>NC_041380.1:507238661-507250358 GCF_002162155.2 Triticum dicoccoides
GGCTGGATGAACAGTAGATGGTGGAGGGGTGCCCGTGGAGGGGTGGATGAACAGGACCCCGTGGTGTGGAGGGCAGGATGAACAGTAGACGGTGGAGGGGTGCCCGTGGGGGGGGTGGTTGAACAGGACCCCGTGATGTGGAGGGCTGGATGAACAGTAGACGATGGAGGGGTGGTTGAACAGTAGCCGGTGGAGTAGCGCGCGGTGGAGGCTGGATGAACAGGAGCCCGTGGAGGCTGGAGGAGGTCAACGGTGGATGAACAGTAGCTCGTGGAGGCTGGAGGGGGTCAACGGTGGAGATGAATAGTATCCCATGGAGTCCCATTTTGCGGTACGCCACACCCCTCCCGATGAACATGACCTCCATTTCGACCGTAGCGCTCCAACACAAGTCCGTTTCCTCCATTTTGCGGTACGCCACACCCCTCCCGATCAACAGGACCCCGTTTCGACCGTAGGAGGTCCGTTTCCTCCGTTTTGCGGTACACCACACTCCTCCCGATCAACAGGAGCCCCGTTTCGACCGTAGGAGGTCCGTTTCCTCCGTTTTGCGGTATGCCACACCCCTCCCGATCGACAGGACCCCCGTTTCGACTGTAGGAGGTCCGTTTCCTCCGTTGTGCGGTATGCCAGGCCTCGTTTCCATCACCTCTTCTATCCAAGCCCTCCCGATGAACACGACCACGCATTCCGTTCCGACCCTGCCGCGTTGCCTCCCGATGAACACGACGTATTCCGTTGCCTCCCCATGAACACGACGACAATGTTGTTTCTCCGTTCTAACCCAGCCATGTACACGAGCCCTCGTCGTACGTATGTGCGAGTAGGCGTTCGAGACCCCGCCCGTATTGTAACACCCCAGATATAACTTTCCCTATTTGTACTCCAACTCTTGCCGTTTTCGGCGTTAAGTTATATTTATTTCCTCGGGTTCGGGTTTTTGTCTCCATGTGTTGTTATCGTTGTCATGCATCTCATATCATGTCATCATGTGCATTGCATTTGCATACGTGTTCGTCTCATGCATTCGAGCATTTTCCCCGTTGTCCGTTTTGCATTTTGGTGCTTCGTTCTCCTCCGGTGGTCATTTCTAGCTTTCTTTCGTGTGTGGGGATTAAACATTTCCGGATTGGACCGAGACTTGCCAAGCGGCCTTGGTTTACTACCGGTAGACCGCCTGTCAAGTTTCGTATCATTTGGACTTCGTTTGATACTCCAACGGTTAACCGAGGGACCGAAAAGGCCTCATGTGTGTTGCAGCCCAACACCCCTCCAATTTTGGCCCAAAACCCACCTAACTCTGCTCCATCATCTAGAGTGTTCGATCACGATCGCGTGGCCGAAAACCGCACCTCATTTGGACTCTCCTAGCTCCCTCTATGCCTATTTAAACCCCCCTGATTTTCGGATCTCCTCCTACCTCCGAAACCCTAGAAATCGTCCCCGCGCCGCGCCGGACGAAAACCTGCCGACGGACATTGTCCGGTCCGCCCCGCCGCCGCCATGTGGCACGCCACCATTGGCCCCGTCTCCGGCGCCGTTCCACCCCGCCGCTAGGCCCGGGAGGCCCGTGGCCGGCCCCCGAGGCCCACCTCGCCTCGCCCCGCCGCCCGGTGAAGGGGTGCCCGTGGAGGGGTGGATGAATAGGACCCCGTGGTGTGGAGGGCAGGATGAACAGTAGACGGTGGAGGGGTGCCCGTGGAGGGGTGGTTGAACAGGACCCCGTGGTGTGGAGGGCTGGATGAACAGTAGACGATGGAGGGGTGGTTGAACAGTAGCTGGTGGAGTAGCGCGCGGTGGAGGCTGGATGAACAGGAGCCCGTGGAGGCTGGAGGAGGTCAACAGTGGATGAACAGTAGCTCGTGGAGGCTGGAGGGGGTCGACGGTGGAGATGAACAGTATCCCATGTGTCGACACACGAACACGTCACGTGTACCCTCGACGCCGGGGGTGATGCACCGCAGCTCACGTCGAAGGAGACCCGACCGACAGCGCGATACGCAAGACAGTCGGCGGGTGCTTTTGCAGACCCGAAACCCCGCGCACCAGGGAGGGACCCCGTCAGGGATTGCGGCGGCTATGGGCTGCCCTAGGTCGATTCGCTCGCCCCTAGAGCCTCGGGATTCGCAGCTCTCAAACACAAAGAACAGCGAAGAACGAGAGAGAAAAACGGTGGAGAGATAAAAAGTAGATAGGAAAAAGTAGTACATTGATTTGTTCGATTGTGTGTTGTTCAATCGGCCGTCACCCCCAACATATATAAGAGGCGGCTGGACTTCCCGTACAAGTAAAGGATTCATCTAGGCTTTCCTTACAAGAAAAATTACATCAATTCGCGTCCTAGAGTCCTAGTTCTATTCCAACTCGGATTCAGTCTGAATCTGGCCCAACTTCTGTCTTCCTCCTTGTGCAGGCCGCCGAGCCTCCATATGACCTCCGATCAAGATGGCCCAAACATCAAACTTGTGCGCCTCGACGATATGAACAACTCTCATGTTGACCACTTTTTCAAATAAAGCCATCTTGAATACTTTTCGAGGTCGTTTTTACCTTCCAGTCGGACTCGGTCTTGCGGTAGACTGAATTATCCGAGTGTTGTAGTGAATTTGCAGGTCATATACTATCTCTGATGACGATGACTCCAAAACCAAAGTTTACCGTCTTGATGATACGCACAACTTCTGTATTGAACACTTCTTCATCCGAGATTATCTTGATAAACTTTTGGGCACATGTTCAGTTTCACTCGGATTTGAGCTCATCCACTCGGATATTAGAGTCTTTCACTCGACTGGACCTTTTCACTCGGATGACTATATTTTCACTCGGAAGACAATCTTTCACTCGGATGATGACCACATTTTCAGTCGGAAGACAATCTTTTACTTGATCGACCAATTTTCACTCGACCTTTTACTCAATCGACCTTTTACTCGATCGGTAGGTTTCCACTCGACTTTTTACTCGATCGGTAGGTTTTCACTCGACCTTTTACTCATCGGTAGGCTTTCGACCTTTTACTCGATCGGTAGGTTTTCACTCGACCGGTGAGTTTTCACTCGGATGGTAAGTTTTTCACTCGACCAAAAACATAGCCTGATCTTGATTTATCTCTCCAAGTCTCATACGACCTCGGATTGAGACGAATTATATATGAAAATCGATCGGCTCGACGAGACGAAACTTTTCCGTGTTGAAGGTTTTTCAATTCAAGGCCGTCTTGAAGGCCGAATTGCTCACGCATTGCGTCAGACACTTATCAACATGTGTCTGGTGTCAAGCGTAATATTTTGGTCTCTGACCTGTCCAGACCGTATTGACTATAACTTTTGCATATGAACTCGGATTGAGATGATTTATATATGAAAATCGACTGTCTCGACGAGACGAAGACAATTCCTTTAGAGCACTCCTTCATCTGAGGTCATATTGAGGACGTAATCGGCCGAAAAGCACTCAGAATATTAAATTTTGTCACTCGGAGTACAACTTCGGCCACTGAGATGAGGTCGAATGTCGATAGCCTAAACATCAAAGTTATTCCACTCGGCGATATAAAATTTTCTCATGTTGAAAACCCTTTCACTTTGTATCTTGCCAAAATCAGGTGTCAACACATGCCCCCCTGTTTTTCGGCAAAGCTTGCATGCCGAAAAATAATATGCATAGTGTTCGTTCTAAGGACGATGTTAACACTCCATCGGCCATTTATTTTTCTCAGGGCGATAATTATGTATCGGCCATGTTTGTGCTAAGGGCGATAATTGTATATCGGCCATTGCCTACTTAGGCTTCCTGCCACACACTCGGGTGGTACTTCTTCAAATATTTGCCATTGAGAGCTCGAGGTAACAATGCCCCTTGTATTGATTCCACCAAATATGAATTTCCGGGAACGATTCTTGTAATCCTAAAAGGACCTTCCCAACTTGGAGACCACTTCCCGAATTTTCTATCCCTTGAACCAATCGGCAGAATCACTTTCCAGACAAGATCACCAACTTGAAAATTCTTCAACTTAACTTTCTTATTGTAAGCCCTTGCTACCCTCAACTTATCTCTCTCTATGGCATTCAAAGCAGCCAAACGTTTATCAGCAACCTCGTCAATGTTGTCCATCATCAAGTTATAGAAGTCTATTGCCGACAAATCATTTTGTTTGGCTATTCTCAAAGCATTCAAATTTACTTCCACCGGTAAAACAGCCTCCTGACCATATACTAACTCATATGGAGTCACCTTCGTAGCACCATGCCTTGAAATTCTGTGTGCCCATAAAGCTTCAGACAACAACTCATGCCATCTCCTCGGATTGTCCTTAATCTTCTTCTTGATGAGCTTGATTAGAATTTTATTGCTAGACTCAACTTGTCCATTAGCTTGGGCATAATATGGAGAGGAATTGAGCAACTTTATATTATAAGATTCGGCAAACTCTCTGACTTGGTGTGACATAAAAGATGAACCTTGATCTGTAGTTAACGTTTGAGGAATACCGAATCTATGAATAATGTGCTCGGTTATGAATTGAATTACCTCCGTATGTGTCATGTTCTTGAGAGGTACTGCTTCAGACCATTTAGTGAAATAATCAGTTGCCACCAATACGAACCGATGCCCTTTTGAGGAAGACGGGTGGATTTGTCCAATGAAATCTAAACCCCAACCTCTGAAAGGCCACGGTTTGATAATAGGATGTAACATAGCAGCAGGAGCCAGTTGAATATCACCAAACTTTTGACAAGCTTCACACCCTTTATAATATCTGAAGCAATCATTAATCATAGTCGGCCAATAAAACCCAGCACGTCGCAATAACCATTTCATTTTGGGAGCCGACTGATGAGTGCCACAAATACCTTCATGCACTTCTCCCATAGCAACTCTTGCCTGGTCCTCATCTAAACACTTTAGAAGAACATCATCGACTGTTCGGCGATAAAGACCATCATCTCTCATTGTATACTTGAAAGCCATACACCGAACAGCCCTGTCCACCCTTTCACTCGGATTGCACAAGTAATCAACAATAGGCTTTCTCCAGTCGGAATTATCACCTGCACTAGATTTTTTGTTAATGGCCGAATCAGTGGGTTCAGGTTCGGCCTCTCCCATATTGGCAAGACAAGACATCGGTCTTTGAGAGATATGAAACATGCCATGATCAACATGATATCCAGATGCTTGCTGTGCCAACTCATTTGCTTTCCAGTTGTCATGTCTAGATATATGTGCAATGCTAAAACAATCCAAAGTAGAAATTATATCTAGACATTTATCAAGATAAACATTAAGTGATTCGTCAAAACACTGAAAGACTCTAGATATTTGCTGCACTACTAGTAACGAATCACCGTAAGCCTCAATATGTGTAACACCTATAGCAAGTAATATCTCTAGACCGAATAACAATGCTTCATATTCGGCTTGATTGTTTGTGCAAAAATATTCTAAGCGGCATGAGGCTTCAAAAACAGCACCATGAGGAGATATATAAATAATACCAACACCTTGGCCATTGCTACAAACTGAACCATCAAAATACAATCTCCATGGCACTAATGAAACAAGGTTCATATCAACATCATGCTTGTCATTAATCCGATGTTCAACAATGAAATTAGCAACAATTTGGCCTTTCATGGATTTTAGAGATTCATAAGCCAAATCATACTCAATCAAAGTATAAGCCCACTTGCCAATTCTACCACTAAGAATTGGCCTATGCAACATGTACTTAATGACATCGGTTTGACAAGCTACTACACAAGCACTCGGCACTAGGTAATGTCTCAATTTTGTGCAAGCGTAATATAAGCATAGACATAGTTTTTCAATAAATGTATACCTTGTCTCGGCGTCCAATAAACGTCTGCTCAAATATGTAATGGCATGCTCTTTTCCTTCGGTATCTTGAGTCAAAACAGCACCAATAACACCTTCCTCTGCTGCGATATAAAGTTTGAAAGGCTCTCTATGCTTGGGTGCTTTCATCACCGGAGGAGTGCACAAATAATTCTTGATCATATCAAAGGCTTCTTGCTGTTTTGCCTCCCAAGTGAAATCAACATAATTTTTAACCGAAGGATAGGAGTAAATGCATCAACTTTCCCTGACAGATTAGCTATGAACCTTCTCAAATAATTGACTTTGCCAAGGAACTTTTGCATATATTTCTTGCATGTCGGAGCCTCCACTTTCTGTATGGCCTCTATCTTTTTGGGATCGATTTCGATGCCATCTTCATGAATAATGAAACCCAAAAATTTGCCAGCTGACACGCCGAATGCACACTTCAAAGGATTCATCTTCAGTCCATACTTTTTCATCCTTTCAAAAGCTAAACGCAAATCGGCCAAGTGGGATTCAAAAGCATCCGATTTGACAACAATATCATCAATATAAACTTCAAGTATGACACCGAGTAAATCATGAAAAATCAAATTCATAGCCCTTTGATATGTGGCCCCAGCATTTTTCAATCCGAATGTCATCACTGTCCACTCGAATAAACCAAGGAAACCAGGACACCGGAAAGCTGTTTTGTACATGTCCTCTTCGGCCATAAAAATTTGATTGTATCCGGCATTACCATCTAGAAAGCTAATAACCTTATGTCCAGAAGCATCATTAATAAGCATATCGGCTATTGGCATGGGATACTCATCTTTGGGTGTAGCCCTATTCACATCTCTGAAGTCAATGCACACCCTCAACTTGCCGGATCCCTTCTTCTCCACTGGGACAATGTTAGAAATCCACTCGGCATACCTGTAAGGTCGAATGAAAATTTAGCTTCAAGCAGTCGACCGATCTCTTCCTTGATCCGGTCATATGTTTTCGGATTAAACTTTCTGGCCGACTGTTTATAAGGTCTAAAACCGGCC
This sequence comes from Triticum dicoccoides, assembly GCF_002162155.2. NCBI lineage: Eukaryota > Viridiplantae > Streptophyta > Magnoliopsida > Poales > Poaceae > Triticum > Triticum dicoccoides. The sequence continues at coordinate 507,245,549 of NC_041380.1, forward strand.
TTTATAGGCAACCGATGCTCCACTAGCTCTCGGCTCAACCCTGGCATCTCATGATATTCCCATGCAAAGCAACAAACATATTCTTTCAATAGCTCGATTAATTTAGCTTTACAATCGGCTTTCAAATTTTTGTTTATAAATGTCGGTCGACTGACTGATCCGTCTCCGATATCTACCTCTTCTAACGGATCGGCCGATGTAAAACCTTGTCCAAGTTTATCCATGTCATCCAACTCCTCAATAGACTCATACATATCATTCTCGCTGGACCGATATTTTGCAAGACGTTTTTGTAACCACTCGGAACTAGGATCCATTTAAACATATCATACCTTGGAGCCGATTGCATTCAGTCGGCTTTAAAGACACGGGCACAAAACCATTCTTGGTCGCGCTGAGAAAATCAAACTCTGATAAGTCACGTCCCGTCAAGCAAGTAGCATTGGGATGTTGCCAATCCACCGATGCATCGGCCAAAGCAACACAGACCGAGTTATCCGCATGAATGACTTCCACTTCATCATCAACCCACTGAATCAAAAACTGGTGCATAGTGGATGGCACGCACTGGTTTGCATGAACCCAATCACGGCCTAGTATAACATTGTAATTACCTTGCACCTCAGCGACAAAGAATGCAGTAGCCAAAGTTTTGCTTCCGACTGTAAGCTCCACATACATTACACCTTTGGCTTCAGTTTTCTCTTTGCCTTCAAATCCGTTGAGCACCATATTGGTCTTGATCAATTCTTCATCAGGCAAACCCAATTTCTTGAAGACCGAATAGGGCATAAGATTTACCACAGCACCACCATCAACAAGCATCCGAGTGAGCGGCGACCCATTGATATGACCTCTGAGATATAATGGTTTCAGATGCTTTACTGGTTCTTTTGGCTTCTCGAATATTGCATTTTTAGGACCAAAATCCAGCTGAGCAACTTCCCCTTCCTCATCTACAGCACGAAACTCAGCAGGTAAGTAATACACCATATTGATATCCATACCTTCATGAACCGGTGTAGATTCATAGTCCACCATATCAGCCTCTTCTTCAAGCGGATCGACCGATTCTGAAATCTGGTCGAGTGAAGGAGAAGTAAGAAGTGTTGCAGACGATGTAATAGCTGTCGCATCGTCCTCTTTGGATGATGTAGGCACTTCTGTGATAGATGTAGAAGCTGATGTATCTTGTATTTGTTTTGGCCTCCACACTTGTTTTGCTGGAACCATGGGCCGAGTGTCATTGAACAACTTATCTCTTTGCTTCTCGGCCTCCTGTTCTGCCATCTCTTGACTCCTTAACCTCTGTAGTTTCCTCTTCTGTGTCTTTGTTAGCCCTGGAGGACACCACTTTGGCTGAGTGTATTTAGGATCTCTCGTTTTTACTCGGCTGGTGCTTGCTTCATGGTCATTAGCCGAGTGCTTTGGCTCGATAGAAAGTATCGGCTCAGTCGGATTGCTATGCACAATAGGCTGCTGTATGGCAAATGTTTCGGTGCCCAAGATAAGTGAGTCGACATCCATTTTCTCCTTGCCTTTTCCCGACTCAACTGCTGCAACACTCGGTGACTTAATACGCCATTCTTTCCGACTTTCCAGATGCATGAAATTTCCACTCGGGCGCACCTTTTTACTTGGATGGAATCCACTCGGATTGATGTCACTCGGATGGTATCCACTCGGATGGAACTCAGTCGGATGGAATCTACCCATCCACATTTTTTCACTCGGATAGCTTCCACTTGGGTGTATTCTTACACTCGGATAATTTCCATCCGGTCGCATATTTTTACCAGCCGACTGATAGTTACCGATGTTGAGCCAGCCATTATATGAGTAATCAAGTCGATCCCACACAGGTTGCTTCTGCTCTTCTGAAAACTGCGCCCTTGGTCCACTTGGTTTTGTATACCGACTGAACATATCAACTGATGGTGACCTTGGTCGTTTCAGATGAGTCGGTCGATTGAAACTAGAACCGGCCGACTGGTTAGCATATTTGGACAGCAACATATCAAAAGTTGGCTTGATCCGCTTGCGCTGCATTTTAACTTCATTCTTCTTCCACTTGCCAACTTCTGGACTCTTGGGCTTGACAAATTTAACACGAGTATTTTCTTGCACTTGCGGTTGCCCCCCGAGTGTAGGATTCTTGATGGTGATTTTGATCACTTCCTTGCCATCGGGTTGTTTATCAAGCACAACATGTCTCCCCAAGACCCTGTTGTCCTCCTTGTCTTTCCTGGGCTCACCAACAATGACATTAGCTTTATTAGCAGATTCGGCCACCTCCGGCCGAATGAGTAGCTTCTTCCCCTCCAAAATCATGGTATTCATGGGAAAATGTTGTTTATCAACTTGCATCTCAGAAAAGTTCAATCGTCCATCATTAATGGCCGATTGTATCTGTTGTCGAAAAACATTGCAATCGTTAGTAGCATGAGAAAAAGAGTTATGATACTTGCAATAAGCACGCCGTTTTAGCTCTTCAAACGGCGGTAAAGTATGAGATATTCTAATAATCTTAGCCTGCAGCAAAGCATCAAATATTCTATCACACTTAGCAATGTTAAAAGTAAACTTCATCTCTTCATCACGATTCTTATGAATCGGTTTCAGATCATTGCAAGTAAAGGGTTTGGCCTTAGATGGCCAAACAAATTCAGTAGCAAAAACATCACCCTCATCGTCCGAGTGATCACTGTCATATTCCACCATATTTATCTTTGGACGATCGGCTTTGTATCTATGCACTTCTTTGAGGTCTTTGCTTCGGCTTTCCTGAGCCAAAGCCCTTTGTAAGACTTGGTTGATATTTAAGAACTCATAGCCTTCTAGCTTTTCTCTAATGGGAGTTCTCAAACCACTCAACACTAGGTCTGCCAAGTCTCTCTCGGTTATCACCAAACTAAAACACCGGTTTTTCGTTTCTCTGAATCTCTTGACGTAATCGGAGACCGATTCATCATGCTTCTGCTTAACCGATGTTAGATGTGACAACTTGAGTTCATTGTCGCCGCTATAAAAGTGATCATGAGATTTCTGCTCTAGCTGCGACCAAACTCGAATGGAACCATGTGGTAAAGAAGAAAACCATGAAAATGCGGTACCAGTCAATGACAAAGGAAATAAACGCACTTTCAACTCATTCAGTGAGCCTGCCTCACCCAATTGTGCTAAATATTGACTAACATGCTCCCATGTGGTTTTTGTGCCTTCTCCATTAAACTTAACAAAATCTGGAATTTTATATCCTGGAGGGCACTGGATGGCATCAAAGTACTCGGGGTACGGCTTTTGGTAAATCCGATTCCGAGGTAACTCAACTCCAAAATTCTCTCGAAGCATCTTAGCCATCTCCTCTCTAAGATTAGCTAAACCATCATCCATAGTAGACGATGAAGCTGGTGTCAGTGGCATAGGAGGAGTAGGGTTACTAGCTGTAGGTAGGAATTGTGGCAGGTATGTCGACCCATAATTTGGTAGTGGTCGAGTGGTTGTAGCTGTAGGTAGGGTTTGGTTCGGCGTCACCACCGAACCTGGCATGCTCATAATAGGATTAATGGGTGCAGCCACAATCTTATTTGTTTGGGTAGGATAATAAGTCATCGGCACGGGAGGCGCCGATGAGATAGGTAAAGCCAGATTAGGGTTTTGCACACTAGCAGCTACACCATCATTACCACTAGTCGATTGAGATGTATTCTTCTGAGCATTAGTATTTTCTATGAAAGTTTGATAGACTAGATTGTTACCATCAGCAATACGACTTTCAATCTCAGCCCACTGCTCAGGAGAAAAGGCAGTACTTACAGAGGGTTTAACCTGCTTGGCTTGCAAAGGAGGGAACTTGATTTCTTCAATCGGAGTGATGTTGCCTTGGCGATCCTTCTTGAACTTTGCAAGGAACTCCTGCAAGTCCTTCTCCTCGCGCGCCTTCTTGTACTCCTCATAAACTTGGCGATGATCGGCCGATATCTCATCAAGACTGGGCTTAATGATGTTATCGGCGTCTACCTCAGATGGCTTGGGAAGATCAGACATGGTGGATGATGATGATCGATCTTCGTTCCCCAGCGGAGTCGCCAAAAAGTGTGTTGACACACGAACACGTCACGTGTACCCTCGACGCCGGGGGTGATGCACCGCAGCTCACGTCGAAGGAGACCCGACCGACAGCGCGATACGCAAGACAGTCGGCGGGTGCTTTTACAGACCCGAAACCCCGCGCACCCGGGAGGGACCCCGTCAGGGATTGCGGCGGCTATGGGCTGCCCTAGGTCGATTCGCTCGCCCCTAGAGCCTCGGGATTCGCAGCTCTCAAACACAAAGAACAGCGAAGAACGAGAGAGAAAAACGGTGGAGAGATAAAAAGTAGATAGGAAAAAGTAGTACATTGATTTGTTCGATTGTGTGTTGTTCAATCGGCCGTCACCCCCAACATATATAAGAGGCGGCTGGACTTCCCGTACAAGTAAAGGATTCATCTAGGCTTTCCTTACAAGAAAAATTACATCAATTCGCGTCCTAGAGTCCTAGTTCTATTCCAACTCGGATTCAGTCTGAATCTGGCCCAACTTCTGTCTTCCTCCTTGTGCAGGCCGCCGAGCCTCCATATGACCTCCGATCAAGATGGCCCAAACATCAAACTTGTGCGCCTCGACGATATGAACAACTCTCATGTTGACCACTTTTTCAAATAAAGCCATCTTGAATACTTTTCGAGGTCGTTTTTACCTTCCAGTCGGACTCGGTCTTGCGGTAGACTGAATTATCCGAGTGTTGTAGTGAATTTGCAGGTCATATA
>NC_041380.1:507251701-507286765 GCF_002162155.2 Triticum dicoccoides
CAAGTCCATTTCCTCCATTTTGCGGTACGCCACACCCCTCCCGATCAACAGGACCCCCGTTTCGACCGTAGGAGGTCCGTTTCCTCCGTTTTGCGGTACACCACACCCCTCCCGATCAACAGGAGCCCCGTTTCGACCGTAGGAGGTCCGTTTCCTTCGTTTTGCGGTACGCCACACCCCTCCCCATCGAGAGGACCCCCGTTTCGACTGTAGGAGGTCCGTTTCCTCTGTTGTGCGGTACACTAGGCCTCGTTTCCATCGCCTCTTCCATCCAAGCCCTCCCGATGAACACGACCACGCATTCCGTTCCGACCCAGCCGCGTTGCCTCCCGATGAACACGACGTATTCCGTTGCCTCCCCATGAACACGACGACAACTTGTTTCTCCGTTCTGACCCAGCCATGTACACGAGCCCTCGCCGTACGTATGCGTGAGTAGGCGTTGGAGACCCCGCCCATATGTACACATACGTGGCCGTATTTTCTTTCTTGCACCCTGGCCGCCTCTACTACGACACGTGCATGCCTCTACATCCACCAGTATATATGTACGTACACGTTCACGACCAGAATGACAACGCCACGTACGCTTCGACCAGGTGGGTCCCGACAGTCAGGCACTTCCTTGCCTGCGAAGATGTAGCTGGTGGGTCCTAGCAGTCAGGGGACGAATCATATTTTTTTTGCCCGGACGCACTTCCTTGCGTGCAAAGATGTAGCTGGTGGGTCCCAGCAGTCGGGGGGCTGGTGGGTCCTAGCAGTCAGGGGGGCGAATCGTTTTGGTTTTTTTTTTACCCGGACGCACCTCCTTGCGTGCGAAGATGTAGCTGGTGGGTCCCAACAGTCAGGGGGCGAATCGTTTTTTTCCCGGACGCACTTCCTTGTGTGCGAAGGTGTAGCTGGTGGGTCCCAGCAGTCAGGGGGAAACATTTTTTTCGTGAAATACGGTGGCCCGTCCGGTGGGTCCCTGCTGTCAGGTGGAGGAATCATTATTTTCCGCGTAATGAGGAGGCACTTCCTTGCTTCCTCCATGGACCCAGCTGTCAGCCTCTCCACGTACAGTCCATGTCCGATGGAAGTCGTTCCTTGACCATGTTGACCACGCCGCGCCGAGAGCACCAGGGCAGTGGTCGACGGCGACGCCTAGGAAGGGGACGACACGGGGGCAGGGAAGACTTGGTAGTTGTTTCCCACGCGGAGGGGAGTACGAATGTACGAGGGTTTACTGGTTCGTCTGCCGTCGCTGGAGAATAACAACAGGTGTGGGTGAGTAGAGGGATGGCTAGGCCAGCGATGGGAGTACGGTCGGGCGGTGAGGCCTGCGCGGCAGCACAGCCGGCCGCGAGGAGGTGGGAGCAGGCAGTCCCACCGGCGCTTGTTTGAGCGGCTGGAGCAGGAAGAGCAGAGATTGAAGAAGCACGACGGTCGTTGGATGGACATCCAACAGTCAGTGCTTGTGCGTCAACCTTTTTTTAGGAACGCCTCAAATCTGTGGAAAACAGCATACATCCCATCTGCCATTATTTCTAATAATTTACAGCCCATTTGCTAATTCTTAAGGTTTTTCTGGAGCCCATATTCTTTTTGTTAGCATTGCAGCCCATATTGTGGCAACGGTTAGAAAATTATACGAAATTTTGCATATTTTGGTGCAGTCCGAACTGTTTTTAATCCCTAAATTTCGACTCACATTCAAACTGATTTTAAAAATAAATGTATATCAATATAAAATCCAACAATTCTCCACGCATAAAAATTAATGTAATTTAAAATCTTGAAATGAAAAAAAGATATTTGAAACTAATTGCCGGTTTGATGTGTTTTGAAAATGTACAACCCATTTCTCATTACTGATGGGCCATTTTCTCGGCCAGCCGAATGAAAGCTCTCCTCATCTTGAAAGATTTGCAGCCCAACAGGCCTGACAAAGCGACTTACTTGGCAAATCACAAAAAACTGGGCTGTGGCTGTGGACCCAGCTGTCAGCCTCTTCACGTACAGTACTCTTCCGATGGAAGTCGTTCCTTGACCACGTTGACCACGCCGCGCGAAGAGCACCACGGCGGTGGACGATGACGAGGCCTAGGAAGGGGACGATGCGGCAGTGGAAGCCTGCATGGAGAGGACTATGAGGGTTCACTAGTTCGGCTGCGGTGTGAGGCTGCCGTCGCCGCAGGGCCTGGCCAGCGGTGGGAATAGTAGGGGGCGGTGAGGCCTCTGCGGCAGCACAGCCGGCCAGGGGAGGTAGGAGGATGCGGCCCGACCAACGCTGCTTTGGGCGGCTGGAGCAAGAAGACCAAAGGTTGAAGAAGCACTACGGCCGTTGGATGGACATTGTATGGTCACTGGAGCTAGAATCGTTCATATCGACTAAGTTGACAAAGCCCTTTGTCCCCGTCAACTTAGTAGGCCCACAAGTCAGCCTCCCAGCAAGGTGGGTCCCAGCTAGCCGGGGGAGTATTCATTTTTTTGTGCGTAATAAGGAGGCACTTCCGATGGGTCCGAGCTGACAGCGGGGGGAACGTTTTTTTCGCAAAATACGGTGGCCCGTCCGGTGGGTCCCAGCAGTCAGGGGGAAATGATTTTTTTCGCAAAATACTGGTGGCCCGTCCGGTGGGTCCCTGCTGTCAGGTGGAGGAATAATTATTTTCCGCGTAATAAGGAGGCACTTCCTTGCGGCTGCCGTGGACCCAGCTGTCAGCCTCTGCACATACAGTACTCTTCCGATGGAATTCGGTCGTTGACCACGTTGTCCACGCCGCGTCAAGAGCACCAGGGCGGTGGACGACAGCGAGGACTAGGAAGGGGACGACTCGGTGCCGGGGAAGACGCAACAGTGGATGCCCATGCGAAGAGGAGTACGAGGGTTCACTGGTTCGGCTGCGGTGTGAGGCTGTTGTCACCATAGATTAACAGGGGGTGTGGGTGAGTAGAGGGATGGCCTGGCCAGCGGTGGGAGTAGTAGGGGCGGTGAGGCCTCCGCAGCATCACAGCCGGCCACGGGAGGCAGGAGCACGCGGCACGACCGGCGCTGGTTTGGGCGGCTGGAGCAAGAAGACCAAAGGTTGAAGAAGCACTACGGCCGTTGGATGAACATCGTACGGTAACAGGAGCTAGAATCGTTCATATTGACTAAGTTGACAAAGCCCTCCGTCCCCATCAACTTGGTAGGCCCACAAGTCAGCCTCCCACTATGCTGGGTTCCAGCTGGCAGGGGGAATATTCATTTTTTGTGCGTAATAAGGAGGCACTTCCTTGCGTGCGAAGATAGCTGGTGGGTCCGACATTTCAGCGGGGGGCACTTTATTTCATGAAATACAGAGGCCCTTCCGGTGGGTCCCAGATGTCAGGTGGAGGAATCATTATTTTGCGCGTAATAAGGAGGCATTTCCTTGTGTGCGGCCATGGACCCAACTGTCAGCCTCTCCACGCACAGTCTACTTCCGATGGTGTCGTTCGTTGTCCACATTAACCACGCCGCGCCGAGCGCATCCAAGGTGGTGGACGACGACGAGGCCCCGGACAGCAACGAGCCGGAGATGGGAAGACGCGGGAGTAGAGTCGCAGACGGAGAGGTGTACGAGGGTTAACTGGTTCTAGTGCGGTGTGGTTCGGTAGTCGGTGGAGAACAACAAGAGGTGTGGAGGGGTGGAGGGATGGCCTGGCCAACGGTGGAGTAGCGCTTCATAGCGAAGCGTGCTAAGCAGAGCTGCTAGCAGCAGGAGGCGGGAGGTGGTCCCGGCGGCGCTGGAGGAAGAAGATGAGAGATTGAAGATGGATGCCTGTCATTGTATGTAAATCCAACGGCTAACATGTCAGAATCATTTGTTGACTAAATTGACAACGACTTGCATTGGCTTCGACCTATTGGCCCACATTTCAGCCTCCAAAAATGTGGCACGTATTCAACCCATTTTTTTCAGAATTTACAGTCTTTTTTGTGCGGTAGAATTTACAGTCAATTTGATCTTTTTTTTTGAATTACAGCCATTAGCTGGGCTGGGTGAACAAATAATGTAGCGTCCATGCGGCCCATTTATTTTATTTCCTAAAAAATTACAGGCCATTTGCACTTTCTCGAAATACATGATTTTGCTGGGCTGATTCTAATTATAATGTTGGGTTGGGCCAGCAATGTTATCAAAAAATAAAAAGGGCTAAGAATTTTGTTATAAATATATTTAAATAATAAGTGATATTATTACATTCGTCCTTAAATCTTACCAAGCTTTTGTACACAATCACTAGCATTTTCGTGCCAAAACAATCCAGGAATTTATTTGTTAAGAAATTATTTTTATAAGTTAATAAGATGTGGGATATTGTTTTCTTACATATGTAAGTATCTGTTAAATATATGATGACAATAAAAATAATATATAATAACAAATGAAATATATTTTTTAGAAAAACAGGGAGCATCTCCCCGGTTCCATTGCTGAGAACGAAACCACAACATATTCTGATACATCAGCTCAAAGAGCAGTTCGAAAGCAAAGGTAGAAAAGCTACAAACTAGGGGGGTGGATGAACAAGTTCTCTGAATAACACAAATCACCCGAGCGGTGCCAAAGGCAGAGTGGATAGAGCACTCAAATGACACAAGGAGGGTCCAGAGAAGCCTTCATGGTCTTCAGCCGAGGGGCCGTGTCAGCCTGCGGCGACCAGTAAGCAAGCGAAGAGACCGACCTGGAAGGCGTAGCATGGTGGATGTCCCTCTTTTTCGGCGCCAGGTGCCCATCATCTTCATCAGAGATCTTGAGACGAGCCCACGGGTCCAGCCCCAGAGCAGGTCGAGCCTTATTCATCCACAAGTGATCGCCAACGGTTTCTGGAGGGATCTTGTTAGGGTTTCCATGAAGCTCATCAACTTGTCCTTGTCCGATCCAGAGGAGAGAATCGCCCAGTTCCTCACCATGTTCCTGATCAACCTCAAGACCTGCGGAATGGAAATCCAGGAGGTGTTACTGAAAATCATAGCATTTCTATATTTCCAGAGGCACCAAAGGACAACTGAGCTAACCGTGTTTAAAACTGAGCACTTTTTGGTAGCAATCTAGAATCTGGCGACAGATTCGAAGGATGAGCCAATCTGACTAGAGAAATATTCCTCAATGTGGGCCCAGAGATGTTTAGCAACTATACATTCAAAAAATAGGTGAGAACAAGACTCTTGTTCCAAGCAGTAAACACAATCAAGGGGTTTGATGATGTGTCTCTTCCTAAGGTTATCCCTAGTCATCAATTTGTTTTTGGAGAGAAGCCAGAGAAATACATGAATTTTAGGGGGAACTCTCAATTTCCAGACAACAGGGATAAACACGGGTTGAACCCCTCTAAAGTTGATAACATGATAGAGGGAGCTAGAGGAATACTTCCCCTTATTGTCCAGCTGCCAAATCAGGGCATCCGGCTCGGCAGTAAAGGTAATGCTTTTGTTAAAGAGAGTTTTAGGCATTGACCGTCCCAAACTTCATTAACACTTTTGTTAAGCTCATTGCGGACAGAGTAAATAGGCCAAAATTGGACTGCTAGGGGGGATGTGCCAAACCAACTATCTTCCCAGAACCTGGTTCTGCTCCCATCCCCTATGTTCCATCTGTAGCCAAATTTCACAGCATGCATAATAGATTTTAATCCTTTCCAGAATCTAGAGGTCTTAGGGTTGGAGGAAGGGACAAAAATATTAGGTTTATTTTCTAGGTATTTATGGGTAATAAGAAGCTTCCAGGGTTTCAGGTCTTCCTCATAGAATCTTTTAATCCAAGACCCTAGAAGACAGATGTTAATTTCTTGGAGGTTAGGTATGCCTAGGCCTCCAAAATCTTTTTTCATAGAGACTAGGGCCCAATTAGCAAGGTGTAGCTTCCTATTTCCCTCAAAATCATTCCACAAGCAATGAGACATCTGAGAATTGATGAGGTTCACTGCCCATTTAGGGAACTTGAAGAAGGAGAGGAGATACACTGGAATGCTAGCCAAACAAGCTTGTATGAGGATCAATCTACCTCTGTAAGAGAGAAGTTTGCCCCTCCACCCAGCAATCCTTTTAATGATTTTATCCAGAAGGGGTTGGATATCCTCTCTCCTCAGTTTATCTTAATGGAGAGGGATACCTAGGTACTTAACGGGGAAGTTACGTTTATTACAGACTAGAATAGAGAGGAAGTCAGCTAACTCCTGATCATCCATGTTGATAGGGATGAGTTCACTTTTAGAGTAGTTGATTCTCATGCCTGAGACTTGTTCAAACCAGGTTAGAACAGTTTTCAGATTGCTAGCATGTGTGGAGTCATTGTCTAAGAAAAGGATGGTATCATCTGCATATTGAAGGCAGATGATGCCACCAGGGCAGACCTCAGGACAGAGCCCTGCAATCAGACTATGATCAGCAGCTTTGCTCAACATTTTAGTAAGAACATCCACTACTAAATTAAACAAAAGCGGGGATATGGGGTCACCTTGCCTAAGGCCTTTACCAGCAAGGAAAAAAAATCGCTTTCACAGTTATTTAACTTGACCCCAACAGACCCCCCATGAGTAAGTTGCTGGATCCAACTCTCCTCTATGAAAGGCTTGGAAAAGATCTAAGAGATCATTTTTCACCAAGTCCCAAAAATGCTGGTAAAACTGTTGGGGAACATAGTAATTTCAAAAAAATTCCTACACACACGCAAGATCATGGTGATGCATCGGAACGAGAGGGAAGAGTGTTGTCTACGTACCCTCGTAGAGCGGAAGCGGAAGCGTTAGCACAACGTGGTTGATGTAGTCGTACGTCTTCACGGCCCGACCGATCAAGCACCGAAACTACGGCACCTCCGAGTTCTAGCACACGTTCAGCTCGATGACGATCCCCGGACTCTGATCTAGCAAAGTGTCGGGGATGAGTTCCGTCAGCACGACGACGTGGTGACGATCTTGATGTTCTACCGTCGCAGGGCTTCGCCTAAGCACCGCTACAATATTATCAAGGATTATGGTGGATGTTGGGGAATGTTGCAGAAAACAAAAAATTTTCTACGATTTCACCAAGATCCATCTATGAGTTCATCTAGCAACGAGTGATCGGATTGCATCTACATACCTTTGTAGATCACGCGCGGAAGCGTTCAAAGAACGGGGTTGAGGAAGTCGTACTCGACGTGATCCAAATCATCGGAGATCCTAGCGCCGAACGGACGGCACCTCCGCGTTGAACACACTTACGGTCAGCGTGACGTCTCCTCCTTCTTGATCCAGCAAGGGGGAAGGAGAGGTTGATGAAGATCCAGCAGCACGACGGCGTGGTGGTGGATGCAGGGGTCACCGCAGCAGGGCTTCGCCGTTCTACTACGAGAGGGAGAGGTGTTGCAGGGGAGAGGGAGGCGCCAAGACTCAAGGGTGCGGCTGCCCCCTCCCTCCCCCCTTTATATAGGCCCCCTAGGGGGTGCGCCGGCCCTAGGAGATGGGATCTCCTAGGGGGGGCGGCGGCCAAGGGGTGGAGTGCCCCCCAAGCCAGGTGGGGCGCCCCCCACCCTAGGGTTCCCAACCCTAGGCGCATGGGGTGGGCCAAGGGGGCGCACCAGCCCACTATGGGCTGGTTCCCCTCCCCACTTTGGCCCATGGGGCCCTCCGGGATGGGTGGCCCCACCCGGTGGACCCCCGGGACCCTTCCGGTGGTCCCGGTACAATACCGGTGACCCTAGAAACTCTCCCGATGGCCGAAACTGCACTTCCTATATAAAATTATTCACCTCCGGACCATTCCAGAACTCCTCGTGACGTCCAAGATCTCATCTGGGACTCCGAACAACTTTTGGGTTACTGCATATTCATATCTCTACAACCCTAGCGTCACCGAACCTTAAGTGTGTAGACCCTACGGGTTCGGGAGACATGTAGACATGACCGAGACGGCTCTCCGGTCAATAACCAACAGCGGGATCTGGATACCCATGTTGGCTCCCACGTGCTACTCGATGATCTCATCGGATGAACCACGATGTCGAGGATTCAAGCAACCCCGTATACAATTCCCTTTGTCAATCGGTACGTTACTTGCCCGAGATTCGATCGTCGGTATCCCAATACCTCGTTCAATCTCGTTACCGGCAAGTCACTTTACTCGTACCGTAATGCATGATCCCGTGACCATACACTTGGTCACTTTGAGCTCATTGTGATGATGCATTACCGAGTGGGCCCAGAGATACCTCTGCGTCATACGGAGTGACAAATCCCAGTCTTGATCCATGTCAACCCAACAGACACTTTCGGAGATACCCGCAGTATACCTTTATAGTCACCCAGTTACGTTGTGATGTTTGGTACACCCAAAGCACTCCTACGGTATCCGGGAGTTACACGATCTCATGGTCTAAGGAAAAGATACTTGACATTGGAAAAACTCTAGCAAACGAACTATACGATCTTGTGCTATGTTTAGGATTGGGTCTTGTCCATCACATCATTCTCCTAATGATGTGATCCCGTTATCAATGACATCCCCATGTCCATAGCCAGGAAACCATGACTATCTGTTGATCAACGAGCTAGTCAACTAGAGGCTCACTAGGGACACATTGTGGTCTATGTATTCACACATGTATTATGATTTCCGGATAATAAAATTATAGCATGAATAATAGACAATTATCGTGAACAAGGAAATATAATAATAATCCTTTTATTATTGCCTCTAGGGCATATTTCCAACAGTCTCCCACTTGCACTAGAGTCAATAATCTAGTTACATTGTGATGAATCGAACACCCATGGAATTCTGGTGTTGATCATGTTTTGCTCTAGGGAGAGGTTTAGTCAACGGATCTGCTACATTCAGGTCCATATGTACTTTACAAATCTCTATGTCTCCATTTTGAACACTTTCACGAATGGAGTTGAAGCGACGCTTGATATGCCTGGTCTTCCTGTGAAACCTGGGCTCCTTGGCAAGGGAAATAGCTCCAGTGTTGTCACAGAAGAGAGTCATCGGGCCCGACGCATTTGGTATGACTCCTAGGTCGGTAATGAACTCCTTCACCCAGACTGCTTCGTGTGCTGCCTCCGAGGCTGCCATGTAATCCGCTTCACATGTAGATCCTGCCACAACGCTTTGCTTGCAACTGCACCAGCTTACTGCCCCACCATTCAAAATATACACGTATCCGGTTTGTGACTTAGAGTCATCCAGATCTGTGTCGAAGCTAGCATCGACATAACCCTTTACGACGAGCTCTTCGTCACCTCCATAAACGAGAAACATTTCCTTAGTCCTTTTCAGGTACTTCAGGATATTCTTGACCGCTGTCCAGTGTTCCTTGCCGGGATTACTTTGGTACCTACCTACCAAACTTACGGCAAGGTTTACATCAGGTCTGGTACACAGCATGGCATACATAATAGAACCTATGGCTGAGGCATAGGGGATGACACTCATCTCTTCTATATCTTCTGCCGTGGTCGGACATTGAGCTGAGCTCAATTTCACACCTTGCAACACAGGCAAGAACCCCTTCTTAGACTGATCCATATTGAACTTCTTCAATATCTTATAAAGGTATGTGCTTTGTGAAAGACCTATGAGGCGTCTTGATCTATCTCTATAGATCTTGATGCCTAATATATAAGCAGCTTCTCCAAGGTCCTTCATTGAAAAACTCTTATTCAAGTAGGCCTTAATGCTGTCCAAAAGTTCTATATCATTTCCCATCAAAAGTATGTCATCTACATATAATATGAGAAATGCTACAGAGCTCCCACTCACTTTCTTGTAAATGCAGGCTTCTCCATAAGTCTGCATAAACCCAAACGCTTTGATCATCTCATCAAAGCGAATGTTCCAACTCCGAGATGCTTGCACCAGCCCATAAATCGAGCGTTGGAGCTTGCACACCTTGTCAGCATTCTTAGGATCGACAAAACTTTCCGGCTGCATCATATACAGTTCTTCCTTAAGATAACCATTAAGGAATGCCGTTTTGACGTCCATTTGCCATATCTCATAATCATAGTATGCAGCAATTGCTAATATGATTCAGACGGACTTCAACTTTGCCACGGGAGAGAATGTCTCATCGTAGTCAACCCCTTGAACTTGTCGATAACCCTTAGCGACAAGCCTAGCTTTATAGATGGTCACATTACCATCCGCGTCTGTCTTCTTCTTAAAGATCTATTTATTTTCTATGGCTCGCCGATCATCGGGCAAGTCAGTCAAAGTCCATACTTCGTTTTCATACATGGATCTTATCTTGGATTTCATGGCTTCCAGCCATTTGTCGGAATCCGAGCCCGCCATCGCTTCTTCATAGTTCGAAGGTTCACTGTTGTCTAACAACATGATTTCCAAGACAGGGTTGCCGTACCACTCTGGTGCGGAACGTGTCCTTGTGGACCTTCGAAGTTCAGTAGGAGCTTGATCAGAAATATCTTGATCATCATCATTAACTTCCTTTCTAATTGGTGCAGGCACCACAAGAACATTTTCCTGAGCTGCGCTACTCTCTGCTTCAAGAGGCAGTACTTCATCAAGCTCTACTTTCCTCCCACTTACTTCTTTCGAGAGAAACTCTTTCTCTAGAAAGGATCCATTCTTGGCAACAAAGATCTTGCCTTCGGATCTGAGATAGAAGGTATACCCAATAGTTTCTTTAGGGTATCCTATGAAGACGCATTTTCCGACTTGGGTTCGAGCTTTTCAGGTTGAAGTTTCTTGACATAAGCATCGCATCCCCAAACTTTTAGAAACGACAGCTTAGGCTTCTTCCCAAACCATAATTCATACGGTGTCGTCTCAACGGATTTCGACGGAGCCCTATTTAAAGTGAGTGCGGCAGTCTCTAAAGCATAGCCCCAAAATGACAGCGCTAAATCGGTAAGAGACATCATAGATTGCACCATATCCAATAGAGTGCGATTATGACGTTCGGACACACCATTACGCTGAGGTGTTCCAGGCGGCGTGAGTTGTGAAACTATTCCACATTTTCTTAAGTGTGTGCCAAATTCGTGACTCAAGTATTCTCCTCCACGATCTGATCGCAAAAACTTGATTTTTCTGTCACGTTGATTTTCAACCTCACTCTGAAATTCCTTGAACTTTTCAAAGGTCTCAGACTTGTGTTTCATTAAGTAGACATACCCATATCTACTCAAGTCATCAGTGAGGGTGAGAACATGACGATAGCCACCACGAGCCTCAACACTCATTGGACCGCACACATCAGTATGTATTATTTCCAATAGGTTGGTTGCTTGCTCCATTGTTCCCGAGAATGGAGTCTTGGTCATCTTACCCATGAGGCATGGTTCGCACGTGTCAAATGATTCGTAATCAAGAGACTCTAAAAGTCCATCTGCATGGAGATTCTTCATGCGTTTGACACCTATGTGACCAAGGCGGCAGTGCCACAAGTATGTGGGACTATCATTATCAACCTTACATCTTTTGGTATTCACACTATGAATATGTGTAGCACTACGCTCGAGATTCATTGAGAATAAACCATTCACCATAGGAGCGTGACCATAAAACATATCTCTCATATAAATAGAACAACCATTATTCTTGGATTTAAATGAGTAGCCATCTTGAATTAAACGAGATCCTGATACAATGTTCATGCTCAAAGCTGGTACTAAATAACAATTATTGAGGTTTAAAACTAATCTCGTGGGTAAATGTAGAGGTAGCGTGCCGACGGCGATCACATCGACCTTGGAACCATTCCCGACGCGCATCGTCACCTCGTTCTTCGCCAGTCTCCGTTTATTCCGCAGCTCCTGCTTTGAGTTACAAATGTGAGCAACCACACCGGTATCAAATACCCAGGAGCTACTACGAATACTGGCAAGGTACACATCAATTACATGTATATCACATATACCTTTTGTGTTGCCGGCCTTCTTGTCCGCTAAGTATTTGGGGCAGTTCCGCTTCCAGTGACCACTTCCCTTGCAATAAAAGCACTCAGTCTCGGGCTTGGTTCCATTCTTTGGCTTCTTCCCGGCAGCTTGCTTACCAGGCGCGGCAACTCCCTTGCCGTCCTTCTTGAAGTTCTTTTTACCCTTGCCTTTCTTGGACTTGGTGGTTTTATTGACCATCAACACTTGATGTTCCTTTTTGACTTCTACCTCTGCTGATTTCAGCATTGAAAATACCTCAGGAATGGTCTTTTCCATCCCCTGCATATTGAAGTTCATCACAAAGCTCTTGTAGCTCGGTGGAAGCGACTGAAGGATTCTGTCAATGACCGCGTCATCCGGGAGATTAACTCCCAGCTGAGTTAAGCGGTTATGTAATCCAGACATAGTGAGTATGTGCTCACTGACAGAACTATTTTCCTCCATCTTACAGCTGAAGAACTTGTCGGAGACTTCATATCTCTCGACCCGGGCATGAGCTTGAAAAACCATTTTCAGCTCTTCGAACATCTCATATGCTCCGTGTCTCTCAAAACGATTTTGGAGCCCCGGTTCTAAGCTGTAAAGCATGCCGCACTGAACGAGGGAGTTGTCATCAGCACGTGTCTGCCAAGCGTTCATAACGTCTTGGTTCTGTGGGATGGGTGCGTCACCTAGCAGTGCTTCTAGGACATAATCTTTCTTGGCAGCTATGAGGATGATCCTCAGGTTCCGAACCCAGTCCGTATAATTGCTGCCATCGTCTTTCAGCTTGGTTTTCTCTAGGAATGTGTTGAAGTTGAGGACAACGTGGGCCATTTGATCTTCAAGATATATTGTAAAGATTTTAGACTAAGTTCATGATAATTAAGTTCATCTAATCAAATTTTATAATGAACTCCCACTCAGATAGACATCCCTCCAGTCATCTAAGTATAACATGATCCGAGTTAACTAGGCCGTGTCCGATCATCACGTGAGACGGACTAGTCAACATCGGTGAACATCTTCATGTTGATCGTATCTTCTATACGACTCATGCTCGACCTTTCGGTCTTCTGTGTTCCGAGGCCATGTCTGTACATGCTAGGCTCGTCAAGTCAACCTAAGTGTTTGCATGTGTAAATCTGTCTTACACCCGTTGTATGTGAACGTTGGAATCTATCACACCCGATCATCACGTGGTGCTTCGAAACAACGAACTGTCGCAATGGTGCACAGTTAGGGGAAACACTTTCTTGAAATTATTATGAGGGATCATCTTATTTACTACCGTCGTTCTAAGTAAACAAGATGCAAAAACATGATAAACATCACATGCAATCAAATAATAATAGTGACATGATATGGCCAATATCACATAGCTCCTTTGATCTCCATCTTGGGGCTCCATGATCATCTTGTCACCGGCATGACACCATGATCTCCATCATCACGATCTCCATCATCGTGTCTCCATGAAGTTTCTCGCCAACTATTACTTCTACTACTATGGCTAACACGTTTAGCAATAAAGTAAAGTAATTTACATGGCGTTTCTCAATGACACGCAGGTCATACAAAAAATAAAGACAACTCCTATGGCTCCTGCCGGTTGTCATACTCATCGACATGCAAGTCGTGATTCCTATTACAAGAACATGATCTCATACATCACATATATATCATTCATCATTCATCACAACTTTGGCCATATCACATCACAAAGCACTTGCTGCAAAAACAAGTTAGACGTCCTCTAATTGTTGTTGCAAGTTTTACGTGGCTGCAAAAGGGTTCTAGCAAGAACGTTTTCTTACCTACGTGAAAGCCACAACGTGATTTGTCAACTTCTATTTACCCTTCATAAGGACCCTTTTCATCAAATCCGCTCCAACTAAAGTGGAAGGGACAGACACCCGCTAGCCACCTTATGCAACTAGTGCATGTCAGTCGGTGGAACCAGTCTCACGTAAGCGTACGTGTAAGGTCGGTCCGGGCTGCTTCATCCCACAATACCGCTGAAGCAAAATAAGACTAGTAGCGGCAAGAAAGTTGACAACATCTACGCCCACAACAAATTGTGTTCTACTCGTGCAAAGAGAACTATGTATAGACCTAGCTCATGATGCCACTGTTGGGGAACGTTGCAGAAAACAAAAAAATTTCTACGGTTTCACCAAGATCCATCTATGAGTTCATCTAGCAACGAGTGATTGGATTGCATCTACATACCTTTGTAGATCACGCGCGGAAGCGTTCAAAGAACGGGGTTGAGGAAGTCGTACTCGACGTGATCCAAATCACCGGAGATCCTAGCGCCGAACGGACGGCACCTCCGTGTTCAACACACGTATGGTCAGCGTGACGTCTCCTCCTTCTTGATCCAGCAAGGGGGAAGGAGAGGTTGATGAAGATCCAGCAGCACGACGGTGTGGTGGTGGATGCAGGGGTCATCGCAGCAGGGCTTCGCCGTTCTACTACGAGAGGGAGAGGTGTTGCAGGGGAGAGGGAGGCGCCAAGACTCAAGGGTGCGGCTGCCCCCTCCCTTCTCCCTTTATATAGGCCC
The DNA here is from genome assembly GCF_002162155.2 of Triticum dicoccoides. NCBI lineage: Eukaryota > Viridiplantae > Streptophyta > Magnoliopsida > Poales > Poaceae > Triticum > Triticum dicoccoides. Next base: position 507,266,136 of record NC_041380.1, read on the forward strand.
CCTAGGGGGTGCGCCGGCCCTAGGAGATGGGATCTCCTAGGGGGGGCGGCGGCCAAGGGGTGGAGTGCCCCCAAGCCAGGTGGGGCGCCCCCCCACCCTAGGGTTCCCAACCCTAGGCGCATGGGGTGGGCCAAGGGGGCGCACCAGCCCACTATGGGCTGGTTCCCCTCCCCACTTTGGCCCATGGGGCCCTCCGGGATGGGTGGCCCCACCCGGTGGACCCCCGGGACCCTTCCGGTGGTCCCGGTACAATACCGGTGACCCCCGAAACTCTCCCGATGGCCGAAACTGCACTTCCTATATATAATTCTTCACCTCCGGACCATTTCGGAACTCCTCGTGACGTCCAGGATCTCATCCGAGACTCCGAACAACTTTCGGGTTACTGCATATTCATATCTCTACAACCCTAGCGTCACCGAACCTTAAGTGTGTAGACCCTACGGGTTCGGGAGACATGTAGACATGACCGAGATGGCTCTTCGGTCAATAACCAACAGCGGGATCTGGATACCCATGTTGGCTCCCACATGCTCCTCGATGATCTCATCGGATGAACCACGATGTCAAGGATTCAAGCAACCCCGTATACAATTCCCTTTGTCAATCGGTACGTTACTTGCCCGAGATTCGATCGTCGGTATCCCAATACCTCGTTCAATCTCGTTACCGGCAAGTCACTTTACTCGTACCGTAATGCATGATCCCGTGACCAGACACTTGGTCACTTTGAGCTCATTGTGATGATGCATTACCGAGTGGGCCTGGAGATACCTCTCCGTCATACGGAGTGACAAATCCCAGTCTTGATCCGTGTCAACCCAACAGACACTTTCGAAGATACCCGCAGTATACCTTTATAGTCACCCAGTTACGTTGTGACGTTTGGTACACCCAAAGCACTCCTACGGTATCCGGGAGTTACACGATCTCATGGTCTAAGGAAAAGATACTTGACATTGGAAAAACTCTAGCAAACGAACTATACGATCTTGTGCTATGTTTAGGATTGGGTCTTGTCCATCACATCATTCTCCTAATGATGTGATCCCGTTATCAATGACATCCCCATGTCCATAGCCAGGAAACCATGACTATCTGTTGATCAACGAGCTAGTCAACTAGAGGCTCACTAGGGACACATTGTGGTCTATGTATTCACACATGTATTATGATTTCCAGATAATAAAATTATAGCATGAATAATAGACAATTATCATGAACAAGGAAATATAATAATAATCCTTTTATTATTGCCTCTAGGGCATATTTCCAACAGTGGAGGGGGGCACCGCACACGGCTAAGAGATTAATGATCAATTGTTGTGTCTATGGAGTGCCCCCTGCCCCCGTACATAAAGGACTGGAGGAGGGGGCGGCCAAGGAGGGTGGCGCGCCCTAAGGGGGAGTCCAACTCCCACAGGGAGTAGGACTCCCCTTTTTCCTATTAGGAGTAGGAGAGGGAAGGAAGAGGAAGGAGGGAGGAAGGAAAGGGGGGCTGGCCCCATCTCCCAATTCAGATTGGGCTTGGGGGGCGGGGGCGCCCCCTCCCTTGCTCCTTTCCCCTCCTTTCCACTAAGGCCCAATAAGGCCCATATACCTCCCGGGGGGTTCCGATAACCTCCCGGTGATCCGGTATTGTCCCAATCTCACCCGGAACCTTTCCGGTGTCCAAATATAGTCATCCAATATATCGATCTTTATGTCTTGACCATTTCGAGACTCCTCATCAAGTCCATGATCACATCCGGGACTCCGAACAACCTTCGGTTCATCAAAATATATAAACTCATAATGAAACTGTCATCATAACGTTAAGCGTGCGGACCCTACGGGTTCGAGAACAATGTAGACATGACCGAGACACGTCTCCTGTCAATAACCAATAGCGGAACCTGGATGCTCATATTGGCTCCTACATATTCTACGAAGATCTTTATCGGTCAGACCGCATAACAACATACGTTTGTTCCCTTTGTCATCAGTATGTTACTTGCCCGAGATGCAATCGTCGGTATCTCAATACCTAGTTCAATATCGTTACCGGCAAGTCTCTTTAATCGTTCTATAATACATCATCTTGCAACTAACTTATTAGTTGCATTGCTTGCAAGGCTTAAGTGATGTGCATTACCGAGAGGGCCCAGAGATACCTCTCCGACAATCGGAGTGAAAAATCCTAATCTCGAAATACGCCAACCCAACATGTACCTTTGGAGACACCTGTAGAGCACCTTTATAATCACCTAGTTACGTTGTGATGTTTGGTAGCACACAAAGTGTTCCTCCAGTAAACGGGAGTTGCATAATCTCATAGTCATAGGAACATGTATAAGTCATGAAGAAAGCAATAGCAACATACTAAATGATCGGGTGCTAAGCTAATGGAATGGGTCATGTCAATCACATCATTCTCCTAATGATGTGATCTCATTAATGAAATGACAACTCATGTCTATGGTTAGCAAACATAACCATCTTCGATTAACGAGCTAGTCAAGTAGAGGCATACTAGTGACACTTTGTTTGTTTATGTATTCACACAAGTATTATGTTTCCGGTTAATACAATTCTAGAATGAATAATAAACATTTATCATGATATAAGGAAATAAATAATAACTTTATTATTGCCTCTAGGGCATATTTCCTTCAGTCTCCCACTTGCACTAGAGTCAATAATCTAGATTACACAGTAATGATTCTAACACCCATGGAGCCTTGGTGCTGATCATGTTTTGCTCGTGGAAGAGGCTTAGTCAATGGGTCTGCTACATCCAGATCCGTATGTATCTTGCAAATCTCTATGTCTCCCACCTGGACTAGATCCCGGATGGAATTGAAGCGTCTCTTGATGTGCTTGGTTCTCTTGTAAAATCTGGATTCCTTTGCCAAGGCAATTGCACCAGTATTGTCACAAAAGATTTTCATTGGACCCGATACACTAGGTATTACACCAAGATCGGATATGAACTCCTTCATCCAGACTCCTTCATTTACTGCTTCTGAAGCAGCTATGTACTCCACTTCACACGTAGATCCCACCACGACGCTCTGCTTAGAACTACACCAACTGACAACTCCACCATTCAATAAAAATACGTGTCCGGTTTGTGACTTAGAGTCATCCGGATCAGTGTCAACTACTTAGAACTGCACCAACTGACAGCTCCATCGATGTAACCGTTTACGACAAGCTCTTTGTCACCTCCATAAATGAGAAACATATCCTTAGTCCTTTTCAGGTATTTCAAGATGTTATTGACCGTTGTCTAGTGATCCACTCCTGGATTACTTTGGTACCTCCCTGCTAAACTAATAGCAACGCACACATCAAGTCTGGTACACAACATTGCATACATGATAGAACCTATGGCTGAGGCATAGGGAACGACTTTCATTTTCTCTCTATCTTCTACAGTGGTCAGGCATTGAGTCTGACTCAACTTCACACCTTGTAACACAGGCAAGAACCCTTTCTTTGACTGATCCATTTTGAACTTCTTCAAAACTTTATCAAGGTATGTGCTTTGTGAAAGTCCAATTAAGCATCTTGATCTATCTCTATAGATCTTGATGCCCAATATATAAGCAACTTCACCGAGGTCTTTCATTGAAAAATTCTTATTCAAGTATCATTTTATGCTATTCAGAAATTCAGTATTATTCCCGATCAACAATATGTCATCCACATATAATATCAGAAATGCTACAGAGCTCCCACTCACTTTCTTGTAAATACAGGCTTCTCCAAAAGTCTGTATAAAACCATATGCTTTGATCACGCTATCAAAGCGTATATTCCAACTCCGAGATGCTTGCACCAGTCCAAAGATGGATTATTGGAGATTACACACTTTGTTAGCACCTTTTGGATCGACAAAACCTTCCGGTTGTATCATATACAACTCTTCTTTAAGATATCCATTAAGGAATGCACTAGGTATGACACCTAGATCGGATATGAACTCCTTCATCCAGACTCCTTCGTTTGCTGCTTCCAAAGCAGCTATGTACTCTGATTCACATGTAGATCCCGCCACGACACTTTGTTTAGAACTGCACCAACTGACAGCTCCACCGTTTAATGTAAATACGTATCCGGTTTGCGATTCAGAATCGTCCGGATCAGTGTCAAAGCTTGCATCAACGTAACCATTTATGATGAGCTCTTTGTCACCTCCATATATGAGAAACATATCCTTAGTCCTTTTCAGGTATTTTAGGATGTTCTTGACCGCTGTCCAGTGATCCACTCCTGGATTACTTTGGTACCTCCCTGCTAGACTTATAGCAAGGCACACATCAGGTCTGGTACACAGCATTGCATACATGATAGAGCCTATGGCTGAAGCATAGGGAACATCTTTCATTTTCTCTCTATCTTCTGTAGTGGTCGGGCATTGAGTCTTACTCAACTTCACACCTTGTAACACAGGTAAGAATCCTTTCTTTGCTTGATCCATTTTGAACTTCTTCAAAACTTTGTCAAGGTATGTGCTTTGTGAAAGTCCAATTAGGCGTCTTGATCTATCTCTATAGATCTTAATGCCCAATATGTAAGCAGCTTCACCGAGGTCTTTCATTGAAAAACTCTTATTCAAGTATCCCTTTATGCTATCCAGAAATTCTATATCATTTCCGATTAGTAATATGTCATCCACATATAATATCAAAAATGCTACAGAGCTCCCACTCACTTTCTTGTAAATACAGGCTTCTCCAAAAGTCTGTATAAAACCAAATGCTTTAATCACACTATCAAAGCGTTTATTCCAACTCTGAGATGCTTGCACCAGTCCATAAATGGATTGCTGGAGCTTGCACACTTTGTTAGCTCCCTTTGGATCGACAAAACCTTCCGGCTGCATCATATACAACTCTTCTTCCAGAAATCCATTCAGGAATGCAGTTTTGACATCCATCTGCCAAATTTCATAATCATTAAATGCGGCAATCGCTAACATGATTTGGACAGACTTAAGCATCGCTACGGGTGAGAAGGTCTCATCGTAGTCAATCCCTTGAACTTGTCGAAAACCTTTTGCGACAAGTCGAGCTTTGTAGACAGTAACATTACCGTCAGCGTCAGTCTTCTTCTTGAAGATCCATTTATTCTCAATTGCTTGCCGATCATTGGGCAAGTCAACCAAAGTCCAAACTTTGTTATCATACATGGATCCCATCTCAGATTTCATGGCTTCAAGCCATTTTGCGGAATCTGGGCTCACCATCGCTTCTTCATAGTTCATAGGTTCATCATGATCTAGTAACATGACTTCCAGAATAGGATTACCGTACCACTCTGGTGCGGATCTTACTCTAGTTGATCTACGAGGTTTAGTAGTAACTTGTTCTAAAGTTTCATGATCATCATCATTAGCTTCCTCACTAATTGGTGTAGGTGTCACAGAAACCGGTTTCTGTGATGTACTACTTTCCAATAAGGGAGCAGGTACAGTTACCTCATCAAGTTCTACTTTCCTCCCACTCACTTCTTTCGAGAGAAACTTCTTCTCTAGAAAGGATCCATTCTTAGCAACAAATGTCTTGCCTTCGAATCTGTGATAGAAGGTGTACCCAACAGTTTCCTTCGGGTATCCTATGAAGACACATTTCTCCGATTTGGGTTCAATCTTATCAGGTTGAAGCTTTTTCACATAAGCATCGCAGCCCCAAACTTTCAGAAACGACAACTTTGGTTTCTTGCCAAACCATAGTTCATAAGGTGTCGTCTCAACGGATTTTTATGGTGCCCTATTTAACGTGAATGCGGCCGTCTCTAAAGCATAACCCCAAAACGATAGCGGTATATCTGTAAGAGACATCATAGATCGCACCATATCAAGTAAAGTATGATTACGACGTTCAGACACACCATTACGTTGTGGTGTTCCGGGTGGCGTGAGTTGCGAAACTATTCCGCATTGTTTCAAATGTAAACCAAACTCGTAACTCAAATATTCTCCTCCATGATCAGATCATAGAAACTTTATTTTCTTGTTACGATGATTTTCAACTTAGCTCTGAAATTCTTTGAACTTTTCAAATGTTTCAGACTTATGTTTCATTAAGTAGATATACCCATATCTGCTTAAATCATCTGTGAAGGTGAGAAAATAAAGATATCCGCCGTGAGCTTCAACATTCATTGGACCACATACATCTATATGTATGATTTCCAACAAATCTATTGCTCTCTCCATAGTACCGGAGAACAGCGTTTTAGTCATCTTGCCCATGAGGCACGGTTCGCAAGTACCAAGTGATTCATAATCAAGTAGTTCCAAAAGTCCATCAGTATGGAGTTTCTTCATGTGCTTTACACCGATATGACCTAAACGGCAGTGCCACAAATAAGTTGCACTATCATTATCAACTCTGCATCTTTTGGCTTCAACATTATGAATATGTGTATCACTACTATCGAGATTCATCAAAAATAGACCACTCTTCAAGGGTGCATGACCATAAAAGATATTACTCATATAAATAGAACAACCATTATTCTCTGATTTAAATGAATAACCATCTCACATCAAACAAGATCTAGATATAATGTTCATGCTCAACGCTGGCACCAAATAACAATTATTTAGGTCTAATACTAATCCTGATGGTAGATGTAGAGGTAGCGTGCCGACCGCGATCACATCGACTTTGGAACCATTTCCCACGCGCACCGTCACCTCGTCCTTTGCCAGTGTTCACTTAATCCGCTGTCCCTGTTTCGAGTTGCAAATATTAGCAACAAAACCAGTATCAAATACCCAGGTGCTACTGCGAGCTCTAGTAAGGTACACATCAATAACATGTATATCACATATACCTTTGTTCACCTTGCCATCCTTCTTATCCCCCAAATACTTGGGGCAGTTCCGTTTCCAGTGACCAGTCTGCTTGCAGTAGAAGCACTCAGTTTCAGGCTTAGTTCCAGACTTGGGTTTCTTCTCCTGAGCAGCAACTTGCTTGTTTTTCTTCTTGAAGTTCCCCTTCTTCTTCCCCTTGCCCTTTTTCTTGAAACTAGTGGTCTTGTTGACCATAAACACTTGATGCTCCTTCTTGATTTCTACCTCCGCAGCTTTTAGCATTGCGAAGAGCTCGGGAATTGTCTTATTCATCCCTTGCATATTATAGTTCATCACGAAGCTCTTGTAGCTAGGTGGAAGTGATTGGGGAATTCTGTCAATGACGCAATCATCCGAAAGATTAACTCCCAGTTGAATTAAGTGATTATTATACCCAGACATTTTGAGTATATGCTCACTGACAGAACTGTTCTCCTCCATCTTGCAGCTATAGAACTTATCGGAGACTTCATATCTCTCAATCCGGGCATTTGCTTGAAATATTAACTTCAACTCCTGGAAAATCTCATATGCTCCATGACGTTCAAAGCATCATTGAAGTCCCGATTCTAAGCCATAAAGCATGACACACTAAACTATCGAGTAGTCATCAGCTTTGCTCTGCCAGACGTTTATAACATCTGGTGTTGCTCCAGCAGCAGGCCTGGCACCCGAAACCTTTCCGGTGTCCAAATATAGTCATCCAATATATCGATCTTTATGTCTCGACCATTTTGAGACTCCTCGTCAAGTCCGTGATCACATCCGGGACTCTGAACAACCTTCGGTACATCAAAATATATAAACTCATAATGAAACTGTCATCGTAACGTTAAGCGCGCGGACCCTACGGGTTCGAGAACAATGTAGACATGACCGAGACATGTCTCCGGTCAATAACCAATAGCGGAACCTGGATGCTCATATTGGCTCCTACATATTCTACGAAGATCTTTATCGGTCAGACTGCATAACAACATACGTTTGTTCCCTTTTTCATCGGTATGTTACTTGCCCGAGATTCGATCGTCGGTATCTCAATACCTAGTTCAATCTCGTTACCGGCAAGTCTCTTTACTCATTCTACAATACATCATATTGCAACTAACTTATTAGTTGCATTGCTTGCAAGGCTTAAGTGATGTGCATTACCGAGAGGGCCCAAAGATACCTCTCCGACAATCGGAGTGACAAATCCTAATCTCGAAATACGCCAACCCAACATGTACCTTTGGAGACACCTGTAGAGCACCTTTATAATCACCCAGTTACGTTGTGACGTTTGGTAGCACACAAAGTGTTCCTCCGGTAAACGGGAGTTGCATAATCTCATAGTCATAGGAAAATGTATGTCATGAAGAAAGCAATAGCAACATACTAAACGATCGGGTGCTAAGCTAATGGGATGGGTCATGTCAGTCACATCATTCTCCTAATGATGTGATCTCGTTAATCAAATGACAACTCATGTCTATGGTTAGGAAACATAACCATCTTCGATTAACGAGCTAGTCAAGTAGAGGCATACTGGTGACACTTTGTTTGTTTATGTATTCACACAAGTATTATGTTTCCGGTTAATACAATTCTAGCATGAATAATAAACATTTATCATGATATAAGGAAATAAATAATAACTTTATTATTGCCTCTAGGGCTATTTCCTTCAAAAACAAGAAGGGAATCACATCAGGACCAGGAGCCCCATCAGGATAAGAGCTAAAAATGGCTTCCTTCACCTCTGTCTCTGAAAAAGGGGCTTCTAGCAGCTCATTTTCAGCAGGAGAGACTTTTTCAGAAGCAAAGAATTTTTTTTGTAGAGAGAAGCGAGAAGGGTTTTCTTTCTTAAACAGGTCTTTGTAGAAGTCACTAGCCACTTTCAGCATCTCATCTACCTCAGTAACAGGGCCATTAGGGCCATCAAGGGAGTGAATGAGGGTTTTCCTCCTCCTCTGGTTAGCTACTGCATGGAAGTAAGCAGATCTATCACTTCCAACATATCTAGCAGAACTGTGGGTTTTCCTTCTGACAGGGCAATTTTCAACTTTATGGGTAACCATTTTGCAGATAAAACAACTCTTGGGCTTGACACATTTATCCAAATGATGCCCTGGTTCCCCACAGTTGTAGCAGATCGCCTCAGAGTATGCCATAAGGTCATAAGCAGGGGCAGGAGCAGTTTTCTGGATGTCCTATCTCTTCTTTTGCCGATTCTTGCCTTGATATTTCCCACTGATCTGAGAGTCAGAACCACCAGCAGATTGATCTTGGGCAATTACAGGAGCCTGCCCAGATTGTGCCCCCATTTGGGCGGAGGTGGGCCGTACCACTGCCCAACCGGTGCTCCCCCCATTGTGATAGGGGAAATTCATCGGAGTTCCTAGTTCCTGCTCATCCTCCAACTAGATGTTGTCTCTCAGGAAGCAGAAATAACCACCAGACAGCTCAATTGAAGCAGATTGCAAGCCTAATTTCAATCTTCTGCAGGTTTGGGGGAGAGGTAAGGTAGGGGATCCACCTGCTCCAGCTCCGGTGGCGTGCTGGTCGGCAGGAGTCCAGTCAAGCATTCCCATCTCACAGCACGACGTGGATCTCCTGAATTCACTTCTCCTTTTGCCCATCGAACGAACGCAATCGGCGGCTCACTGGGGTGGGGCATCCTGTGCTTCTCCGAGAAATCTCCTTTGAAGTAGATCTGCATGGCTAGATTCAGCAGCTCCCAATCCACATGATCCTTGCACATTCGAGCATACCTGCGCGAGTGAGCGAACAGATTCGGTCCCTCCTCGGCTTCCTCCCTCGCATCTTCCTCTTCTGCTTCCCTCCATTCGCGCGTGCATTGGGTCCAGGAGAGAGCGTCGTCGCGGATCCGCATCGCCCGCTCCCTCCATCTCCTCCCTCGAGTCTCCCGCAGCACCGCCGGCGCGACGGAGTCGAGCGGCTGGAGCATCCACGGGAAGGCTTTGTAGACATGTGGGAGATGCATCTTGTATATCTGCCTGTCTTCCAGCCATTCCCCCATGGATATGGCCAGCGACTCCATGGGGCGCGTGAGCGGACTTGCTGAGGGGGGCAGGCGCGCCCGGAGTCAGGAGGCGGGGGGTGGCGGCAAGATCTATTTGCCAATTACTCCCTCCTTTTCGGTTTATAGGGCTCAATTCAAAAATCTCACCAACCAAGGTATATGATGAATGGTGGAATACTTTTTGTAGTTTGCAAAAGCACCTAATTAATGCACTTGTTTTCCTCAAAAAATTATGTTTATAAATGCATAAATTGCAATGCATGCATGCATAAAGTACATGCATTGGTCAATGTTCTCTAATACTTGCATGCAATGATTTAATGCACCTTGGAATCTGAACATGTGATGGAAAACAACCAAATTGAGCCTTATAAAATTGAAAAACTAAAATTTTGAGATAAGCCCTATAAACCGAAAAGGAGGGAGTATGTGAACTAAACAGTCAACATATAAAATAATTTAAATATATATAATATAGTTAGAAGGGAAACATAAGTTGGACCTGGCATTCCTATTCTTATATAAAAAATAGAACATACCTCTGCGTTTTCTTCAAAAAAATACATAAATTGGGCTGCCAAAAATAAAACCTCGGATGGGAGGTCCATAGGCCGGTCGATACATGACGGCCCTAAGAAAATACAAATAGGCCTATGGACCTCCCATCCGAGGTCGTGGGCTGCGCATGTTAAAAATGAAAGCCTAGACTGGGTAGCCCAAAACCATGTCCAACACTTGCCAAAACTTCGTCCCTCGTTTCTCTGTGTTTCGCACACTCGACATTGTGTGGGCATTTTGACTGTGCATCATATGAAGATGTGCTATGCATGAATGTTGATCAGCATGATGTTAACTGGCTGGTAGTTCCATTTTTGACTATGAATAAAACTTCCAACATGATGTTAACCCTGTTTGAAAAGGCCGTGTTAATATAAATGCTCTGCCTCTGAAAGTTGCAGTTTCTTATCTGAAACTGAACTTGTAGTTTCTAATCTGAAACTGAAACTTGCAGTTTCTTCTCTGAGAATCATATTGTCTGCACTTTTATACTCCTATGAAACTACATTTTTTTAAGTGCTAAAAATAGATCTCTAGATTTCATAAAATACTTCATATGCTCAATACTCCAATCTGAAATTCAAAAGACATTCATATCTGAAAGTACTCTCAAAATACACAACACAAGACACAATTCACAACCTGCAAATACTAACAACCCTAAGCTCCTCCTGACAATTCACAACCTGCCCGACTATTGGGCTGGGGGGGCAGCCCCCTCCTATTCCTCGGCGGCAGAGAGCCGCCCCGTGAGACGATGTGAACGGTGAGGGAGACGATGGCGGGGAAGCATCATCGGGCCAACTGCTTTTCTCCTCTTGCAGTTGGGTTCGGTCGACGAAGACTCCACCAGCTCGCTCTAGCAGGACACCCTCACAAATGGCACCCTGTAGATGCTCGATCCTTCAATCTCTGGTGGATGCTCCATCTAGGATCGATACTCCCACCACCGCTCCCTCACGATCGGATTCGGTGAATTTGTTTGCTCCATGGCCCAGAGGAGCAGCTCTATGCACTCTGGCGTGACTCCCTCCAGGAGTATCGCCGCCTTTTCACTCTGTTGCAGATATTTGGCATGGATGTCACCGTCGCCACTAGTTGGTCCTTGTTGTCAAACTAAGACTGTATCTCCAACATCCTAGCTAGCTTCACAGGGTCGCCGTCTGCGATCCTCACGTATCGGTTGTACTCCTCCATGGATCTACTTCTCCACAGCACCTTCACTCGCCGACGGTGGTTTTTGAATGGAAGAGGAGAGGAGCAGCGCTAGTTTTGGATTAGAACGGGAGAGGAGCGACGCTGGTTTTGGACTGGAACAGGAGAGGAGGGGCGGTGGTTTTGAAATGGAAGAGGATACGAGCGGCGCTGCATTTAGATTGGAACAGGAGAGGAGCGGCGGTGGTTTAAGAGGAGAAGAGCGGAAGAGCGGCACTGGTCTTGGAAGTATTTTTTTGTTGTTTCGCGTATTTTGGGTCAAAGTTTGACCACGTACTGTATTTGACAAGCAAAATGTGAATGCATGTCACCAAAAATTGTACCGTTTGGTTCGTATCTGAATGTACTTTCAAATTATACTCCCTCCATTTTTTATACAAGGCCACAAACTCATATTACAGGTACCAAGGTAAAAATCAATGCTATGTTTAAGTCAATGTTGCTAGCTAGCTTGTCACCTTGATTGTCCTGTTACTTAATGTGGTTTTTCTCTCCCAAGCACAACAAGCCAACCCTCTTACTCCTCATTGGTGGATTAATGTTTGGAATGCATGCTAACCTTCTCACTCCCGCATGCACACAAGGGATATTAATGTCCTTGGGTGCTAGTACGAGGCGAACGCCATAAATTTTGCCTCGATTAATGTTAGTGGCCTTGTATAGTTGCAAATTGTAATTTTGATAGTGGCCTTGTATACACGTATAACATATATTTTATGTGCGAAAATCATGGTCAATTATGACCCAGAATAAAAGGGAGACTAGTTAATGTGGGGTCACTTTCTTAATTGAAGGGTAAATTGATTTTTATTTTGATCCAGTCAGAGCGCGCCGGCCCTCTCATCCAATCCTAAATCGCTGCCACATGCTCCTCTCCCTCTTCTCCATTGCAAAACCACCTCCTCTCCTCTCCATCATCTCCATTCCAAAACCACCGTCTCGCCTCTCGCTCTTCTCTATTGGAAGACCATCGTGTCTCCTCCGTTTTCTAGACGCTTTGCTCCATGGCGCGGACGCAATCCATGGATACAAAATTAGTATACTGTATACTATTTAAAATTCGAGGGCGGGGCTTTTCTTGCGCGGTAGGCGGCGGGGAAGTTTCGCCTAGTCGGTTCGACAGAGACACGAGAAGATGAGGGAGTAGGCTGCTGCAAACGTAGGGCTATGCGATTTGACAACGAGTTACTGCTGGCTAGGTGGGGCCCCGTGATTTGACTTGCCATTATCATTTTAACTGCGGCACTACGACCAACATGAGTCTCCCAGATTCCTGACCACCTCCATACAGGTGCCTCTCCCAATGCTCCACCATGTAGTAGAGGCTGGCTCTTGCATGAGAGCCCACTTCTCCACTTTTTCCTTGCCTCTCTTTCCTCCACATATGCAAAAATGCCATGTAAAGCGCATTATTGTACTTACTTTTACTTGCTCCTACAGGTGCTTAAGCTTGCCACATAGGCATAAAGTCTAATGTGGCAAGTTAATCAAGAAGAGAGAGAGACTAGTTTGGTGACCCAAGGAAGAAATGGTGCTAAGCGCGTGTACCTAGGTGAAAAGACAATTTTGAGTCTATAGCTAATTAAATGAAGCAAACTTAGCAACACCATTTCATTGGAAGAGGTCACTCCTTGGCAAATGCAATAAATACACGCACTTACTAGCACCGTTTCTTCCTTGAGTACGAAGAAAGAGATAGAGAGGAGTAACAAAAAATACACTTATAGCCAACCTTGTTGTAATATGAGTGACTAAGTGATGACTATGTATGACATGCCAACATCAGATAGCCTAACGCACCGTGTTAAATCTCCAAGGGCGCGATCGCGTGAGCGACGCGACGGTCGTGGTAGGCGCAACCATGATACGGGCTGCTGTCAGCCCTTGGATCTGAGATCAAACGGTCGCATGCTAAGTTGCTGAAAATTTGCAGAATAACCCTCCAGGATAGGATATTCACCCATAGGTCTAGAATCACGCCATACAACCGTTCCATCTCAGATCCAAGGGCTCTCGGAAGCCCGTATCATGGGAGAATGGAAAGCCACTACCCTGCCGTTCGCACGCTGGCAGTTTGCTCCTACTCGTCCCCGCACATCCTTCAATACTACGACGGTTCGCTCCTAGTCGTCCCGTCCATTCACATTACGGCAGTTCCACTAATCCTAACCCTCCTCCCAAATCCATGGCGTCCCAAATCTCCATGATCGGCGGTGAGTACAAGGTTAGAACCATCACCGGCGATGAGTTCGACGTCATCTACACCCGTTCTTCCGCGACAGTGAAAGGATGCCTTTCTCGCTTCAGACGCATGTTCAAAAACTCAGATGATGAGTGGGTCGCTGGGCTAGATGTTGAGTACACCACAGTCCTAGGACGAGAGAAGGATCTAAAGGACGAAGAGAGGAAGAAGCCCGCCGTGATCCAGGTTTGCGTGCATGACTTATGCTTGGTCTACCACATATGCCATGCCGACGTTGAGTGCCAGGATTTTAAGGACTTCCTCGGGAGCAACCTAGTCAAATTCGTTACTGTAGACTTTGGTAACAACAAAGAAATCCTGGGTCAGATAGGCCTCGTTGTAGGCAACCCCTTCGACCTCCAGAAGAATCGGCTGGTGCCCTCTCGTCAGCCTTCAATGCTGACCCTGGCAGGAGCCATGGTTCATCCTTCGTACGGTAAACTGATGAAACCTCCATACACGTTTCATCGTCATGCATGGCAACATAATGTACTAGATATAGACCACATACAGTACACTGCAATGGATGGCTACCTTTGCTTCAATATCTACAAGGGTTGGATGAAGAGCAACAGCCAAGTGTGCGGTTCAAGCAAAGAAGTATCGGCCAAGAGGAAGAGGGACAAGGACAAAGTTGAGGACGTGGATGAGGACTCCGAGTAAGGTGGCAGTGTTGTTGCTCATGGTGGTTCTAATGCAGTGTCTACCGGAACAGTTGCAAAGTTTAATTTCAGGTGTGCTTAATTTAATTTGAGGGGTGTTTTGTGCTGAGCCCCCAGCAGAACTATGTTATGTTTCTTCTCGTTACTTTAACTCTTCAGTACGTACATACTAGTATTTCTTATATTTCATCTTTTAGTTGGTATAGTACTACCACTCGTTTCTTCACATTATATACGTACAATATATATGGCCAACATCATATAGCCAGCAGTTTAGTTGTCAAAGAATTTCAGGGTGCTTAGTTTTGTCAAAGAATTCCAGGATGCTTAGAGGGTGCTTGGATCCAAGGGACTTATTTTAGTCTAACTAAAAATAGTCTCTTTAAGAGGCTAAAGTTCCAAGCACCCCTGACTAAAGAGGGGCTAAAACTAGTCTTGAGACTAATTTTTTTTAGTCAGGGGTACCCCTAATAAAATGTGGATTAGTCCTCTCTCTACTCATTTAATTCCTCTCCTTTAACACAGGAGAGTTCTGGATTGGAGGGTTTGGAGGTTAATAAATGCTCATTAACTTGATTTTATTCTTTTTAGTATTTGGATCCAAGCATGGGTGAGGCTAGCATGTTTTAGTCCCACTACTTTTAGTCATGGTTCTAAAACGTATCGAAGCACCCTCTTAGTTTTATTTGAGGGGTGGGTTGTGCTAGACACCATTATTGTGACTAGCCTTTTTAATAGTACTATATGCATAATTTGGCGACGAGCGCTCTCTATATGTACCACCTTTTTTTTAATTTCAAGTTTTGCTCCATGGCGCAATCCATCGATACTACTGCTGTACAAAAGTATACTTTTTTTAAAAGGCTAGAGGGCGGGGCGGTCAAGCTTGGTCGGTTTCACGAGAGGCGAGGGCCTTTGTGATTTGATGGCTCATTACTGCTGGAAGCCGGGGCCTTGTGATTTGACTGCTCGTATAAATGCGCCGACGACCTGATCGAGGAGGAGCAAAGAACCGTGCGGTATACTCAAGTTTTCCACTGGAGTAGTACTGCGATGGAGGAGCACAAAACACGGCAGCCCAGTGCCATATGGCGATGAAAATGATCTAATTTGCTAGTCATCTCATTGTTAGCATTGTTCTATTCATTCCCTAAAAAAACATTGTTCTATTCGTGCCTCGCAGAGAACGTGACACGTGCGGCGAAACACCCGAAGCAAAAGTTGAAACACAGGAGCAAAAGAAGAAGGAAGATTATCACCCCAAATGATCTAATTCACCGCGGAGTCGTAACTGCTTCTTCATTGCCTGCACAACCTCCATCTCCTTGCGCGTCTCCTCAGCCATCTTCATCATTGTGTCCATGACGCGGCATTTCTCAACGCGAGCCTTCATCATCTGTTCCACGACCATATTACGTACCTTGATAGCAGCCGGGTGCTCGATGCGGAGCTTTGCCAACTCTTCCTTCTGTTCCATGGCGAGGGCCTGTAGCATCTTCATCGAGGAACTACTATTCTCATGCAGCTTCTTCCAGCCGGCGTTCTTCTCCTTCAACAGGTCGATCTCGTGGCAGAGCTTCGCATTGTCCTCCCGAAGTCACAGGATTTCGCCAGTCGCCTTCTTCTCCGAGGCAATGCTCTTCTTCAGCAGCATCACCAAGCCGGCGGTCAACTCCCCCTGCTGATTGAGCTCAGCGGGCATGTCGTCGAGGCTCTCCTTCAACAACTCCATCAAGCCTTGGATGAACTCCTTCTGCTTATTGAGCTGATCGGGCATGCCGTCGAGGGATAACGACTCCAGCTCCGCCGGCTCGGCATGTTCGCCTCCGCGGCTAGGGCGCTCCTGGGAGCCATCGCCTGGCCGTGAGAGATCTTTCGAGGTCTCTGCGTGGCGGCGAGCCCTCTCTTTTTTTCCGCAGCCTTGGTTGCCGCTCCCTTGTTACGAGTAGTTCTCGACCTAGAGCTCCGCTCACCGGCCATGGCAACGACGGACGAAGAAGAAGCACTTATGAGGAGGAAAGGTAGAGTGATTTTCGGTTAGGTAGTTCCCTTTTTTATAACCTAAGTACTAGCACTAGTACTAATACCTGCATAGTGGGAACACGTTCAGGTTTGGTACGTACTACTAGTAGGTGTGAGCAGGCTTTCTAATGTGATGGGAACAAGGTAAAGATTAATTGATGGTTTTGGTTTCGAGGCCCGAAACGGCTCCCGATGAGTTTAGCGGAACATAAATTTCAAGTACTACACTGCTCAAATGCGTAAATATTGAGTAGTATGTTACTGTCAAAAATTGGCACAAAATACGAAGGAGAGCAATGGAAGTACTACTAGCAACCCACGATTTAACTACTCGCATGCGCGCAGTGGAGTAATAATGTCTTTCTTCCGCCCTCACGTCCACTCAATTTGCATGTGCTATATTAATCGACCATCAATAAAGTGAACGACTTTACACGCGTCAAATTATCACATGGGGTGGATCTTGGTACGAAATTGCGTCCGCCCGTGTACCCACGTGTGCATGCGAGGAATGAGTGTGTGCATGGCGCGCGTGCACATCTTCGCTTCGTGCATGTACTGCCAGTATGGCTTAGGGAGGACGAGTACATTCTTCTGGAACTAGCAGCACGTCACTGTGATCAATCCATGCAAGGAGGTCGCGACAACGCCTACACATGTGCCACGTGGCTTCATGAACTGTAAGAGAGACACTTTGTAGCGTGCCATTGGTATTCTAGTTTACGTGTTTTGCACAAACTCGAAATACTAGTAAGGTACACGTGCATTGCATGCATCAGATTTTGCAACCAAATTATACCACACTATAGCATGTAAGCTCTGAGTCATATATGCCTGATGTAGCCCTTCGTTTAATTCTTATAGTTCATCTCATTCAAAATCAATTAGTTTTTATAAAAAATCTAAGAACACGGGAATAGGAAAAACATGGGATTATAGTGGAATGTCGTCTTGAATCCTACAGGATTGTACGAGTGTTTGATTGTGCATAGAAAAAACGCAGAATTCTTTCAAAGAGGTTTGAGTGGATGGGATGTTTCCTATGAAATCTAGTGCAAATGAATCATATGGAAAAATTCCTATGGTTTACAATCCTACGAATCAAACAACCAAGATAGGAAAAATTCCTAATGATTAGAATCCTCCAAAATTCCTTTGAGAATCCTTTGAATCAAAGAAGCCCTTAATATATTTTATGATTCATGGAATTGTGCGTTGTAAAGCATAAAGTAAAAACAAATAATGGAAATTCAACTAGAAAAAAAGTTTGGGCAGTTATGATACGGAAGAATCTAGAACAAAAGAGAACCACTGTTGTTTTGAGGTTTGTGCATTATGCTTAAGTTCAACCATGGAGTCTGCTAGATTGTACATGTGGCAAAATCCGGTGGGTGGGCTAGAAGATGGTGCGAGGGGCCGAGTGGAGGGAGACTATGAAGGAATGCACAAGTGGAGATCGATATTTAGAGAGAGGGGGCGAACACGTGCGCTGATGCGTGCAGTGGCGGAGCCATGAAAAATAAATGAGCTAGGGGGCCAAGCATTGCTAATCCTTTACGAGGAGGGTCAATTCATGAACTTAAACCATTTTTAGCAGCAATTGTCTAATGATCACATTCATATTAGCCTTGATATATAGTGATGTTAGGGGGGGAGGGGGCAGGGCCCTTATTGCCCCTGTCTTCGCCATTGTGCACCCGTCTGAGAGATGAAGAGGAAGGCATGGATGATGAGAGGGGGACGTTGGATACATAATTAATGTGGGTGTATTAGCTATATATGTTAATCCTATATAGAGAGATATAGATTGATCGATGTGGACGTGGGAAAGAGGGTGAGACCTCACTGGATATATCGATTGATCGATTTGTGTGGAAAACTATGAAAGACCTAGCTATATACACACATACATAGAGGAACATCGATCGTTGTGCATGCACGCATGAGAGATAAAGAATGCCCGATATGATGGAGAGGGGGATGTGTGTTGGTGTGTGCCTTCATGGGAGACTGACCTGAATAAAAAGATTGCATGCGTGCGATGGATAATGTCGACTGGTAGTGTGTGTGCATGCATGCACGAGAGAAAGTTAGTGGTACAATTATAAAGAGAAGACTACTGTGTGGGTGTAAAATAGTTGAATAGGTGAGGTCACAATCAATGTAAAGTTGAATTCAAATTTTTGAATAAGAGATCCTGATGTTTGAAACCCATGCATGCATGAATATAACGGAGATCTGCGCGGTGTGGTTTGGAAACGAGCATGTTGTAATGTATACACATTGAACAAGGTCAGACTGATTTGAATTTGAGATACCGATGGCACACATCATTTGGCCACGTCACATCCGTGCATGGACACACTATTCTAATTGGAGATGATGGGCAGCTTTTGCATCACATATCTATATCTATACCCCTATATATATTATTTTTTTATATTGTGCGCGGGTAACTTTAACTTTGAAAGATGGTCGTTGGATGAGGCGAATCCGATGGTCCAAAGATGGCAAATTTGAGCACTACTGGCCGTTGGATATCATCTAGATTCCACCAGATTTCGCCACATGTATAATCTAGATGACTCCATGGTTGAACTTAAGCATAATGCACAAACATCAAAGCACAAGCACTTCTTATTTGTTCTAGAATCTTCTGTATCAGAATTGCCCAAATGTTTTTCTACATGATTTTCCATTATTTGTTTTTACTTTATGTCTTACGACGCACAATTCCATGAATCTTAAAATAGATTAGCTTTCTTATAAAAACTAGATGATTTTGAATGAAATGAACTATAATAATTAAACGAACATCTACATCATGCATATATGACTCAAAGCTTGCATGCTATAATGTGGTATTTATTCATAATTTGGTTGCCAAATCTCATGCGCGCAATGCACGTGTACCTTACTCTAGTCTAAATGGTGTTTGTGTGTGTGTGTGTCGTGCGTGTTGAGGTGCAAATTGTCTTTTTTGGGTACACGTTAAGCTTGTTCTTCCGAAATTTCAAGCCGCGCCTTGTTATGCCGAAAATTCAAGCTAGCGTCTTTGTCGATCGTGCTGCGAAACTCCCGCCTCTTCAACCCGCGCCTTGTTAGCCCGAAATATTTAAGATATATCTTTGTCTCGTTGTGCTCCGAAAACTCCCTCCATGTCAACCCGCGCCTTGCTATTCCGAAATTACAACGCGCGTGAAAACTCGCACCTCCTGTGAAATCCAGACACGCGAAATGCCCGTGGTACCCCTGAACCGAAAGAACCGCCTCAAATCAGTGGGGGTACTTTCGTAACTTACCCCACATTTCGGACAAGCGCGTCTCTAAGCCATGGCTCCCCACTGCCATCCCATCCGCCCACCCATTCGCACACCGAGGCCGCGAAAATCCGCGACGAAACCACACACCCTGCTCCGTCCGCCACCCAGCCAGAGCCTCTTCCCCGATGACGTCGTCCACAGCAACACCTCGACGTCCCTCATCCACCGTACCGGATGAGGATCCATCATCGATCTCACCGTCCCGCTGGTTCAGCCACCCCGTCCTCCACCTCCAAGGAGCTGCCCCGATGTTCCCCTCGTCTTCCGCGCCACCTCCATTCCCACACCGCCATCTTCACCTGCACCACCGGAAGAGCATCATCATCACCATATCCTCGGATGAAGCTGCGGCCTAATTGGCGCCACCAAAGAGGTTGTACACTAATCGCCGCATTTTCTTCTTGATTCGATCTCACGGTGCTGCCGGCGCTCGGTCCCGAGCCGACACGGCGCGGCTCCATCCACGGCGGCGTCGCCGGCCACTTCCTCCATAGCGTCGCTCCCTCGGCGGCGACGTCCACATCAGTAGGACCTGCTGCTGCTTTAGCTCTCGCTCGCACTGCCGCTCTGCTCTTGCTCTCGGTCCCCTGCCTGGTCTGCTCTTGCTATTACTCTTGCTCGTGCTGCTGCTCTCGCTCTTGCTCTTGCTTGCGATGCTGCCCCGATTTAGCTACACTTCAGTCGACTGAATCGACTTTTGGGTCAGTCGATTTTCAGGTGGTGGTGGGGGGGGGTG
>NC_041380.1:507286993-507289768 GCF_002162155.2 Triticum dicoccoides
GGGAGGGGGGCTCGCCGGAGAGATACCCCACTATCTATCTTAGGGTTCAGGATGGGGGCGGTGGTCGCCGGCGTTGGCGAGGCGTTGGCGGGGCGGTGACATGGGGATCGCCGGAGAAAAAGCCCAGCATGGGGTGGCCTACA
Organism: Triticum dicoccoides; assembly: GCF_002162155.2. Taxonomy (NCBI): domain Eukaryota; kingdom Viridiplantae; phylum Streptophyta; class Magnoliopsida; order Poales; family Poaceae; genus Triticum; species Triticum dicoccoides. The sequence goes on from NC_041380.1 coordinate 507,287,137, forward strand.
GGGATGGCCGGGGCGGCGGCGGACCAGCGGCGGGGAGTGTTTTCGGGGCGGGCGGGGCAGCGCACCGCCGGCCGCGGGCGGCGGGGGGCTGCTATTTGGCCGGCTCAGGGGGTGGAGGTTGAAGATGAACCGCAGGCCCTTGATTTCGTATCCAACGGCTGCAAAATCGACTGACCAGAGATGAAAAAGTCAGTCGACCAACGTGTAGCCTCACCTTGCTAGTGCGTTCAGTTTCGACAGCAAAATTTAGTTTCGAGAGCAAAATTTAGTTTCGACAGTTAAGTTCAGTTTCGACAGTTAAGTTCAGTTTCGACAGTTAAGTTCAGAGATGAGCGGCTGATGTATTTTACATCTAGCACTTTGTGGTTATGTATTTTACGTCATGTATTGGAGATGCTATTAGAATTCCACTCAGGTTAACGTTGTTCGTTGTCTCTCTTGTCCCGCTTCAGCCTCGGCGTCGTACAACTCAGCGGAGCTACTCCAACGATGAAACCCTCCATCACAGCGGAGCAGTACCTCAAGCTCCATCTCCAGACGCCTAAGATCTTTTTCCCCTCCTTCGACAACCAAGTCAGCCGGAGCATCCTCACCGGCCAACCCAATCACACTGAGATCGACATGGCTTCGCCAAAGAGGTTCTACACTTGTTGCATCTCTTTTTTACTCTACATGTTATATATATTGTCCACTGAGCACTCGTAGTAACGGGAAATACGATTATTTTATCCTACTATATGACAAGCAGTGAGGTACCAGGCAACTTAGCTATCCGTGATGGACTCTCTTGAATGCCATCATTATTTATCTCTGCGCGTTTCATCTGTGCATTTGTCGATGGGCCTGGGAGTTGAGCTAGTATGGCAGTGGCCTGGGTCCAAAGTAATAGAAGTAGCACAAAAACATTTTTTAGTGTAGGATTTTCCTTGCTCAAGCTTGCCTACTAGAATCGCCAGTGCTTGAAAGGAAAAGTGAATGAAGAACATCGGAATTGGAAAGTTTCCTATGGTACTGCTTTTCATGAATTTGGTGCAAAGGAATGGAGCAAAGGAAAACTGTAGGATTTGTTCCTTTAGTGTCTCCTTGATAGAAAAACCGTAGGAATTGTAATTTCCACTTCTCCTACTTTTCATATTCCTATTCATCAAGCACAAGACTAAGAGATAGTAGCATAATAGCATTATCACCGTACATTTTCTTGTGGTTTGACTTAATCTCACCATGCTTTTTTGCATCCTGTGATCTTCCAATTGTTGTGAATCAAACACCCAGGTTGGCAGAAATCCTGTGTTTTTAAATTCTCAGTTTTGCACGTGCATTCATATCCTATTCCTGTCTATTTCCTATCCCTGCATTGTTAGAATCCTCAAATTCAAACAAGCCCTTACTCAATTACTTCTGTTACAGATATGTGTCAAAGAAAACCTTGTGTGGTTTGTCCTGCTCCTGCGGTGCTGTGTTCACCACAGCAGGGATCTGCTCTCCAGACTGTCTTTCGCCGTCTCAGATCTTCTTCCCTGCCGCCGGTAGCCACAGCAACTGCATTACCATCATCAACTGAGCAGATGATCTTGAGGACTACACGGGTCCGCAAGAGAGGTCACACTCTTCTGTGTCTGCTTACGTTATGCGTCGCTTAATATGATGACATGCTACATTATCGTCGTGTTCACCTATTAGACTCTGAGTCAGTTCCAAACTAATGCTGAAACTTGAGTTTTTAAATGGTTGTGGGGTACATATTGGGGCAGCAACCAGTACTATTAGTCTACTATCTGGTTAATCTCCGGTGTCTACTATGAGTTTCATGTTGGGTGCAAAAAAACATTAAAGGAGCCATTATCTATATTTTTTAACTAAAGCTATTATCTGCCTGCTATCATTGGTTTTGGGTCTATCCACAGTTTGCAACCATCACTCTGGATTTGTGCATGCACTCCTTACATAATCTCACTATGTTTTATTCCCATGCATGCCAGTTATTGTACACAATGGAACTGATCATGTAGAGCAAAAGAGACGAGCCTTGTGTGGCAATAAAATTTCATGCAGACGTCGTTCCATGGTGGGCGCAAAGGCAGCCCCCCTCCACCCATTTCGGATCGTAATCAAGAGGAAGATAACTTTTATGAGGGGGATTCGGAAGGAGAAGACCACTCCTATTTACCCCATGAGGTCTTCGCTCTAACTTGGCATGCTGATGTTGGTAATATCATGCATATGGTGCCTTGCATTGCTTACTCTATACATTAAAGATGTCATCTGCTTAGTTTAGACATGCTTTGTGTCAATGCCATCTGTTTAGTTTATTTATCGTATATGTGAATCATGCAATGCCATCTTGTCTAGCCAGGCATCATATATATGTGAATTTTGCAATGCCACCCTAGTTAGCCAGTCATCTTATATGTGAATTATATCATGCCATCATTTTTTTATTATGTGTTAAATTTGTCAACAATTTTAATATATTCAATTACTCTTCCTGTGCATCAGCCATTTGGCACGAGCATGGAAAAATCTGGAGAGGAAACAAGGTCTTCAGAGCAGACAATGCTATCTGACGAAGTGCATGTCTTGCTGGTTACCGATAGCTCCTCAGAGGAGGATTCAGAGATAGATGACCAGTCAT
>NC_041380.1:507290081-507392747 GCF_002162155.2 Triticum dicoccoides
CTAACTTGGTAGGGTTATGTTGCTCATATCATGCGTATGGTATCTTGTATTGCTATGTCATTTGCTTAGTTTAGACATGCTTTGTGTGAATGCCACCTGTTTAGTGTCTAATTACCATATATGTGAATTATGCAATGCCATCTTGTTGCAAGACATTATATATGTGAATTATGCAATGTTATCTTGTTGCAAGGCATTATGTATGTGAATTATGCAATGCCATGCTGTTTAGGAAAGCATCATATATGTGAATTATATCATGCCGTCCTTTTTTGTATTTCTCATTGCTTTTGTCGACAATGTTTGTATATTCAACTGCTCTTCCTGTGCATCAGCCATTTGAATTGGTGATGGAGAAATCTGGAGGAAACAAGGTCTTCAGAGCAGACAATGCTACCTGCTGAAGCAGATATCTTGCTGGTTACAGATAGCTCTTCAGAGGAGGATTCAGAGGCAGATGACCAGTCCTATTATCCCCCTGAGGTGTATGCTCAAACTTGGCAGGGTTATATTATTCATATAATGCATATGTTGTATTGCAATGCTTAGTTTTTACATCATATACACAATATTGAATGCCATCTCCTTAGTTGACACATCATATATGCGATTGCCCTCTGCTCACTTCCTTAGTATATAAATCATATATTTGAATTATGTCATGCTATGATGCTTACATAGACAGCATGTATCTGAATTATGGCATGCCAACCCATTTTCTAAAGACATAATATAGTTATATCATCTCATCCTGTTTACATAGTCATCATATTTAAATTATGTAATTCTATCCGTGAATTATATCATGCCATCATGTTTCCATCGACGGCATGTTTGTGATTTATGGCATGCCAACCACTTCAATAGACACATCGTATAGTTATATCATGTCATCCTGTTTACATAGTCATCATATTTTGAAGTATGTCATTCTATCCTGTTTAGTTAGCCATCATACATGTGAAATTGTGTCATGCTATCCTGTTTAATTAGCCATCATACATGTGATATTATGTCCTGCTATTCTGTTTGCTTAGACAACATAAATGTGAATTATTTCATGCCCTGTTTTCTTCCCTACTATCCATTGCACCTGTCTATCTTACAATCTCTGTACATTCAATTAGTTTTCTTGTTTATCAGCCATTTCAATTGGAGGGAGTGATGGCAGTATCTGTGGGAGTAAAAACACGGTCTTCAGAAAAGATCGTGCTACCTGTCGATGCAGGTAGAACCACGGTTGTACTTGCCCAAGAACCAGCCCCACCACACATAACCCACACTCATGCATATTGTACCCCTACCTAGTTGGACAGAGAACCAGCTACACCCCTTCTAACCCCAACCCCAGCAGATAGACACCCAGTTCCTGTTGACACAACACCGTCTCCACCATAGAGCACCCAAACACGAGCAGTTAGTAAGGCAACTGCAGTGCCCAAATCACGAGGACCACCACTCCGAACCCGAAGTCAATGCTTAAAGCAGAAGAAGAATTGTTCTCAGGTCAGGTTCTGTAGCTATGGTTCATACTGCTTTGCTCTTGCATCACTGTATTTACTGATACCAACTAATTTCAAATTTGAAGGATGCAATTGAAACTCCAATGGCGCAACAGGTATGTTTTAAACCTATTTCTTCAACGTGTTTGGCTGTTTGCTGTTGTAACTTGCTCTATGTTGATTTCAGTTTCAATTGAATAAACAGTTATGTTCTCATGCCATGCACATTACAAGTGTTGTTATTGCCGTGTAGTTTCCCACACTTATATTCTGTCTATGCTGCTTTGTCTTAAATAGATATGATTCGAACTGTATCTATCTTGATTTGGCAACATAAACTAGAATGGTATAGACCATACAGTGACCATACTACATAGATATATGTTTGTTTCATGCTGTTATCCTGTCCACCTTACTACTGAACTGGTAAACCTGAGATGTGTTTGTTTGTTTCTCTTTTAGAACGCGGATAAAATATTGGAGAAGAGTACCATGTTATGCAATGGTAAAGGAAGTAATGCAGATAAGGTTCAAGATAGTGAGACATCCCTGTTGGTCTCCAAGAAAGCTGATAAAAACTATATTGAAGACATTGAGACAACCCCAAAGTCCTATCTTGATGTAGTGTTCGAGTTACTGGCTACCACTGCTGGCACCGGCTCTTCGAACTCGTTGCCTGAACTAGTTCGGCTTCTTGAGTCTCAACTTCAAGTTGAAAGACATCGATCAGATGTTATGCAACAGGAAGCCGAAGGACTGAGGAAGTCCCTGCAGAATTCAGATGCATACTTTCTGGTGCAACAGCAAGCGCTGGAGGACTTAAGCGCCAAACAAGAGAAAGTTAATAAGCTTGCTAAGCATCTTGCCGGCATTATGGGTACCTAGGATATTGTTTCTTGAGCTCTTCTGAAGTGGTTTCAGTTCTGGACTTGTTTTGCTGCGACATTTATATGTTACTGTGTTCCCTATATTTGCACTGGTGGCGAACTTTGATGCCCAGTGGATGTAATATGTGTAATAGCCGTGATAGCCTAGTGTAAGTTGCTTGCTTATTTATTTCCTTATTGTCTTGTTTATTTGTTTGCTTGTAGTCAGTGCAGTTCTTTTTCTGTGGTTTGCTAGTGGCTGCAATAACCTATTTTTTAAAACTAGGCCACAATAACCATGGGCTAATATTTACTGTAGTGACACTAGGCCTCCTACGGGCCGTAGAAACTGTGGGCCCTCTATGGGCCGTATAAACAGTGGGCCTTCTACGAGCCGTAGAAGCAGTGGGCCTTCTACGGGCCGTAGAAACAATGGGCCTTCTACGGGCCATATCATCAATTGGCCTTCTAGAAGCTGTATCATCAATGGGCCTTATATGGGCCGTATGATCGATTGGCCAAACATGGGCCGAACAGACCGCATTCTGGCCGTAAACGGGCTAGAGTTGGAATCGTCCGTTCATGGGCCAACCATAACGGGCCATCGTTAATAGGCCGTATTTGATGACGCTATGAAAACGGCCCAATGTATTAACAGACCACAAACGGGCCGACTGTAACCACGGGCTGAATTTGGCCCACAAGCAGAAAATGACAGTAACGGGTCATAAGTAAACGAATGCTGGAAATGAGCCCAAGAATAAATGGGCTCTAAAGAAGGCTGGAAGATAACATGGGCTGGAAACGACCCAACGGTATAACGGGCCGTTAATGGGTATAAAGTGACACACTGTTCATCACGGGCCAGTTTCACCACGGGCCGTTAACGGGTGTAAAGTGATACACTGTTCATTACGGGCCAGTTTCACCATGGGCCGTTAATAGGCCAAGAGTTACATAGGGCCTCATATGGGCCGAAAGACGTCATGGGCCAGAAGTGAAAACGGGATGGAATCATATTGGATGGCCCAGATGACGCTACTGGGCCTAATTCGGATAGGGCGTAATGGGCCTTGGGTTAGCGGGCTATAAATGGGCTATATTCGAACAGGCCGTTAACAGGCTTTCCATGGGCCGGCCCGCCAGCTTTTGACCAAGTCAAACGGGCCGGCCTTTACGCAGGAACGGGCCTCTGTTGGGCCATGCCACGTGTCGACGTATCATAGGCGCCTATCTGACCCACTGACGAGCTGACACGTGTTTCGTCCGGCCAATACAAATTTTACACGAGGAAATTTCCCATTGGTCGGGGCTGTTAATGGGTTATCGGATCCATAACCCGACCCGATAGCTTAACGTCATTCCATTACAGTGGATGCCACGTGTCGGTCACCCTTGACGAAAGTACTTCTGTGACATGCGATTTATCATCATTGAAGTGGACACTTCCGTGATGATAATTTTGTTAATGTCATGGAACACTTCTACGATAGCACAGGTATGACTATCTTGATTCTGTCATAAATTTTTCATGGATGTACATGCATGACAAAAAAGCGACCTACTGTGACAAACACGTATCATCACGAAAGTGTATTTTTTTGTAGTGTAGTATCGAGTTGTAATATTGAGTTGTAAGTAAATAAAAGTGTGATGATCATCATTATTAGAGCATTGCCCCAGCAAAAAAAGAGGCCAAAAAAGCCTAAATAAAAAAGGGTGCCAAAGAAGCCCGCCAAAAAAAGAGAAGAAGGGGGCAATGTTACTATCCTTTTACCACACTTGTGCTTCAAAGTAGCACCATGTTCTTCATATAGAGAGTCTCTTGAGTTATCACTTTCATATACTAGTGGGAATTTTCATTATAGAACTTGGCTTGTATATTCCGATGATGGGCTTCCTCAAATGCCCGAGGTCTTCATGAGCAAGCAAGTTGGATGCACACCCACTTAGTTTCAGTTTGAGCTTTCATACACTTATAGCTCTAGTGCATCTGTTGCATGGCAATCCCTACTCCTCACATTGACATCAATTGATGGGCATCTCCATAGCCCGTTGATTAGCCACGTCGATGTGAGACTTTCTCCCTTTTTGTCTTCTCCACACAACCTCCACCATCATATTCTATTCCACCTATAGTGCTATGTCCATGGCTCACACTCATGTACTGTGTGAGGGTTAAAAAAGCTGAAGCGCGTTAAAAAGTATGAACCAATTGCTCGGCTTGTCATCGTGGTGTGCATGATGTGAAATATTTGTGTGGTGAAGACGGAGCATAGCCAGACTATATGATTTTGTAGGGATAACTTTCTTTGGCCATGTTATTTTGAAAACACATGATTACTTTATTAGTAGGCTTGAAGTATTATTGTTTTTATGTCAAATGATAGACTATTGCTTTGAATCACTCGTATCTTAATATTCATGCCATGATTAGATATGTGATCAAGATTATGCTAGGTAGCATTCCACATCAAAAATTTATCTTTTTTATCATTTACCTACTCGAGGATGAGCAGGAATTAAGCTTGGGGATGCTGATACGTCTCCGTCGTATATATAATTTTTGATTGTTCCATGCCAATATTCTACAACTTTTATATACTTTTGGCAACTTTTTATACTATTTTTGCGACTAACATATTGATCCAGTGCCTAGTGTAGTTCTTGTTTGTTGCATGTTTTTTGTTTCGCAGAATATCCATATAAAGCGGAGTCCAAACGGGATAAAAACTAACGAAGATTTTTTTGGAATATATATGATTTTTGGGAAGAAAAATCCACGCGAGACGATGCCCGAGGGGGCACGAGGCAGGGGGCGCGCTCTAGGGGGCAGGCGCTCCCTGGGCCCTCGTGGCAACCCCGTAAGGCGGTTGATGCCCTTCTTTCGCCGCAAGAAAGCTAATATCCGGGTAGAGATCGTGTCAAAATTTCAGCCCAATCGGAGTTATAGATCTCCGGGAATATAAGAAACAGTGAAAGGGTAGAATCTGAAAACGCAGAAACAGAGAGACAGAGAGACAGATCCAATCTCGGAGGGGCTCTCGCCCCTCCCTTGCCATGGAGACCAAGGACCAGAGGAGAAACCCTTCTCCCTTCTAGGGAGGAGGTCAAGGAAGAAGAAGAAGAAGGGGGCCCCTCTCCCCCTCTCTTCCGGTGGCGCCGGAACACCGCCGGGGCCATCATCATCACCGCAATCTTCACCAACAACTTCACCGCCATCATCACCAGCTCTTCCCCCCTCTATGCAGCAGTGTAACCCCTCTTTTACCCGCTGTAATCTCTACTTAAACATGGTGCTCAATGCTATATATTATTTCCCAATGATGTATGGCTATCCTATGATGTTTGAGTAGATCCGTTTTGTCCTATGGGTTATTTGATGATCGTGATTGGTTTGAGTTGCATGTTTTATTATTGGTGCTGTCCTATGGTGCTGTCCGTGTCGCGCAAGCGTGAGGGATTCCCACTGTAGGGTTTGCAATATGTTCATGATTTGCTTATGGTGGGTGACGTGAGTGACAGAAGCACAGACCCGAGTAAGTAGGTTGTTTACGTATGGGATAAAGAGGACTTGATACTTTAATGCTATGGTTGCATTTTACCTTAATGATATTTAGTAGTTGCGGATGCTTGCTAGAGGTCCAATCATAAGTGCATATGATCCAAGTAGAGAAAGTATGTTAGCTTATGACTCTCCCTCAAATAAAATTGCAATAATGATTACCGGTCTAGTTATCCATTGCCTAGGGACAAATAACTTTCTCGTAACAAAAAGCTCTTTACTAAAACTAACTTAGTTGTGTCTTTACCTAAACAGCCCCTACTTTTTATTTACGTAATCTTTATTATCTTGTGAACCTATCCAACAACACCTATGCACAAAGTACTTCTAGTTTCATACTTGTTCTAGGTAAAGCGAACGTCAAGCGTGCGTAGATTTGTATCGGTGGTCGATAGAACTTGAGGGAATATTTGTTCTACCTTTAGCTCCTCGTTGGGTTCGACACTCTTACTTATAGAAAGTGGCTACAATTGATCCCCTATACTTGCGGGTTATCACTAGCCTTCCTAGATATGAATTGCCTAAGGTACCAAAAGGTTATGTTATGAGTGAAGAAACAACTAGAGAAATTCTTGGTTGCAAAGATAGAGATGATCTAGAGAAATTACTACACAAGTATAAAGAAAAATCTCTGAATGCTAGAATGAAGTGTGATCCTAAGTTTGATACTTCACCTATCTTTATTGATGATAAGGATTATGAATTCTCTGTCGACCCGGAGTTAATCACTTTGGTTGAATCTGATCCTTTCCATGGTTATGAAACTGAAACTGTTGTGGCACATCTTACTAAGTTGAATGATATACCACCCTTTTACTCATGATGAGAAAAGTCGCTATTACTTTATTCTCAAATTATTTCCTTTCTCATTAATGGCTGATGCTAAAGCTTGATACAATACTCTTGCTCCTGGTTGTGTGCGTAGTCCCTAGGATATGATTTATTACTTCTTTGGGAAAAAATCCTGCTCATAAGAAACAAGCTGCCTTATAGGAAATATTTAACTTTGCTCAAACTAAAGAAGAGAGTCTCCCACAAGCTTGGGGGAGGCTTTGCCAGTTACTTAATGCTTTGCCTGATCATCCTCTTAAGAAAAATGAAATACTTGATATCTTCTATAATGGACTAACCGATGCTTCTAGGGACTTAGATAGTTGTGTTGGTTGTGTTTTTAGGGAACAAACTATCGGAGAAGCTGAGGAATTATTGAATAAAATATTAAAAAACTATGATGATTGGACTATTCCTGAACCACCGTCTAAACCTTCTCCAAAGAAGAGGGGTATATTATATCTAAGCCCTGATGATATGCAAGAGGCAAAGAAATCTATGAAGGAAAAGGGTATTAAAGCCGAGGATGTTAAAAATTTACCTTCTATTGAAGAAATACATGGTCTTAATACACCATAACTGCCTAAGGTGGTAGATGTAAATTCTCTTATGAAGTTTAATGATAGTGATAATCACCACAATATGCATCCTAGTCAATGCCTTTATGAGTTTGAAAACTATATTAGAAAACAAGATCACTTCAATGCAAATGTTATGAAACGATTGAAATATAATTCTGATATGATTGCTCGCTTGAGTGACTTCTTATTTAGAATATCAAATGATGTTAGAGATGTCGGAAAACATGCTTCTATGGTTCAAACTCAAATAGAACAAGTTGATAAATCTCAAAGAGAATTGCTTGGTGAAATGAATAATAATATGCATGACTTTGCTGTTAGAGTTGCAACTAGAGGAGGTAAAATGACTCAGGAACCACTTTATCCTGAGGGACATCCAAAAAAGAATTGAACAAGATTCACAAAGAGCTAACGCTAGTGCACCTAGTTCTTCTAGAAAGAAAAAGAAAAAGAAAAATGATAGAACTTCACATGCTCCTAGTGAACCTGAAATAGAGAAACCGCCTAACAATGATAATGAAGTTTATATCTCAGATGTTGAAACTCAATCTGGTAATGAACATTCACCTAACGATAATGAAATAGATAATGATGAGGTTCATGAAGGCTCTCAACCAACCAATGATAAAGAACCAGATAATGATGTTGAGATAGAACCACCTATTGACCTCGATAACCCACAACCTAAAAATAAAATATATGACAAAAGAGGCTTTGTTGCTAGAAAACACGGTAAAGAAAGAGAACCATGGGTTCAAAATCCTATGCCTTTTCCACCCAAGTCAACTAAAAAGAATGATGATGAAGAATTTGAATGCTTTGCTGAAATGTTGAGGCCAGTCTTTTTGCGTACTCGCTTGACAGATATCCTAAAAATGCCTCCATATGCAAAGTATATGAAAGACATCATCACAAATAAGAGAAAAATACCGGAAGCTGAAATCTCCACTATGCTTGCTAATTACACTTTTAAAGATGGAGTACCTAAAACACTTGGAGATCTGGTAATACCAACTATACCTTGCTCTATCAAAAAGAATTATGTGAAAACTACTTTGTGTGATTTAGGAGCTGGTGTTAGTGTTATGCCTTTCTCTTTATATAAACGACTTGACTTGAATAAACTCACACCTACTGAAATGTCTTTGCAAATGGCTGACAAATCAACTGCCATACCTATCGCTATATGTGAGGATGTGCCCGTTGTTGTTGCTAATGTTACTATTTTGACTGACTTTGTTGTACTTGAGATGCCCGAGGACGGCAACATGTCGATTATCCTTGGTAGACCCTTCTTGAATACTGCAGGGGCTGTTATTGATTGCAATAAAAGCAAGGTCACTTTTTGAAGGAAATATACCCTAGAGGCAATAATAAAGTTGTTATTTATATTTCCTTATATCATGATAAATGTTTATTATTCATGCTAGAATTGTATGAACATGAAACTTAGTACATGTGTGGATACATAGACAAACAGAGTGTCCCTAGTATGCCTCTACTTGACTAGCTCGCTAATCAAAGATGGTTAAGTTTCCTAGCCATAGACATGTGTTGTCATCTGATGAACGGGATCACATCATTAGAGAATGATGTGATGGACAAGACCCATCCGTTAGCTTAGCATAATGACCATTTAGTTTTTTTGCTATTGCTTTCTTCATGACTTATACATGTTCCTCAGACTGTGAGATTATGCAACTCCCGAATACCGGAGGAACACCTTGTGTGCTATAAAACGTCACAACTTAACTGAGTGATTATAAAGATGCTCTACAAGTGTCTCTGATGGTGTTTTTTGAGTTGGCATAGATCAAGATTAGGATTTGTCACTCTGCGTATCAGAGAGCTATCTCTGGGCTCTCTCGGTAATGCACATCACTATGAGCCTTGCAAGAAATGTGTCTAATGAGTTAGCCATGGGATGATGCATTACGGAACGAGTAAAGAGACTTGCCGGTGATGAGATTGAACTAGGTATGATGATACCGACGATCGAATCTCGGGAAAGTAACATACCGATGACAAAGGGAACAACGTATGTTGTTATGCGGTTTGACCGATAAAGATCTTCGTAGAATATGTGGGAACCAATATGAGCATCCAGGTTCCACTATAGTTCTCAAACCCGTAGGGTCCGCACGCTTAACATACGATGACGATTTGTATTATGAGTTATGTGATTTGATGTACCGAAGTTTGTTCGGAGTCCCAAATGAGATCACAGACATGACGAGGAGTCTCGAAATGGTCGAGACATAGAGATTCATATAATGGAAGGTTACATTCGGACACCGAAATGGTTCGGGTCGTTTCTGATAAGTTTCGGAGTACCGGGGGTTACCGGACCCCCCCCCCCGAAAGTTATTGGGCCTCATGGGCCTAATGGTGGAAGAGAGGAAGCAGGCCAAGGTTTGGCGCGCGCCCCCCTATCCCAAACCGAATTGGACTAGGGCTAGCCCCCCTTTTCCTTCTCTTCTTTCTCTCCTTCCTTCTTCTCCTACTTGGACTAGGAAAGGGGGAAACCTACTCCTACTAGGAGTAGGAATCCCTCCCATGGGTGCGCCCCTTGAGGCCGGCCCTCCTCCTCCTCCCCTCCTTTATATACGGGGGAGGGGGCACCCCATAGACACACAAGTTGATCTTTAGCCGTGTGCGGTGCCCCCCTCCACAGATTTCCATCTCGGTCATATTATCGTAGTGCTTAGGCGAAGCCCTGCGTCGGCAACTTCATCATCACCGTCAACACGCCATCGTGCTGACGCAACTCACCCTCGACCTTAGCTGGATCAAGAGTACGAGGGACGTTACCGATCTGAGGTTTCGTGTGTTCGATACTTGATCAGTTGGATCACGAAGACGTTCGACTACATCAACCGCGTTACTAAACGCTTCCGCTTTTGGTCTACGAGTGTACGCAGACACATTGTCCCCTCTCATTGCTATGCATCTTCTAGATAGATCTTGCATGATCGTAGGATTTTTTTTGAAATACCGCGTTCCCCAATAGTGGCATCTGAGCCGGGTCTATGCGTAGATGTTATATGCATGAGTAGAACACAAAGATTTGTGGGCGATAATAGTCATACTGCTTTCCAGCATGCCATACTTTGATTCGGCGGTATTGTTGGATAAAGCGGCCCAGACCGACATTACATGACCATGTTCATGAGACTGGTTCTACCACCGTGCTTCGCACAAAGGTGGCTAGTGGGTGTCTGTTTCTCCAGTTTTAGTTGAATCGAGTTTGACTACGCCCGGTCCTTGTTGAAGGTTAAAACAACACACTTGATGACAAATTGTTGTGGTTTTGATGAGTAGGAAAGAACTGTTCTTTCTATAAGCCCGTAGCAGCCACGTAAAATTTGCAACAAAAAAGTAGAGGACATCGAACTTGTTTTCGCAGGGCTTTTGTGATGTGATATGGTCAAGACGTGATGATATATAAATTATTGTATGAGATGATCATGTTTTGTAACAGTTATCGGCTCCTCCTCGTTACCTGATTCATCATAAGAAATAATAGGAGAATATTGGGAAGTCTCTTCCCTTTCATTAGTATTCTCTTCATCTTCTATTTGTTTTCTTTTCTTTATGTAATTGGCAATATAAGGATTTTCAATGCAATTCACCGCACAATACATAAAAATTTCTTCTAGATCAATATCGAGGAATTTCTCAAGGTTAGATTCTGGAATATGCTTAGTTACACGTTTCATTTCTTCATGACCCAAAAGCAAACTATGTTCATTATGATGTGTAACGGAAATCAAATCATCATAATTTTTGGAAACGATACGATCATGAAACAATTTGCATTTGAGATTTAAATGACCATGTTCATTGCAAAGTTCACAAGTATCGTGAAGAAATTTTAAATTTTCAGCACAAACATCTAGCCTTTGTTGCAACCATTTAGTTTCCAAATACTTGTGCCTCTTGCAAAATCTATCTTCCCTATTTGGTGTGTACTTGCAAACTCTATGCACTCCACAAAAATTGACATGCTTATAAGATACATTTTCATCATGACTAGTACAATCATCATTAGTACTATGGATATTCAAGGAGTTCATACTGACAACATTGCAATCATACTCATCATTCAAAGATTTAGTGCCAAACATTTTATAGACTTCTTCTTCTAGCACTTGAGCACAATTTTCCTTTGCATCATTCTCACGAAAGATATTAAAAAGATGAAGCGTATCAGGCAAACTCAATTCCATTTTTTTGTAATTTTCTATTATAAACTAAACTAGTGATAAAAAAAGAAACTAAAAGATTCGAGTGCAAGATCTAAAGATATACCTTCAAGCACTAACCTCCCCGGCAACGGCGCCAGAAAAGAGCTTGATGTCTACTACACAACCTTCTTCTTGTAGACGTTGTTGGGCCTCCAAGTGCAAAGGTGTGTAGCACAGTAGCAAATTTCCCTCAAGTGGATGACCTAAGGTTTATCAATCCGTGGGAGGCGTAGGATGAAGATGGTCTCTCTCAAACAACCCTGCAACCAAATAACAAAGAGTCTCTTGTGTCCCCAACACACCCAATACAATGGTAAATTGTATATGTGCACTAGTTCGGCGAAGAGATGGTGATACAAGTGCAATATGGATAGTAGATAAAGGTTTTTGTAATCTGAAAATATAAAAACAGCAAGGTAACTAATGATAAAAGTGAGCATAAATGGTATTGCAATGCGTTGAAACAAGGCCTAGGGTTCATACTTTCACTGCAAGTTCCCTCAACAATAATAACATAATTGGATCATATAACTATCCCTCAACATGCAACAAAGAGTCACTCCAAAGTCACTAATAGCGGAGAACAAACGAAGATATTATTGTAGGGTACGAAACCACCTCAAAGTTATTCTTTCTGATCAACCCGTTGGTTTCTATTCCTATAAGTGTCACAAACAGCCCTAGAGTTCGTAGTAAAATAACACCTTAAGACGCAAGTCAACCAAAACCCTATTGTCACCTAGATACTCCAATGTCACCTCAAGTATCTGTGGGTATGATTATACGATATGCATCACACAATCTCAGATTCATCTATTCAACCAACACAAAGAACTTCAAAGAGTGCCCCAAAGTTTCTACCGGAGAGTCAAGACGAAAATGTGTGCCAACCCCTATGCATAAGTTCACGAGTTCACGGAACTCGCAACTTGATCACCAAAACATACATCAAGTGGATCACGTGATATCCCATTGTCACCACAGATAAGCACATGCAAGACATACATCAAGTGTTCTCAAATCCTTAAAGACTCAATCCAATAAGATAACTTCAAAGGGAAAACTCAATTCACCACAAGAGAGTAGAGGGGGAGAAACAACATAAGATCCAACTATAATAGCAAAGCTCACGATACATCAAGATCGTACCGACTCAAGAACACGAGAGAGAGAGAGAGAGAGAGAGAGAAAGAGAGATCAAACACATAGCTACTAGTACATACCCTCAGCCCTGAGGGAGAACTACTCCCTCCTCGTTATGGAGAGCGCCGGGATGATGAAGATGGCCACCGAAGAGGGATTCCCCCCTCCGGCAGGGTGCCAGAACGTGTCTAGATTGGTTTTCGGTGGCTATGGAGGCATCTGGCGATGGAACTCCCGATCTATTCTGCTCTTCGATGTTTTTAGGGTATATGGATATATATATATATATATATATATATATATATATATATATATATATATATATATATATATATGCGAAAGAAGTCGGTCAGGGAAGCCATGAGGGCCCACGAGGGTGGGGGCGCGTCTAGGGGGGCAGGCGTGCCTCCCTGTCTCGTGGCCACCTCGAAGCTTCCCTGGCGTCTACTCCAAGTCTCCTGGATTGCTTCTGTTCCAAAAATAACTCTCCCAAAGGTTTCATTCCGTTTGGACTCTATTTGATATTCCTTTTCTTCGAAACACTGAAAGAGGCAAGAAAACAACAATTTGGGCTGGGCCTCCGGTTAATAGGTTACTCCCAAAAATAATATAAAAGTGTATAATAAATCCCATAAACATGCAAAACAGATAATATAATAGCATGGAACAATAAAAAATTATAGATACATTGGAGACGTTGTTGACACCAGATTTTGACACAGCCAAGAACTTAATTAAGATCGCCTCAAATGGAGAAGTGCTCAAAGTGAGAAAGTTCCATATCGTGAAAAGGAGAAACTTTCATATTTGGGCCATAGCCATCCGGTCTCATCTCTAAGGCCGAAGTTGTGTTTGAAGTACTCAGATTTTATATTCAGAAGACTATTCAGCTGATTACGCCTCCAAGATGGACTCATATGAGAAATGTTTCTACACGGATTGTCTTCGTCACGTCGAGGCGATTCATTTCGATATAAAAACGTCTAAATCGGAGTTCGTGTGAAAAAGTTAGAGCCAAAACAATGTTTTGCATAAGTTTTCCCCAGAAGTTCCGGGCAAAACTTCCGGGGAGGTTCCAAGCTAAACCGAAAGTTTGCACGCGGTGCGCCCCAAAGACTGGAATTTTAACATTGTTTGCAGATTTGCGGGGCCGATTTCGACGTCAAGATGACCTCGGATGAAAAAGTGATCAACTGAAGAGTTTTTCTCCATTGCAAGATCTACAACTTTGCTTTTGGGACCATCGTCATCCGAAGTAGTATGCGGCCTGCAGATTCAGTGCAAGAGGGCTACTTGATATAATTTCAGCCCAGAAGTTCCAGGCCAGACCGGAAGTTCCGGCCCTCGTAGTCCGAGTTAGGGTAACTTTTGATGATTTGGACGTGATTTGAGTCCTTTTCCTGTACGGGAAGTCCAGCCGCCTCATATATATGTAAGGGGTGACGGCCGATTGAACAACACACAATCGATCTACCAATATATCACTTTTTACCTTTACCTTTATCTCTCTCCCTTGTTCTTCTTCTTCCTCATTCTTCGTTCGTTCTTTGTCTGCAGCGCGGCGAACCTCGAGGCCCTAGGGGCGGTCAGGCCGACCTAGGGCAGCCCATAGCCGCCGCGTGCCCTGACGGGGTCCCTCCCGAGCATGTGGGGTTTCGGGTGTACAAAAGTGCCCGCCGGATTATCTTGCGTACCGCGCTTCCGGCGGGTCTCCTTCGACGTGAGCTGCGGTGCATCACCCCCGGCGTCGAGGGTACACGGTGACGTGTTCGTGTGCGAACACACTTTTTGGCGACAGCGCTGGGGACCAAGCTTTGAACGGTCTCCGGCCCGTTCTTGCTATGAAGAGATCGTCATTTAGGGTTTGCAATCTACAAAGGTAATATGAATACCCAATTCCCTACTGTAGATGCAAATAATTCATATGATGTTACTAGATCGTTCAATGATTATACTCTATTGGCCAACATAGTTTTTTCAATAAGGCATCTAATTACGTGCATAGGCCGATTCAAAGTAATTTACATGTTTCAACTTCTTATGATACTAGTAACATACAACATATGTATCCTAACGCTCATGCATCGGCAACACCACAAATCCATATGCCGATGAACAACATGATGGGTTCGGTTAATCAATTTGAAACACCTCATGTTAAAATTTCCAATAGCATAGAAGAAAGTGTTTCACCTTTTTATTCATTGGCAACTAATTTGCAGTATTTGAATTCAACCTTGCCGATGGATGGGAGAATTGGCCATGCCACTACTAGCTATTCGGCTAGTTACTCTCAACCATCATATGTACACCTCATTTTAGTAATTTTTCAGCACCATATGCAACTGTAGATGTTCATAATTTGGCCCCACATCTTCATGGTCATAGCCGAATAAGTGAAAATTTTACAGGAACACATGTGCCGTCATCAAATACTGTAGCATATAATGCATACTCTACGCAATTCGAGAATTTCGGCAACACTCACGAATCATTGCCGAAAGAATCTGCGTTGAAAAAGAGCTTGGCACAAAACAAGAAAATTAGTGCTCTTTTCCTTGAACAATATGAAAAGGGGCAAGCATTATTGAGAAAGAGCATGGCAAGCATAGCAAAATAAGCATGTGTGATTTTTCTGAAGTTAATGGAACCTACTTCCTGCCCTATGAGTTTCGTGTCATAGAAATTGACAAGCTTCAAGGACAAGAGCAAGTAGCTGAACAAAGTTCGGTTGACGAAGATCTTCAAATTTATGATGCACGAAATCAAGAAGAAAATTGTGACATGGTGTTGGGAAGTCATCCAGAAGCAAAGCACAATATTATTCATTATATGCAATCATCATGCTCTCCCAACATATTTGAAGAGGTATGTCTAGCAAGTAATTTACCTATTTTCAGATTTGGTCACAACTTTATTGTTGATGCATCTATTAGAAAAAATCTAATAAATAATTTTCAAATACCAATGAAGAAGGGCAATTTACTTGTTAGCAATAATTTTTTTACTAAGCATATCGGTCAATATATTGTACCATTCAAAGAGACCAATAGTGACTTATTACTGCAGCCAAAGCTTTTCCCATTGCTTTATTTAAAGTTCATATCTAATTGGGTAGCTTTGCTTATTTCTTACTTGGCTTACACTTGGTCTCAATTGAGACATGTATGTTCTAACTATTTTTGTTTCAGAAATTTAAAGCCAAGGTTAAAATCCTCTGAGCAAACCGATGCCAGTATAGTTTCTTATCCAAAGACATCGGAGATAGAGTGCAAAACATAATGCATAGCCGAATGGGGTGATGCAAAATCTGAACCATTCGTTTGCT
Organism: Triticum dicoccoides; assembly: GCF_002162155.2. Classification (NCBI taxonomy): domain Eukaryota; kingdom Viridiplantae; phylum Streptophyta; class Magnoliopsida; order Poales; family Poaceae; genus Triticum; species Triticum dicoccoides. The sequence goes on from NC_041380.1 coordinate 507,306,145, forward strand.
TAACTCCAAAGCCGTTCTCACAACAAGACTAGATAGAGAATAAAAAGTTTACCTTCAGTTCAAGCATATGTGATCAAATATTTAATTTGTTGTTGAGAAATAATTATATTAGAATTCTTGATCACCATGTTGAGCCATCTGTCCAGGGACGAATGTATCGTAAGTTGCATGATTCATCCAAGCATAATTTTGAGGATTGCAACATGTTTCGTCAAATAGTTAAATTGACCATTGATAAAGGACGATTGAAATTTGTTGAGACACCAAGAGATCACCAGTCTATTCCGATTGGTCCCGATGGCAGAAAGTTTTTGCATCGGCTACTTCAAGCGATCAATTTAAAGAGAAGGTAAAAACTGCAGGTGATGGGATTAATCTTTCAAGTAAAGAAGTTGTTGAAGAGCATAATGAACATAATCTTGAGGGCAAAAATTCCATCGAAGCTACAATGGAGACGCCAAGGACTGGGGGGGGGGGAGCAAGCAAATTCAAAGATTGGTGCAAGCACAACCAAAGGAAACAAATGCCCAATAAGCACAAGTGCAAGAAATCCAAGGTCACTTTTGCACAATTATTAGATAAATATCAAAATAAGAGTGAAGAGAAAAGTGCTTATCGGCCAACTAATGCAAAAGCATCAAGATCACCCCCAAGGCGCAAATTTGAGGATTGGTATTGGAAAAGTGAAAATTTTCATGCAACATATTCATATCCTTATTTTGGGCCGCCAATGCCAATGTCCTGGATTTCTCCCTATGCTCGTGTAGATACATATCCATCATGGGACAGGTATGATACAAGGGCACATTCTCCATCTTATTTTAGACCATCTCATCAATATTATGCAGCTCCAAGAAGATGAACATTTGAACAATCACATGTTAAAGACCGTTTCAATCATAAGGAATCGGTCCAGAGCTCAAAGAAGAAGAAAGAGGTGGTCAAGCAAGTTTAGCGTGTTAAAATAGATGGTCATAAGAGTGCAACTTCAGATTTGATCTCAAATGAAAATGAGCCAATTAAAGTGTTGACATTGGCTACTAAAGGCAATGAGACAAAGCAACCAATTATTGAGAGTCAAAGTGCCAAATCTGAAGAAAAGAAGTTGAGAGTGCACAAGGTCAAAATAGAATCACAACCAAGATGCCCACTCGGTTTATCGTATTGGGAAAAGAGGGAATTATAAAATCTTAGTGCACAAGAGCTGAGACAGAAGAACATGGCATGGGTTCCCAAGAGGATCAATCATAAAAAAAGTATGTGCATGCTTCTATCGCAATAAGTACAATAAAAGTAAAGAAAGAGAAGAATGGAAGCAACAAACAATTAAGCCGAAGGTGTGCATCACAACATCAAAATCTTCGGTTAGCACATCATTCATTTTCTTCAACCATGCCATTGATGCCTTTGCCATGGAATTCATCCATAGGTATGATCAATTACCCTCCATGGATTTATTTTGTTCCATGGATGCAACATAATTTTCTATATCATGACAGGGTATTACCAAATCACTATACATTTGGTTAGTTATGTTTTTGTTGCTAATACAAAAGGGCTGAAATATTTTATTGCTATTTCATTTGTTTATTTTGGCTATACATACTTTGGTGGGTGAATCCTACATGGACCTCATGGGAATGGCCGATACTTATATATCGCCCTAAGAATATCTAAGAATGGCCGGTGTGGTATTCTAACATCGTCCTTAGTTTGAGTAGAGATTGAGATAAGTCCTTGCAAAGGAATTTGTCAAATTGATGCCATTGAAGATATTATGCATAGACCAATTCATCAAAATTGCAAAGAGAACTTATGTTTTGATTGGGTGTGCTTTGGCTTATTAGTTTTCAGAATTTACGCAAGGCCAAATCATGGTTGCTTTTTTTATTGAGCATCATATTGACATCATGCATAATATTGTTTTTAGCTTGATCTCTCTAGTAACATGGAGATTATATATTGATGGTTAAATTTGTAACAATGGCCAAGGTGTTGGTGTTGTTTATTTATCTCCATATGAAGCTATTTTGTGAAGCCTCATGCCGCTTAAAATATTTTTGCACAATGATCAAAGCCGAATATGCATTGTTATTCAGATTGGAGTTTTGCCTTGCTATAGGTGCTATACATATGAGGCTTCCGGTGATTCGTTATTAGTAGTGCAACAAATATCCAAGGGTTATCAACGTTTTGACGAATCACTTATAATTTATCTTTTGGTATGTCTAGATGCAAGATTTACCTTGGGTTGATTTAAAATTGTTCATATATCTAGACATGACAATTCGAAAGAGTAGGCACAGCAAGCATCCGGCTACTATGTTAACCATGGTGTATTACATTTCTATCAATAGCCGATGCTAGGTCTTGTCAATATAGGTAAGGCCGAACCGAAGCCCACCGCTTCGGCCACTAATGAAACTTTTATGCAGGCGAAGTAAGGATTGGAGGAAGTTCACTCTTGATTATCTGCAAAATCCTAGCGAAAGGGAGAACAATATGGTTCGGAGGATGGTTTTGGTCTATGGAACCTTATCACCGGATTGTTATAGAAGCTGAGAAGTTTTCACCTGTTTGCCTCAAGAGGTTCAAACAAGCAATGGCCGATATATACTTATCGTCCTAAGAACATGCAAAATGGCCGATGGAGTGTTGACATCGTCCTTAGAACAAGCTATATGCGAGTTATTTTTTGGCACACAAGCTTTGCCAAAAAACAGGGGGGGCATGTGTTGACACCAGATTTTGACACGGCCAAGAACTTAATTAAGATGGCCTCAAATGGAGAAGTGCTCAAAGTGAGAAAGTTCCGTATTGTCAAAAGGAGAAACTTTCATAATTGGGCCATAGCCATCCAGTCTCATCTCTAAGGCCGAAGTTGTGTTTGAAGTACTCAGCTTTTATATTCAGAAGACTATTCAGCTGATTACGCCTCCAAGATGTACTCATATGAGAAATGTTTCTACACGAGTTGTCTTTGTCTCATCGAGGCGATCGATTTCGATATAAAAACGTCTAAATAGGAGTTCGTGTGAAAAAGTTAGAGTCAAAACAGTGTTCTGCATAAGTTTGCCCTGGAAGTTCCGGGCAAAACTTCCGAGGAGGTTCCAGGCTAAACCAAAAGTTTGCACGCGGTGCACCCCGAAGACTGGAATTTTAATATTGTTTGCAGATTTGTGGGGCCAATTTCGACATCAAGATGACCTCGGATGAAAAAGTGATCAACTGAAGAGTTTTTCTCCATTGCAAGATCTACAACTTTGCTTTTGGGACCATCGTCATCCGAAGTAGTATGCGGCCTGCAGATTCAGTGCAAGAGGGCTACTTGATATAATTTCAGCCCGGAAGTTCCAGGCCAGACCGGAAGTTCCGGCCCTCATAGTCCGAGTTAGGGTAACTTTTGATGATTTGGACGTGATTTGAGTCCTTTTCTTGTACGGGAAGTCCAACCACCTCATATATATGTAAGGGGTGATGGCCGATTGAACAACACACAACCGATCTATCAATATATCACTTTTTAGCTTTACATCTCTCTCCCTTGTTCTTCTTCTTCCTCGTTCTTTGTTCGTTCTTCGTTTGTAGGGCGGTGAACCTCGAGGCCCTAGGGGCGGTCAGGCCGACCTAGGGCAGCCCATAGCCGCCGCGTGCCCTGACGGTGTCCCTCCCGGGCGTGTGGGGTTTCGGGTGTACAAAAGCGCCCACCGGATTGTCTTGCGTACCGCACTTCCTGCGGGTCTCCTTCGACGTGAGCTATGGTGCATCACCCCCGGCGTCGAGGGTACACGGTGACATGTTCGTGTCCAAACAGACATATCAGAATCCCCAAGCTTAATTCCTGCTCGTCCTCGAGTAGGTAAATGATAAAAACAGAATTTTTGATGTGGAATGCTACCTAACATATTAATCAATGTAATTTTCTTTATTGTGGCAAGAATATTCACATCCATAAGATTCAAGACAAAAGTTTAATATTGACATAAAAATAATAATACTTCAAGCATACTAACTAAGCAATTATGTCTTCTCAAAATAATATGGCAAAAGAATGTTCATCCACACAAAATCATATAGTTTGGTCATGCTCCATTTTCGTCACACAAGAATGCTCTCATCATGCACAACCTCGATGACAAGCCAAAATTTGTTTCACACTTTAGTAATCTCAAACTTTTTTTCAACTTTCACGCAATGCATGAGCGTGAGCTATGGATATAGCACTATGGGTGGAATAGAATATAATGAAGGGGGTTATGCGGAGAAGACAAAAAAGGAGAAAGTCACACATCGACGCGGCTAATCAATGGTCTAGGGAGATGCCCGTCAATTGATGTCAATGCAAGGAGTAGGGATTGCCATGCAACAGATGCACTAGAGCTATAAATGTACGAAAGCTCAACAAAAGAAACTAAGTGGGTGTGCATCCAACTTGCTTGCTTATGAAGACCTAGGGCACTTGAGGAGGCCCATTGTTGGAATATACAAGCCAAGTTCTATAATGAAAAATTCCCACTAGTATATAAAAATGACAAAACAAGAGACTCTCTATCATAAAGATCACGGTGCTACTTTGAAGCACAAGTGTGGAAAAAAGGATAGTAGCATTTCCCCCTTTTTATATATTTTTTATATTTTTTGGGCCTTCTTTTTTTATTTGGCCTTTCTCTTTTTTTATGGGACAATGCTCTATTATTAATGATCATCACACTTGTATTTATTTACAACTCAATGATTACAACTCAATACTAGAACAAGATATGACTCTATATGAATGCCTCCGGTGGTGTACCGGGATTGCGATGAATCAAGAGTGACATGTATGAAAAAATTTATGATTGGTGGCTTTGCCACGAATACGATGTCAACTACATGATCATGCGAAGCAATATGACAATGATGATGCGTGTCATAATAAACGGAACGGTGGAAAGTTTCATGGCAATATATCTCATAATGGCTATGGAAATGACATAATAGGTAGGTATGGTGGCTGTTTTGAGGAAGATATAAGGAGGTTTATGTGTGATAGAGCGTATCGTATCATGGGGTTTGGATGCACCGGCGAAGTTTGCACCAACTCTCAAGATGAGAAAGGGCAATGCACGGTACCGAAGAGGCTAGCAATGATGGAAATGTGAGAGTGCGTATAATCCATGGACTCAACATTAGTCATAAATAACTCACATAATTATTGCAAAAATCTACAAGTCATCAAAAACCAAGCATTACGCACATGCTCCTAGGAGGGTAGATTGGTAGGAAAAGACCATCGCTCGTCCCCAACCGCCACTCATAAGGAAGGCAATCAAAGAAACACCTCATGCTTCAAATTTTTCACACAACAGTTACCATATGTGCATGCTACGGGACTTGCAAACCTCAACACAAGTATTTCTCAAATTCACAATTACTCAACTAGCACGACTCTAATATTACCATCTTCATATCTCAGAACAATCATCAAGTATCAAACTTCTCATAGTATTCAAAGCACTTTATATGAAAGTTTTTATTATATCCCTCTTGGATGCCTATCATATTAGGACTAGTTTCATAACCACAGAAAATTACCATGCTGTTCTAAGACTCTCAAAATAATATAAGTGAAGCACGAGAATTCATCTATTTCTTCAAAATAAAACCACTGCCGCGCTCTAAAAAGATATAAGTGAAGCACTAGAGCAAAGGATAAACTACTCCAAAGATATAAGTGAAGATCAATGAGTAGTCGAATAATTATGCAACTATGTGAAGACTCTCTAACATTTAAGAATTTCAGATATTGGTATTTTATTCAAACAGCAAGCAAAACAAAAGAAAATAAAATGATGCTCCAAGCAAAACACATATCATGTGGTGAATAAAAATATAGCTCCAAGTAAAGTTACCGATGAACAATGACGAAAGAGGGGATGCCTTCCGGGCATCCCCAAGCTTAGGCTCTTGCCACTCTTTATTCCATATATCTTTACCCAAAACTTGAAAACTTCACAACACAAAACTTAACAGAAAACTCGTAAGTTCCGTTAGTATAAGAAAATAAATCACCACTTAGGTATTGTTGTGAACTCATTCTAAACTCATATTGGTGCAATATCTACTGTATTCCAACTTCTCTATGGTTCATACCCTCCGATACTACTCATAGATTCATCAAAATAAGCAAACAACACATAGAAAACAGAATCTGTCAAAAACAGAACAGTCTGTAGTAATCTGTATCAAACGTATACTTCTGGAACTCATAAAATTCTCAAATAAATTGGTGGACCTGAGGAATTTTTCTATTACTCATCTTAAAAAATAATCAACTTAATAGCACTCTCCAGTAAAAAATGGTAGCTAATCTCATGAGCGCTAAAGTTTCTATTTTTTACAGCATGATCGCAAAGACTTTCCCCAAGTCTTCCCAAAGGTTCTACTTGGCACAAACACTAATTAAAAGCATAAAACTACATCTAAACAGAGGCTAGATGAATTATTTATTACTAAACAGGAACAAAAAAGCAAGGAACAAAAATAAAAATTGTGTTGCCTCCCAACAAGCGCTATCGTTTAACACCCTAGCTAGGCATGATGATGACAATGATGCTCACATAAAAGATAATAATTGAAACATAAAGAGAGCATCATGAAGAATATGACTAGCACATTTAAGTCTAACCCACTTCCTATGCATAGGGATTTTGTGAGCAAACAACTTATGGGAACAAGAATCAACTTGTATAGGAAGGTAAAACAAGCACAACTTCCGGATTTTAAGCACATAGAGAGGAAAATTGATATTATTGCAATTCCTACAAGCATATGTTCCTCCCTCATAATAATTTTCAGTAGCATCATGAATGAATTCAACAATATAACCAGTACCAAAAGCATTCTTTTCATGATCTACCAACAAAGAAATTTTATTACTCTCCACATAAGCAAAATTCTTCTTATTCGGAATAGTGGGAGTATCATAAGAGACTCAAATACTATAAATTGTTTCCACATTAAAAGAGTAATGTTCAGGAAAATGGTAATCATAATCATGACAAGTTTTAATATAATCATCACTACTTTTTATAGCATAAGTGTCATCACAATAATCATAAGTAGCAACTTTGTTCTCATCATAATCGATTGAAACCTCTTCCAAGATAGTGGAATCATTACTAAATAAAGTCGTGACCTCTCCAAATCCACTTTCATAATTATCACAACAAGATTCAACATCCTCCAAAATAGTGGGATCATTACTTCCTAAAGTTGACACTCTTCCAAACCCACTTTCATCAATATAATCATCATAAGTAGGAGGCATGCTATCATCATAACAAATTTGCATATCAAAACTTGGGAGGCTAGAAATATCATCTTCATTAAACAATGCATCCCCAAGCTTGGGACAAACATTAATTGCAGCAAATATATTCTCAAACATGTCATTCTCATCAAACATAGCATCCCCAAGCTTGGGCCTTTTCATATCATAAGAATAATCACTCTCATCATTAATAGTATGGATAGAACCAATAGTATAACAATTATCATCATCACAATGAGTAATAGGAGCAACATTATTTGGGAGGGATACAATTTTACCTTTGCTTCTCCGTCTTTTCTTTTTTTTCTTCACATCATGTGTGGGTTTTATCCTCTTTTCGGAGCTCCTTATTAATGAGATTGGTTGAATAGGAGGCTCCTCCTCGTTACCTGATTCATCATAAGAAATAATAGGAGAATATTGGGAAGTATCTTCCCTTTCATTAGTATTCTCTTCATCTTATATTTGTTTTCTTTTCTTTATGTAATTCGCAATATGAGGATTTTCAATGCAATTCACCGCACAATACATAAAAATTTCTTCTGGATCAATATCGAGGAATTTCTCAAGGTTATATTCTGGAATATGCTTAGTTACACGTTTCATTTCTTCATAACCCAAAAGCAAAGTAAGTTCATTATGATGTGCAAGGGAAATCAAATCATCATAATTTTTGGACACGATACGATCATGAAACAATTTGCATTTGAGATTTAAATGACCATGTTCATTGCAAAGTTCACAAGTATGGTGAAGAAATTTTAAATGTTCAGCACAAACATCTAGCCTTTCTTGCAACCATTTAGTTTCCAAATACTTGTGCCTCTTGCAAAATCTATCTTCCCTATTTGGTGTGTACTTGCAAACTCTATGCACTCCACAAAAATTGACATGCTTATAAGAGACATTTTCATCATGACTAGTGCAATCATTATTAGTACTATGGATATTCAAGGAGTTCATACTAACAACATTGCAATCATGCTCATCATTCAAAGATTTAGTCTTCTTCTTCTAGCACCTGAGCACAATTTTCCTTTGCATCATTCTCACGAAAGATATTAAAAATATGAAGGTATGAGGCAAACTCAATTCCATTTTTTGTAATTTTCTATTATAAACTAAACTAGTGATAAAACAAGAAAATAAAAGATTCGATTGCAAGATCTAAAGATATACCTTCAAGCACTAACCTCCCCGGCAACGGCGCCAGAAAAGAGCTTCATGTCTACTACACAACCTTGTTCTTGTAGACGTTGTTGGGACTCCAAGTGCAGAGGTTTGTAGGACAGTAGCAAATTTCCCTCAAGTGGATGACCTAAGGTTTATCAATCCGTGGGAGGCATAGGATGAAGATGGTCTCTCTCAAACAACCCTGCAACCAAATAACAAAGAGTCTCTTGTGTCCCCAACACACCCAATACAATGGTAAATTGTATAGGTGCACTAGTTTGGCGAAGAGATGGTGATACAAGTGCAATATGGATAGTAGATAAAGGTTTTTGTAATCTGAAAATATAAAAACAGCAAGTTAACTAATGATAAAAGTGAGCGTAAACGGTATTGCAATGCGTTGAAACAAGGCCTAGGGTTCATACTTTCACTAGTGCAAGTTCCCTCAACAATAATAATGTAATTGGATCATATAACTATCCCTCAACATGCAACAAAGAGTCACTCCAAAGTCACTAATAGAGGAGAACAAACGAAGAGATTATTGTAGGGTACGAAACCACCTCAAAGTTATTCTTTCCGATCAATCCGTTGGGCTATTCCTATAAGTGTCACAAACAGCCCTAGAGTTCGTAATAAAATAACACCTTAAGATGCAAATAAACCAAAACCCTAATGTCACCTCAACTATCCGTGGGTATGATTATACGATATGCATCACACAATCTCAGATTCATCTATTCAACCAACACAAAGAACTTCAAAGAGTGCCCCAAAGTTTCTACCGGTGAGACAAGACGAAAACGTGTACCAACCCCTATGCATAAGTTCACGAGGTCACGGAACTCGCAAGTTGATCACCAAAACATACATCAAGTGGATCACGTGATATCCCATTGTCACCACAGATAAGCACATGCAAGACATACATCAAGTGTTCTCAAATCATTAAAGACTCAATCCAATAAGATAACTTCAAAAGGAAAACTCAATTCATCACAAGAGAGTAGAGGGGGAGAAACATCATAAGATCCAACTATAATAGCAAAGCTCGCGATACATCATGACCATACCGACTCAAGAACACGAGAGAGAGAGAGAGATCAGACACATGGCTACTGGTACATACCCTCAGCCCCGAGGGAGAACTACTCCCTCCTCATCATGGAGAGCGCCAGGATGATGAAGATGGCCACCGGAGAGGGATTCCCCCCTCCAGCAGGGTGCCGAAATGGGTCTAGATTGGTTTTCGGTGGCTACGGGGGCTTCTGGCGGCGGAACTCCCGATCTATTCTGCTCTTCCATGTTTTTAGGGTATATGGATATATATAGGCGAAAGAAGTCAGTCAGGGGAGCCACGAGGGGCCCATGAGGGTGGGGGGCACGCCCAGGGGGGCAGGCGCACCTTCCTGCCTCGTGGCCACCTCGGAGCTTCCATGACGTCTACTCCAAGTCTCCTGGATTGCTTCTGTTCCAAAAATAACTCCCCCGAAGGTTTCATTCCGTTTGGACTCCGTTTGATATTCCTTTTCTTCGAAACACTGAAATAGGCAAGAAAACAACAATTTGGGTTGGGCCTCCGGTTAATAGGTTAGTCCCAAAAATAATAGAAAAGTGTATAATAAAGCCCATAAACATCCAAAACAGATAATATAATAGCATGGAACAATAAAAAATTATAGATACGTTGGAGACGTATCATGGTATATCTACTTGATGAAACATAAGTCTGAAACATTTGAAAAGTTCAAAGAATTTCAGAGTGAAGTGGAAAATGATCGTAACAAGAAAATTAAGTTACTACGATCTGATCGTGGAGGTGAATATTTGAGTTATGAGTTTGGTCTTCATTTTAAACAATGCGGAATAGTTTCACAACTCACGCCACGTGGAACACCACAGCGTAATGGTGTGTCCGAACGTTGTAACCACACTCTATTAGATATGGTGCGATCTATGATGTCTCTTACTAATTTACCACTATCGTTTCAGGGTTATGCTTTAGAGATGGATGCATTCACGTTAAATAGGGCACCATCAAAATCCGTTGAGACGACACCATATGAAGTGTGGTTTGGCAAAAACCCAAGTTGTCATTTCTTAAAGTTTGGGGCTGCGATGCTTATGTGAAAAAGCTTCAACCTGATAAGCTCGAACCCAAATCGGAGAAATGTGTCTTCATAGGATACCCAAAGGAGACTGTTTGGTATACCTTCTATCACAGATCCGAAGGCAAGATTTTTTTGCTAAGAATGGATCCTTCCTAGAGAAGGAGTTTCTCTCGAAAAAAGTGAGTGGGAGGAAAGTAGAACTTGATGAGGTAACCATACCTTCTCACTTATTGGAAAGTAGTTCATCACATAAATCAGTTCCAGTGATTCCTACACCAATTAGTGAGGAAGCTAATGATGATGATCATGAAACTTCTGATCAAGTTACTACCGAACCTCGTAGGTCTACCAGAGTAAGATCCACACTAGAGTGGTACGGTAATCCTGTTCTGGAGGTCATGTTACTTGACCATGACGAACCTACGAACTATGAGGAAGCGATGATGATCCCAGATTCCGTGAAATGGCTTGAGGCCATGAAATCTAAGATGGGATCCATGTATGAGAACAAAGTGTGGACTTTGGTGGACTTGCCCGATGATCGGCAATCCATAGAGAATGAATGGATCTTCAAGATGAAGACTGACACTGATGGTAATGTTACTGTCAACAAAGCTCGACTTGTTGCAAAAGGTTTTCGACAAGTTCAAGGAGTAGACTACGATGATACCTTCTCACCTGTAGCGATGCTTAAGCCCATCCGAATAATGTTAGCAATTTCCGCATTTTACGGTTATTAAAATTGGCAAATGGATGTCAAAACTACATTCCTTAATGGATATCTTAAAGAAGAGTTGTATATGATACAACCGGAAGGTTTTGTCGATCCAAAAGGTGCTAACAAAGTGTGTAATCTCCAACAATCCATTTTTGGACTGGTGCAAGCATCTCGGAGTTGGAATATACGCTTTGATAGCGTGATCAAAGCATATGGTTTTATACAGACTTTTGGAGAAGCCTGTATTTACAAGAAAGTGAGTGGGAGCTCTGTAGCATTTCTGATATTATATGTGGATGACATATTGTTGATCGGGAATAATACTGAATTTCTGAATAGCATAAAATGATACTTGAATAAGAATTTTTCAATGAAAGACCTCGGTGAAGCTGCTTATATATTGGGCATCAAGATCTATAGAGATAGATCAAGATGCTTAATTGGACTTTCACAAAGCACATACCTTGATAAAGTTTTGAAGAAGTTCAAAATGGATCAGTCAAAGAAAGGGTTCTTGCCTGTGTTACAAGGTGTGAAGTTGAGTCAGACTCAATGCCTGACCACTGCAGAAGATAGAGAGAAAATGAAAGTCATTCCCTATGCCTCAGCCATAGGTTCTATCATGTATGCAATGTTGTGTACCAGACTTGATGTGTGCGTTGTTATTAGTTTAGCAGGGAGGTACCAAAGTAATCTAGGAGTGGATCACTAGACAATGGTCAATAACATCCTGAAATACCTGAAAAGGACTAAGGATATGTTTCTCATTTATGGAGGTGACAAAGAGCTTGTCGTAAACGGTTACATCGATGGAGCTGTCAGTTGGTGCAGTTCTAAGTAGTTGACACTGATCCGGATGACTCTAAGTCACAAGCCGGACACGTATTTTTATTGAATGGTGGAGTTGTCAGTTGGTGCAGTTCTAAGCAGAGTGTCGTGGTGGGATCTACGTGTGAAGCGGAGTACATAGCTGCTTCAGAAGCAGTAAATGAAGGAGTCTGGATGAAGGAGTTCATATCCGATCTTGGTGTAATACCTAGTGTATCGGGTCCAATGAAAATCTTTTGTGACAATACTGGTGCAATTGCCTTGGCAAAGGAATCCAGATTTCACAAGAGAACCAAGCACATCAAGAGATGCTTCAATTCCATCCGCCATCAAGTCAAGGAGGGATACACAGAAATTTGCAAGATACATACGGATCTGAATGTTGTAGACCCATTGACTAAGCCTCTCTCATGAGCAAAACATGATCATCACCAAGACTGCATGGGTGTTAGAATCATTACTGTGTAATCTAGATTATTGACTCTAGTGCAAGTGGCAGACTGAAGGAAATATGCCCTAGAGGCAATAATAAAGTTGTTATTTATATTTCCTTATATCTTGATAAATGTTTATTATTCATACTAGAATTGTATTAACTGAAAACTTAGTACATGTGTGGATACATAGACAAATAATAGAGTGTCCCTAGTATGCCTCTACTTGACTAGCTCGTTAATCAAAGATGGTTAAGTTTCCTAGCCATAGACATGTGTTGTCATTTGATGAACGGGATCACATCATTAGAGAATGATGTGATGGACAAGACCCATCCGTTGGCTTAGCATAATGATCATAGTTTTTCTGCTATTGCTTTCTTCATGACTTATACATGTTCCTTAGACTATCACTACTGAAAATTTTGCAGATTTAATTCACTATATGGAAGCTTGCATGGATGGAGTGCTTGTTTCCCTGTTCTTTTTTTCGTTTGTATCGATGAAAAATGTGGAACTTGTTATATGGATGCATGGAACAATGTGTTGGATGAACATTGTGATGTTACTGTAATATGTATGGATGGAACTCTGTTTCTTATGTATATATGTATGTTGTCATGGATGGAGCTATGTGTTGGATACATCATATGTCTGTTGTGCATGTGAAATATATATATATATATATATATATATATATATATATATATATATATGTATGTATGTATGTATATATGTGTGTGAATTCCTGTGAAATTAAATGGATTCAAATAAAAACAGGGGATATATAGCCTCTTTGTCGTCTGCTAGCAGACGACAAAGAGGACACGTGGCAGCTACCTGTAGAAACTAGGAACACTGGCTGCCTATTTGGTCACTTTGTCGTCTGCCAGCAGATGGCCAAGATTCAGATCACTTTGACGTCCACTGGCAGACGGCATAGCTGGCCACATGGCAGCTTCCCAGTGTAGCCTAGCTGAGCTCTTTGCCGTCTGTCAGTGGACGACAAACATTTTTGAATCTTTGCCGTCCGCTGGCGGTCGGGAAAGTGCATCGTTAACCCCCTAACGGCTCTCACTCCACCCCACTGATGTCCGTTATCTTTCTCGTCTGCTGGCCTCGGATGGCGGACGGCACAATCCTTTGACGTCTGTTTCTAAGAAGCGGACGACAAAGAAGGTCTTTGCTGGCACGTGTTCAGATGGACAGCTTGCCGTCTGCTGGCAGACAACAAAGATGTTTGCCGTCCGTGATCTATGCCTTTGCTGTCTGCCATGGCGGACGACAAAGAAGCTGATTCCAATAGTGTATGAGATTATGCAACTCCCAAATACCGGAAGAACACCTTGTGTGCTATCAAACGTCACAACATAACTGGGTGATTATAAAGATGCTCTACAAGTGTCTCCGATGGTGTTTTTTGAGTTGGCATAGATCAAGATTAGGATTTGTCACTCCGCGTATCGGAGAGGTATCTCTGGGCCCTCTCGGTAATGCACATCACTATGAGCCTTGCAAGCAATGTGTCTAATGAGTTAGCCACGGGATGATGCATTAAGGAACGAGTAAAGAGACTTGCCGGTGACGAGATTGAACTAGGTATGATGATACTGACGATCGAATCTCGGGCAAGTAACATACCGATGACAAAGGGAAGAATGTATGTTGTTATGCGGTTTGACCGATAAAGATCTTCGTAGAATATGTGGGGACCAATATGGGCATCCAGGTTCCACTATTGGTTATTGACTGTAGATGTGTCTCGGTCATGTCTAGATAGTTCTCAAACCCATAGGGTTCGCACGCTTAGCGTTCGATGATGATTTGTATTATGAGTTATGTGATTTGATGTACCAAAGTTTGTTCGGAGTCCCGGATGAGATCATGGACATGACGAGGAGTCTCGAAATGGTCGAGACATAAAGATTCATATATTGGAAGGTTACATTCGGACACCGGAATGGTTTGGGTCGTTTCAGAGTACCGGGGGTTACCGGAACCCCCCGGGAAGTTATTGGGCCTCATGGGCCTAATGGTGGAAGAGAGGAGGTAGGACAAGGTGTGGAGCCCGCGCCCCTAGCCCAAACCGAATTGGACTAGGGCTAGGGGGCGGCCCCCCTTTCCATCTCTTCTTCCTCTCCTTCCTTCTTCTCCTACTTGGACTAGGAAAGTGGGAAACCTACTCCTACTAGGAGTAGGAATGCCCCCCTTGGGCACGCCCCTTGAGGCCGGATGAGGGAGTCCTGGAGTAAGGGGTCCTCGGTCGTCCGACCGATTGGATATGGGCCGGACTGATGGGTCGTGAATATACGAAGACCGAAGACTCTACCCGTGTCCGAATGGGACTCTCCTTGGCGTGGAAGGCAAGCTTGGCGACCAAATATGAATATTCCTTTCTCTATAACCGACCTTGTGTAACCCTAGATCCCTCATGTGTCTATATAAACCGGAGGGCTAGGTCTGTAGATAGATCCTCATAATCATAGTCAAGCTAGACTTTTAGGGTTTAGCTGTTGGGGAACGTAGCAATAATTCAAAAAATTCCTACGTGTCACCAAGATCAATCTAGGAGATACTAGCAACGAGAGAGAGGGAGTGCATCTTCATACCCGTGAATATTTCTAAGAGGAAGCGTTACAAGAACGAAGTTGGTGGAGTCATACACACAGCGATTCAGATCGCGGTCGATTCCGATGTAAGCGCCGAACAACGGCACCTCTGCGTTCAACACACGTACAGCCCGGGGACGTCTCCTCCTCGTTGATCCAGCAAGGGGAGAGGAGAAGTTGAGGGAGAACTCCAACAGCACGATGGCGTGGTGGTGATGGAGCTCGTGGTTCTCCGGCAGGGCTTCGCCAAGCGCTACGGAGGAGGAGGAGGTGTAGGAGAGGGGGAGGGGATGCGCCAAGGGAAGGGTGCGGCTGCCCTCTCTCTCCCTCAGTATATATAGGGGGAAGGGGGGTGGAGGAGGCACCCTAGGGTTCCCTAGGGGAGGGGCGGTGGCCACAGGGGAAACACTAGATGGGTTTGGGCGCCCCCACCCCTAGGAAACTTGCCCCCCAAGCCGGGAGGGATGGCTGCCCTAGGAGAGGCGCCCCCACCTCTAGGGGAGGTGCCCCCACCTCTCCAAGTAATGTGAGATGGGGTGGGAGGGGCGCTCATCCCCTTAGTGGGCTGTTGTGCCCCCTCCCCTTGGCCCATAAGCCCCCCAACGCTTGCCGGGGCTCCGAAACCCCTTTCGGACACGCTGGTCGTCACCCGGTACCCTCGGAACAATTCCGGACTCCAATACCCTTTGTCCCATATATCGATCTTTACCTCCGGACCATTCCGGAACTCCTCGTCATGTCCGGGATCTCATCCGGGATTCCGAACAACCTTCGGTAACCACATACTATTTCCCATAACAACTCTAGCGTCACCGAGCCTTAAGTGTGTAGACCCTACGGGTTCGGGAACCATGCAGACATGACCGAGACATCTCTCCGGCCAATAACCAATAGCGGGATCTGGATACCCATATTGGCTCCCACATTTTCCACGATGATCTCATCGGATGGACCACGATGTCAGGGATTCAATCAATCCTGTATACAATTCCCTTTGTCTATCGGTATGTTACTTGCCAGAGATTCGATCGTCGGTATCCCCATACCTCGTTCAATCTCGTTACTGGCAAGTCTCTTTACTCGTTCCGTAATGCATGATCCCATGACCAACTTCTTAGTCACATTGAGCTCATTATGATGATGCATTACCGAGTGGGCCCAGAGATACCTCTCCATCATACGGATGATAAATCCCAGTCTCGATTCGTGCCAACCCAACAGACACTTTCGGAGATACCTGTAATGCACCTTTATAGCCACCCAGTTACGTTGTGGTGTTTGGTACACCCAAAGCATTCCTACGGTATCCGGGAGTTGCACAATCTCATGGTCTAAGGAAATGATACTTGACATTAGAAGCCATCACATCATTCTCCTAATGATGTGATCCCGTTATCAATGGCATGCAATGTCCATGGTCAGGAAACCATAACCATCTATTGATCAATGAGCTAGTCAACTAGAGGCTTACTAGGGAGATGTTGTGGTCTATGTATTCACACATGTATTACGGTTTTCGGTTAATACAATTATAGCATGAACAATAGACAATTATCATGAACTAGGAAATATAATAGTAACCATTTTATTATTTCCTCTAGGGCATATTTCCAATAGTCTCCCACTTGCACTAGAGTCAATAATCTAGTTCACATCGTTATGTGATTAACACTCATAGTTCACATCGCCATGTGACTAACACCCGAAGAGTTTACTTGAGTCAATAATCTAGTTCACATTGCCATGTTATTAACAATCAATGAGTTCTAGGGTTTGATCATGTTATGCTTACGAGAGAAGTGTCAGTCAACGGGTCTGCAACATTCAGATCCGTGTGTTCTTAGCAAATCTCGATTTGATATTGTAGATGTTGCTACTATGCGCCACTTGGAGATATTCCAAATGGTTGCTCCACTATACGTATCCGGTTTGCTACTCAGAGTCATCCGGATAGGTGTTAAAGCTTCCATCGACGTAACCCTTTACGCCGAACTCTTTATCACCTCCATAACCGAGAAACATTTCCTTATTCCTAAGGATAATTTTGACCGCTGTCCAATGATCCACTCCTGGATCACTCTTGTACCCCCTTGCCAGACACATGGAAAGGCACATCATGGTACATAGCATGGCATATCGTATAGAGCCTATGGCTAAGGCATAGGGGACGACTTTCTTCCTTTCTCTTTCTTCTGCCATGGTCGAGCTTCAAGTCTTAACTTCACACCTCACAACTCAGGCAAGAACTCCTTCTTTGACTGATCCATCTTGAACTCCTTCAAGATCATGTCAAGGTATGTGCTCTGTGAAAGTCTTATCAGGTGTCTTGATCTATCTCTATAGATCTTGATACCCAACATGTAAGCAGTTTTACACAGGTCTTCCTTTGAAAAACTCCATTCAAACAATGCTTTCTAGAAATTCTACATCATTCCGATCAACAATATGTCATCCATATATACCTATTAGAAATGTTGTAGTGCTCCCACTCACTTTCTTGCAAATACAAGTTTCTTGCAAACTTTGTATAAACCCAAATGCTTTGATCGCCTCATCAAAGCGTATGTTCCAACTCCGAGATGCTTGCTCTAGTCCATAGAAGGATCGCTGGAGTTTACATACCTTTTAGCATCCTTAGGATTGAAAAAAACCTTTTGGTTGTATCACATACAACCTTTCGTCACGGAAACCGGCAAGGAAACTTTGTTTTGACACCCATCTGCCTGATTTCGTAAATGAAATGCAGCAACTGCTAACATAGTTCTAACCGACTTTAGCATCTCTATGATTGAGAGAGTCTCATCATAGTCAACTCCTTGAACTTGTCAGAAACTTCTTTAAGGCAAGTCGAGCTTCACAAATGGTGACATTACCATCAGCGTCTGTCTTCTTCTTAAAGATCCATTTATTGTCAATGCCTCGCTGTTCATCGGGCAAGTCCACCAAAGTCCATACTTTGTTCACATACATGGATCCTATCTCGGATTTCATGGCTTCCAGCCATTTGTTGGAATCCAGGCCCACCATCTCTTCTTCATAGCTCATAGGTTCATCGTTGTCCAACAACATGACCTTTAAGACAGGGTTACCACTGAGAAGTTGTACACACCCTTGTCGACCTACGATGTATGATAGTAATTTGATCTAAAGCCTCATGATCATCATCGTTAGCTTTCTCCTCAACTGACGTAAGTGCCACAGAAACATATTTTTGTGATGCACTACTCTCTGGTTGAAGTGAAGGTTTTACAACCTCATCAAGTTCTATCTTCCTCCCACTCAATTCTTTCGAGAGAAACTCTTTCTCGAGAAAGGACATGTTCTTAGCGACAAACACTTTGCCCTCAGATCTGAGATAGAAGGTATACCCAATCATCTTGTTTAGGTATTCTATGAAGACAAAATTTTCCGCTTTGGGTTCGAGCTTTTCCGACCGAAGCCTATCAACATAAGCATCATAGCCCCAAACCTTAAGAAACAACAACTTTGGTTTCTTGACAAACCATAGTTCATACGGTGTCGTCTTCACGGACTTAGATGGTTCCCTATTTAAAGTGAATGTAATTGTCTTTAATTCATAACCCCCAAAATAGCGGTAGATTGGTAAGAGACATCATACACCATATCCAATAAGGTTCGATTACAACGTTCGGACACACCATCATGCTATGGTGTTCCAGGCGGCGTCAACTGTGAAACGATTCCACCTTGTCTTTAGTGATTTCCAAACTCATAACTCAGATACTTTCCCTTTGATCAGATCGAAGGAACTTGATCTTCTTGTTACGATGATTCTCAACTTCACTCTAAAATTGCTTGATCTTTTCAAACATTTCAGACATATGCTTCATTAAGTAAATATACCCATATTTATTCAATTCACCGGTGAAGGTGAGAAAATAACGATATCCACTGCGCGCGTCAACACTCATCGGACCGCACACATCAACATGTATGATTTCCAACAAGTCACTTGCCCGTTCCATTGTTCCAAAGAACATGGTTTTAGTTATCTTGCCAAAGAGGCATGGTTCGCATGTGTCAAGTGATTCAAAATCAAGTGACTTCAAAAGTCCATTAGCATGGATGTTCTTTCATGCGCTTTACACCAATATGACCTAAGCGGCAGTGCCACATGAAAGTGGTACTATCATTATCAACTCTACATCTTTTGGCACCAATGTTATGAACATGTGTATAACTATGACTGGTATTCAATAAACCATTCACATTGGGTGCATGACCATTGAAGGTATTATTCATGTAATCAGAATAACCATTATTCTCCGACTTAAATGAATAATCGTATTGCAATAAATATGATCTAATCATGTTCATGCTCAACGCAGACACCAATGCAAACAACATTTATCTAGGTTCAACACTAATCCCGAAGGTAGGGGAAGCGTGCGATGGTGATCACATCCACCTTGGAAACACTTCCAACACACATCGTCACCTCGACCTGAGCTAATCTCCGTTAATTCCGTAGCTTTTGTTTCGAGTTACCAATATTAGGAACTGAACCGGTATCCAATACCCAGGTGCTACTAGGAGTACTAGTGAGGTACACATCAATAACACACATATACCAAATATACTTTTGTTGAAGTTGACAACCTTCTTATCTACCAAGTATTTGAGGCAGTTCCGCTACCAGTGACCGTTCCCCTAATGGAAGCACTTTGTCTCGGGTTTGGGTTCTTGGGTTTCTTCACTGGAGCGGCAACTGGCTTGCCATTCAAGAAGTTTCCTTCTTGCCCTTCTTAGAAACCAGTGCTCTTGTTAACCATCAACACTTGATGCTCCTTCTTGATTTCTACCTTTACAGCCTTAAGCACGACGAACAGCTCTGGGATTATATTCCCTTGCATGTTATAGTTCATCACGAAACTCTAGTAGCTTGGTGATAACGACTGGAGAACTTTTGTCAATCACTATCTTATCTGGAAGATTAACTCCCACTTGATTCAAGTGATTGAAGTACCCAGACATGCTGAGCACATGCTCACTGGCTGGGCTATTCTCCTCCATCTTGTAGGCAAAGGTCTTGTCAGAGGTCTCAACCTCTCAACATGGGCATGATCCTGAAATACCAATTTCAGCTCTTCGAACATCTCATATGTTCTATGGCATTCAAAACGCTTTTGGAGCCCCGACTCTAAGCCGTAAAGCATGGCTCACTAAACTATCAGGTAGTCATTAGAACGTGTCTACCATATATTAACAACATCCACAAACGATGCCAGAGGGGTTGGCACACCGAGCGGTGCATCAAGGACAGAAGCCTTCTGTGTAGCAGTGAGGATAATCCTCAGACTACGGCCCTAGTCCGCACAATTGCTTACAATATCTTTCAACTTAGTCTTTCTCTAGGAACGTATTAAAACAAAGAGCTAAAGCGCGAGCTATTAATCCACAACATAATTTGCAAAGACAATTTAGACTATGTTCATGATAATTAAGTTCATCTAATCAAATTATTCAATGAACTCCCACTCAGATAGACATCCCTCTAGTCATCTAAGTGATACATGATCTGAATCGACTAGGCCGTGTCCGATCATCACATGAGAAGGACTAGTCATCAATGGTGAACATCTCCATGTTGATCGTATGTACTATACAACTCATGTTCGACCTTTTGGTCTTTCGTGTTCCGAGGCCATGTCTATACATGCTAGGCTCGTCAAGTCAACCTAAGTGTTTTGCATGTGTAAATCTGGCTTACACCCGTTGTATTCGAACGTTAGAATCTATCAAACCCGATCATCATGTGGTGCTTCAAAACAACGAACCTTCGCAACGGTGCACAGTTAGGGGGGACACTTTCTTGAAATTTTAGAGAGGGATCATCTTATTTATGCTACCATCGTTCTAAGCAAATAAGATGTAAACATGACAAACATCACATGGAAATCATAAAGTGACATGATATGGCCAATATCATCTTGCGCCTTTGATCTCCATCTTCGAGGCGCGGTATGAACACCATCGTCACCGGCATGACACCATGATCTCCATCATCGTGTCTTCATAAAGTTGCCTCGCCAACTATTACTTCTACTACTATGGATAACGGTTAGCAATAAAGTAAAGTAATTACATGGCGTTTTCATTGACACATAGGTCATAAATAAATTAAGACAACTCCTATGGCTCCTGCCGGTTGTCATACTCATCGACATGCAAGTCGTGATTCCTATTACAAGAACATGATCAGTATCATACATCACATATATCATTCATCACATCCTTTTGGCCATATCCCATCACATAGCAAACCCTGCAAAAACAAGTTAGACGTCCTCTAATTGTTGTTGCATGTTTTACGTGGCTGCTATGAGTTTCTAGCAAGAACGTTTCTTACCTACGCAAAACGACAACGGTGATATGCCAATTGATATTTACCCTTCATAAGGACCCTTTTCATTGAATCTGGTCTGACTAAAGTGGGAGAGGCAGACACCCGCCAGCCACCTTATGCATCAAGTGCATGTCAGTCGGTGGAACTAGTCTCACGTAAGCGTACGTGTAAGGTCGGTCCAGGCCGCTTCATCTCACAATGCCACAGGATCTAGATAAGACTAGTAATGGTAAGCAAATTGAACAAATCATCGCCCACAACTGCTTTCTGTTCTACTCGTGCATAGAATCTGCGCATAGACCTAGCTCATGATGCCACTGTTGGGGAACATAGCAATAATTCAAAAAAAATCCTACGTGTCACCAACATGAATCTAGGAGATACTAGCGACGAGAGAGAGGGAGTGTATATTCATACCCTTGAAGATCGCTAAGCGGAAGCGTTACAAGAATGCGGTTGGTGGAGTCATACACGCAACGATTCAGATCGCGGTCGATTTCGATCTAAGCGCCAAACAACGGCACCTCCGCATTCAACACTCGTACAGCGCGGGGACGTCTCCTCCTTCTTGATCCAGCAAGGGGAGAGGAGAAGTTGAGGGAGAACTCTGACAGCACGACGGCGTGGTGGTAATGGAGCTCGTGGTACTCCGGCAGGGCTTCGCCAAGCGCTACGGAGGAGGAGGAGGTGTAGGAGAGGGGGAGGGGCTGCGCCAGGGGAAGGGTGCGGTGCCCTCTCTCTCCCTCACTATATATAGGGGGGAGGGGGTGGAGGAGGCACCCTAGGGTTCCCTAGGGGAGGGGTGGAAGCCACAGGGGAAACCCTAGATGGGTTTGGGTGCCCCCACCCCTAGGAAACTTGCCCCCCAAGCCGGGAGGGGTGGCTGCCCTAGGGGAGGCGCCCCACCTCTCCAAGTTACATGAGATGGGGTGGGAGGGGCGCTCAGCCCATTAGTGGGCTGATGTGCCCCCTCCCCTTGGCCCATAAGGCCCCCAATGCTTGTCGGGGCCTCCGAAACCCCTTTTGGACACGCTGGTCGTCACCCGGTACCCCCGGAACAATTCCGGACTCCAATACCCTTCGTCCAATATATCGATCTTCACCTTCGGACCATTCCAGAACTCCTCATCACATCAGAGATCTCATCCAGGACTCCGAACAACCTTCGGTAACCACATACTATTTCCCATAACAACTCTAGCGTCACCGAACCTTAAGTGTGTAGACCCTACGGGTTCGGGAACCATGCAGACATGACCAAGACATCTCTTCGGCCAATAACCAATAGCGGGATCTGGATACCCATATTGGCTCCCACATTTTCCACGATGATCTCATCGGATGAACCACGATGTCAGGGATTCAATCAATCCCGTATACAATTCCCTTTGTCTATCGGTATGTTACTTGCCCAAGATTCGATCGTCGGTATCCCCATACCTCGTTCAATCTCATTACCGACAAGTCCCTTTACTCGTTCCGTAACGCATGATCCCATGACCAACTCCTTAGTCACATTGAGCTCATTATGATGATGCATTACCGAGTGGGCTCAGAGATACCTCTCCGCCATACGGAGTGAGAAATCCCAGTCTCGATTCGTGCCAACCCAACAGACACTTTCGGAGATACCTGTAATGCACCTTTATAGCCACCTAGATACGTTGTGATGTTTGGTACACCCAAAGCATTCCTACAGTATCCGGGAGTTGCACAATCTCATGGTCTAAGGAAATGATACTTGACATTAGAAAAGCTTTAGCAAACAAACTTCACGATCTTGTGCTATGCTTAAGATTGGGTCTTGTCCATCACATCATTCTCCTAATGATGTGATCCCGTTATCAATGACATCCAATGTCCATGGTCAGGAAACCATAACCATCTATTGATCAACGAGCGAGTCAACTAGAGGCATACTAGGGACATGTTGTGGTCTATGTATTCACACATGTATTACGGTTTCCGGTTAATACAATTATAGCATGAACAATAGACAATTGTCATGAACTAGGAAATATAATAATAACCATTTTATTATTGCCTCTAGGGCACATTTCCAACATTAGCCATTACGATCTCGTGGTAGATCAACTCTTGTAATACTCATATTCATCAAGACAATCAAGCAGGAAGTGGGGTATTACCTCCATAGAGAGGGCCCGAATCTGGGTACACATTGTGTCCCCCGTCTCTTGTTACCATCAATCCTAGACGCACAGTTCAGGACCCCCTACCCGAGATCCGCCGGTTTTGACACTGACATTTGTGCTTTCATTGAGAGCTCCACTATGCCGTCGAAAGATAGGATGGATGGCTCGCCTTGTTCTCGAGGATAACGTCACCTCCGGTGGAACACTGGCCCCATGCCAAACCCTCCGGCTGGGCGGCTTCATTATGACCGCCCGTTCAGCCATTAAGCCGACGATGGCTTCTCGGGTCATCAAAAATCCCCTTCATGTTGACTCTGAGTACTCCAAGCAGATGGATCCGGCGGAGTTGTCGTCTTTAAACGAGCTCCTGGATCGCATCGCTGCCACAGACTATGATCGGATTGGGCTTAAACTCGACCAGAGAGAAATTAAAACTCCACCGATCACCCATAAAATAGAGGTAGTAGAGGAGCAACGCAACTCTTCCTCTATATTAAGGACGAACTACGTTCGGATCTCCAAACTTGAAGAGCTGGACACCTACCTGCAGAAAGACATGTGCTGTCCTCCGAACATAGAATCGGATGACAAGCCCAAAAAATCAGCTAACATCCTGGAGCCCGAACTACTAAATCCGGAGATTCTTCAAACTCTGGATCCTAATTTGGGTCAGGGTTCGGACTTCAATCCACTCACCCACCTAGACATAAGCGCTCTCAGGGGCATACGACAGCAGTATAAGGAAACGACCCACCACTTCTGGGCCAGTTTCCTCCTTGTCAAAGATAAGATTGAAGATTGCGATGACGAAGACGCGATCACATCATTCCGCGACAATTGCACGGATGAAGGAATCCTCAACGCCATCAACCATCGTCGCATAGCACGCTTCGCATACTTGGCAACCATAGTATACAAGTACCGCACAATGGGAAGCGCCTCGAAAACTCAGGCATCCTGCTGGGAACCACCAGTTTGCACCCAATCCCTCGTTCAGGTGAAAAGGATGCACCCTAGTGGCTCGCCCGACCCAATGACAAAGAAATATAAGCCCATTATGGTATGCAGAACCGTTCTGGAGGGATGGCCCGATGGACCATGCAAGCTACACACAACACCGGACACTATATCAACTCACAGCCTTAGAGCATGTTGGATACTCTGGCAGGTGTCCAAGAGCGGCGAGGATATCCTCACCTAGAATAATCCGGAGCAATATCCTCCAGAAGACGACGAACCCAGAGTACGAACGGTCTTTGAGACTTTCGCTTGAAACAATAAGATTAAAAGGGCACTCCGCGACCTTGCCGAAGTGTGCCAAATCGCAGCAACAAACCCTTGGAACGACACGGCCTTAACTTTCAATGCCTATGACGAACCAAAATTCAGGACAATACGGGCACCAGCCGCCTTGGTCCTCAGTCCGATCGTGGATGGCTTTCGGCTCACCAAGGTTCTCATGGACGGCGGTAGCGGACTAAACCTCATTTACGAGGACACACTCAGTAAAATGGAAATAGAGAGGAGCCGCATCAAGCAAAGTAGCACGACCTTCCGGGGAATTATTCCTAGTCGGGAGGCGCGATGCGTGGGAAAAATCACACTCAACGTGGTATTCGGCACACCAGAGAACTATTGAACCGAAGAACTAACCTTCCAAGTGGCCCCTTTCAACAGCAGATATCACGCCCTATTGGGGTGAGATGCATTTACACACTTCCAGGCTATACCTCACTATGGGTATATGAAGCTCAAGATACCGGGGCCCAACGGCATAATCACTCTCGCTAGTGATCCGAACATAGCACTTTGCGTCGAAAACAAAACCGCATCGCTAGCCCTTGAGGCATTATCTGAAGCCCTCACGACCGAAGAATTAACCGCATTACGCTCCATGGTGGATAAGGATGACGTAATCTTGGACAAACGACCCAAATCCACCTCCTTCAAACCAGCATAAGAAATAGTCAAATTCCAAGTCCATCCAACGGACCCTAAGAAGACAACATCTATCAGGACACAACTAGACCCAACTAGAAACCGCGCTACGAGAATTTCTGCGCGGAAATTGGATATATTTGCCTGGCACCCTTCTGATATGCCAGGAATCCCACACAGATTGGCTAAACATAGCCTCAACATATGGAAGGGATATAAACTGGTGAAACAAACACTGCGGCATTTTTCCGAACCCAAACGTCAAGCGATGGGGGAGGAGCTAGCCAACCTATTCAAGGCCGGATTCATCAGAGAAATAAAACACCCGGACTGGCTACCAAACTTGGTGATGGTGCCAAAGAATGATAAATCCTCATGCCTATGCGTCGACTTCAAAGACCTCAATAAGGCCTGCCCTAAGGATCCCTTCCCCCTCCCCTGCATTGACCAGATTATCGATGCCACCGCAGGACACGATTCGCTATGCTTCCTCGACGCATATTCCGGATACCATCAAATCAAACTGAAGGAGTCCGATCAAGCCGCAACGGCATTCATTACCCCATACGAGCCATTCTGCTTCAACACCATGCCCTTCGGGCTCAAAAACGCCGGGACCACCTACCAACGCATGATTCAAACATGCCTGGAGAAACAGATCGACAAGACAGTTGAAGCATACATGGACAATGTCGTCATTAAAACTAGGCACATCGACTCACTAATAGACGATTTAAGTCTTACATTCAAGAACCTCCGTGCATATGACATCAAGCTCAATCCAGAAAAATGTGTTTTCGGCATTCCTGCTGGAAAGCTGCTGGGCTTCATCGTTTCTAATAGAGGAATTGAAGCAAATCCAGCCAAAATCCGAGCCTTGTCACATGGCCACACCAACGGACCTTAAACAGGTCCAAAAACTCATTGGGTACGTGGCAACTTTAAGCCGCTCTATCTCCAGATTGGGGGAAAAGGCATTGCCATTGTATCGCCTCCTCCGGCGCACTGATCATTTCGAGTGGATGGATGTGGCAACAGCCGGACTGGAGGAAATAAAAACCCTTATGGCGAGCAACCCAATCCTGGCCACACCGAACATCGGCGAACCCATATAATTATACATATCGGCAACGCTCCAGGTGGTGAGTGTCGTGCTTGTCGTGGAACAAGACTAGGACGGACACAAATTCCCACTTCAGAAGTCGGTATATTACGTATCCACCGTCCTCACACCATGCAAATCCCGGTACCCTCATTATCAAAAGATAGCATATGCGGTCTTCATGGCATCCCGGAAGCTACGACACTACTTCCAAGAATGTTCTATCACAGTGGCTTCTGAAGTACCACTCAATGAGATAATAAACAACCGCGATGCTACATGCCGGATAGCCAAATGGGCCATTGAGCTCCTTCCATTCGACATAACATACAAACCGCGACAAGCCATCAAATCCCAAGTACTGGCGGACTTCGTCGCCGAATGGACAGAGGCCGAACTCCCTAAAGAGTACGCCACATATTCCAACTAGGTCATGTATTTTGATGGTTCCAAAATGCTGGCAGGATTAGGAGCGGGCATCGTTTTAACGTCCCCCACTGGAGATGTAGTCCAGTACGTACTCCAAATATTATACACAGACTCCAATAACACAGCAGAATATGAGGCCCTATTACATGGTCTCCGGATGGCTGTCTCTATGGGCATACAACGCCTAGAAGTGCGCTGGGATTCAAACTTTGCAATATCTCCAATAAACGGAGATTTTGGTGCCAAAGATCCGAAGATGGTGGCCTACCACAACTCTATCCTAAAAATATCAGCTTGATTCGAGGGGCTTGAGTTTCATCACGTGGCTCGAGAAAGTAATCAAGCGGCGGACGTCCTCGCTCGCATTGGCGCCAAGCGCGACCCCGTCCCACCTAATATCTTTCTAGAAAGGCTCTTTAAGCCGTCCGTGGTGTGGCAAGGGGAGAGCGATAACACTACTCCAGATCCGAACACAACCCCAGCCCTCAAACACAATGATATTATCGGGAGCTCAGCCACCGAAATAACTCCATCAGCCCATCTAATCATGGTAGTCATTGCCCCATGGACCGAAACCTTCTTGGCATACCTTAATAGGAAAGAACTCCCGGAGGATCAGAATGAGGCTCGCCACATTATTCGGTGCTCGAAGGCCTACAAGGTTCATGGAGGAGAGCTCTACAAGAAAAGCGCTACCGGAGTTCTTCAATGATGTATCTCCGAGGAAGAGGGGCGGTAGCTCTTGGCTGAAATTCACACTCGACTCGGCGGTCACCACGCTGCAACTCGGGCCCTTGTTAGCAAGTCCTTCCGTACAGGTTTTTCCTGGCCGACGGCCCGAGCAGATGCACGGGGCCTTGTCCAACGTCGCATCGGATGCTAGCTATTCTCCAACCAAATCCATATGCCCCCACCACTCTACAAACGATCCCCATCACTTGGCCATTCATGGTTTGGGGGCTCGATATGGTCGGACCCCTTAAAGGAGGAAGCCATAAGAGAAAGTATCTGCTGGTCATGGTGGATAAATTCACTAAGTGGATAGAGGCCAAACCAGTCAAAACGGCCGAGGCAGGGCCAGTAATATACTTCATATCCGGCGTGGTGCACCGTTATGGTGTTCCACACAACATCATCACCGATAACGACTCCAATTTCACAGCCGATGAGGTGAAAACTTGGTGCGCTGATCTGGGCATTAAGCTCGATTACGCCTCTGTCTATCACCCACAAACAAAGGGTCAAGTCGAACGGGCCAATGGTCTAATTATGAGCGGCATCAAACCTATACTAGCGCGGTCTTTGAAAGAATCAGACAAGCACATGGTCGAGGAGCTTGACTGCGTACTCTGGGGGATGCGGACCACGCCCAACCGCACTATTGGATATACACCTTTCTTCATGGTGTATGGTGCGGAAGCTGTATTGCCCTGCGATATTATCCATGACTCACCTCGAGTGCGCATGTACGAAGATAGAGAAAGGCCGAGCTTGATCGGCAGGACAGCCTAGATGCCCTGGAGGAGGAGCGTGATGTTGCAAAAGCATGCTTCGCATTTTATCAACAACAAGCCCGTAGATACCAAAGCAGAGAAGTATGGGCCAAGACTTATAATGTCGGCGAACTCGTCCTACGCTTGTCGGAGAAGAAAAAGGACAAGCTCAAGCCCAAGTGGGAGGGTCCCTTCATAATTAACGAGGTTCTCATGGGACGAGCATATCGCCTGCGTGCTGCATCAGACAATCGCCTAGAGCCGAAGCCCTGGAACGCGGCCAGACTCCGAAGATTCTATGCCTAGCGCCGAACTATGTGTTTGTGTCCTTCTCCCTGTTGTCTCCTTTATTTTTCCCTCTCTTTTCGTTTTTCCTTTTCCTAAAAGAACTTAAACTCTTTCGCATGGCTAAACCGTGCACCTGTGATGTACACATCCTTGAGCATGTACGTCCACTATACCTGGGGGCTTCTCGGACAGAAGCTTATTTTCCGAGCATCAAGCTCATCACATATGTGTTTTTTCTCATATGTACCTTTTCTTCACCATTATGTGCATCGATATGACTTAAGTTTTGGCCAAGCTGGGTTGCCTGGCTCCTGTGCTTATGCCCTACGTTCCCGCTAGTTCGGATAGCGCATAAAGGGAGCACCTCTGCAATTGTTACTGCCGGGTCATCCGGATGTGTACCTCAGACTGGGTGAAGCCGAAAGCTAGCGTTCTTAAGATCATACTCGGTCGGTGGACTAAAGATGCTGTATATTCCTTCCATTATGAACCCCCAGATGATTACCTATATTGTAATGTTATCAATCATAGTTCGGACATGCATTTTAATGCATGCACACCTAGGGAAAGGAACCCCTAACAGAACTATTCTCCCTGGAAGATGTTTCTTACAATCATAATGTAATATAACATAACTAGTCGGATACACATTGTCTGTTCAAGCAAGTATGACCCCTATGCCTGGTTCCCACGCATACCCCGGTCTATTTTACCGCTAAGGTATTCGGAAACACTCCGCACCTTCGGGTCCAGAGGTCGAAGCGAAAAGGTCTTCCATGACAATTGTTTTTATAATTTAGCTAGAGTCACATATGTCAAGGCAAGTACACAGTCACTAGGACTCAAAATTTTCCTCCTCTATGCCATCCAGCAGGCGGTCTAACTTACAATCCTGCTGGGAATACTTGGCGGCTACTTCTACTTGGTCATATACCAAATTAACAGGAAATTCTTTTCCATCTGACCCTAGTGGTCTGACCCAAGCCATATGATTTGGACCAAGCTTGGTATACCGCGTTTTCACCATGGCCCATGCTTCCCGGGCACTTTCCCGACAGGCCGATATCTTCCACAATCGAAAGCGCCACCGCGCTCCCTTGATTAGTTGTATCAGCTCCTCCATCTTTCCCGGAGGGGAGGCGGATGGCCATAGGGCCTTGGCAACACTTCGCATCGCCTGCCGAGCTTGCTCGTGCACCTGCGACAACTCTTGTAGCAGATCGCTCGAAGATCCGGACATCTCCTCTTCGGGACGACCAGTCAGCATACCTGCAGACATAACTCTATCAGCCCCTTCTGCCTCAGAATTATTCGAAGGTAAGTTCGACCACATACTAAATATGCTGCCTCGCAGCCTTTTATTCTCTATGGAGTCCGCCAGCTGGGCTCGCACATCTTTCAGTTCCTCGCCCAGTTGGGTGTTCGAATCCCGGAGCTTGTTTTTCTCCACAACGACTTTTTTTAGCACACGCTTGCCCGCGGCTAGCAGTTTTTTGGCTCCTCGTTCTCCGCTTCGAGCGGCTTCCAGTTGTTCTTGCAGTTGACCTAATGATCCAATAAAGAGGTAAGCAACTGTGTTAGCATTATTGGTATACCATTATGTTTTCTCGATGGAGGGAAACATTACCAGGAGATGCCTTCTTGGATTTCTCCAGTTCGACATTGGCAGCAGTTAGATGGCTCTGACACTTTTCTAGTTCCTGAGATAACAGGTTGTTCTTCTCCGTAAGCACCTGGTTATACATTGATCCTTAAATCAGTTGTATCAACCACTTTAACTCTCGGGGGCTACTGGAGTATGAGTATTAAATCTTCGCTTACCTGCATATCTTTCAGATGCTGGTCTATGGCTTTGACAATCCCATCCCGAGCAGCTCGGATGTACGCATCGGCCAAATTGAAGGCATCAAATGCCTCTTTTGAAAAACCAGGGTTACGAAGAACGGCCCTCCAACAACGATGATTCATAGGGCTCTCCACTTTAGAGTTCGTGACGGACATGTCGTCCGAATCCTCTATGGAAGGACAGTTCGGCGCCACTCCCGTGTCAGCCCCCGTCCTTTGGGCAGGGTCCGAAACCTGACTAATGGAGGCACGTCCGGCCGGATCCCTGGACACAGTCCCACGGATACTTTTCCTAATAATATGCGGCGAATGGCATTACAATTTGATGTGATGATCAGAAAGGGTATTCTTGAAAAAGACAAGCCTTACCTCGTTGACGAGGGTTCTTCCGTGTTATCATTTGCCTTCCTCTTTGAAGATGTGCCAGGCGTGGGCGCTGCTCTCCTCGGAGATGCTTCTGGTGCATGTTGCGGTGCTGAGCGCCTCCCCTTTGGAACACGGAATAGTGTGGTGGGTGAGGCATAGTAAGGGAACTCTTTCGAAGAAAGTGCCTTTTAAATTACTTACATACGAAGCAGGAAGGAGGTCAGGCTAATCGGTGATGATAGGTACATCCGTGTCGTCATAGCTCGTCTGATAGAATATTCCAACTTCGAGCTCCACAAATATGTCCGGATCTTCTTCATATTTGGGGGCAAGATCCCGATTGTGATTCTTCGGCTGAGGGGCAGGGTCATGGATCCCCTCGGCAGCCTTTCGCCATTCCCGTCATAAGTGGATAGGATACTCCCCGTCAAAGATAAATTCAGGGAGAGGAGTAAAATAGTAGAGTTAGAGCTTACCCAGCTAGGAGGATTATAGATGGAAAATCTGTCTCGATATTGGAGACGGGTGAACTCCTCCTTCTCCCATTTATA
Source organism: Triticum dicoccoides (assembly GCF_002162155.2). Taxonomy (NCBI): domain Eukaryota; kingdom Viridiplantae; phylum Streptophyta; class Magnoliopsida; order Poales; family Poaceae; genus Triticum; species Triticum dicoccoides. Next base: position 507,337,862 of record NC_041380.1, read on the forward strand.
TAGTTCGGCCAATATTTTAGCCAGAGCGGTGGGGGTGTTTGGGCCCTTCCGACTACAGCGTGAGGCGTCGTCTTCCCCATTGTAGTGCCACATGGGTAGCCCTCTATATTGGAGTGGTTGGATGACCTCTGCGCTATCCTCTTCCTCAAGGCTCTGAGGACGCCAGCTATGGCGTTTCTTCAACGGAACACTTGAAAATTCGGGGAGGCCCATACGGACTGGGGCGGGAAGAGCGACGTCGTTGATATAGAACCATTCGGAAGGCCACTCTTCGGAAGCCTTCTTCGGTCTGCCGGATAGGTATCCGGTGCCGGCGATGCGCCACACTTAGGCTCCCCCTACTTCAAATATTGACCCTCCTTGATTACGAGGGACGAGGTAGAACAGTCTTCTCCATAAATCGAAATGGGCCTCACAGCCCAGGAATAGCTCGCATAGAGCGACATAACCCGCAATATGCAGGATGGAGGCAGGAGTGGGACTGTGCAGTTGGAGGCCATAATACTCCAGCAGACCTCGGAGGAAGGGATGGATCGGAAACCCGACACCTCTTAACAAGAAGGGGACGAAGGATACTCGTTCCCCCCTAGACGGATTGGGGAAATTCCAAGCTTGAGCCCCTCCATTGAAGGACGTCATCCCTGCTCGTACGGGAACCAAATCCGCGGAAGGAAGAAAGCCCTGTGTTTGAACCTTCACCAGCTGACTATGAGAAACAGAACATCTCTCCCAATCACCCTTTTCGGAGTTGTGGGGACAAGAGGAAGAGCTGGGAGCGCTAGCCATGTTGGGGTGGTTCTGCTTCGCAAACTCTGAGGATTTTTTCCGTGGGATCTGGAAGGGATCTGAGATCTATTCTCTTTAAATAGGCAACTTTCTGGTATGGTCAGGGTGGTATATGTAAAAATACCCCGACCTCCTGTATTCACTCGACACGTGGAAGCTGAAGTCGGAAAGGTGCGGAAGCCGAGGGGTACGACATTAAATGGAAAGCCGAATACATCACTTTAAAGTCATAATAGGAGGAACCCGCCTTGCAATGCTGAATACTATCTGCACGCCGAACACCTCGTCATTGAAGACTGGTTCGGGGCCTACTGAGGGAGTCCTGGACTAAGGGATCCTCGGGCGTCCGGCCTATTGGATATGGGCCGGACTGATGGGCCATGAAGATACGAAGAACGAAGACTCTACCCGTGTCCGGATGGGACTCTCCTTGGCGTGGAAGGCAAGCTTGGCGACCTAATATGAATATTCCTTTCTCTGTAACCGACCTTGTGTAATCCTAGATCCCTCCTGTGTCTATATAAATTGGAGGGCTAGGTCCGTAGATAGATCCTCATAATCATAGTCAAGCTAGACTTTTAGGGTTTAGCCATTACGATCTCGTGGTAGATCAACTCTTGTAATACTCATATTCATCAAGATCAATCAAGCAGGAAGTAGGGTATTATCTCCATAGATAGGACCTGAACCTGGTTAAACATTGTCTCCCCCGTCTCCTGTTACCATCAATCCTGGACGCACAGTTCGGGACCCCTACCCGAGATCCGCCGATTTTGACACCCACACCGGCCCTCCTCCTCCTCCCATCCTTTATATACGGGGGAGGGGGCACCCCATAGACACACAAGTTGATCTTTAGGCGTGTGAGGTGCCCCCCTCCGCAGTTTTCCACCTCGGTCATACTGCCGTAGTGCTTAGGCGAAGCCCTGTGTTGGTAATTTCATCATCACCGTCAACACGCCATCATGCTGACGCAACTCACCCCTGGCCTCAGCTGGATCAAGAGTATGAGGGACGTCCCTGAGCTGAACGTGTGCAGATCGTGGAGGTGCCATGCATTCTGTACTTGATCGGTTGGATCGGGAAGACATTTGACTACATCAACCGCATTACTAAACGCTTCCGCTTTCGGTCTACGAGGGTACGTAGACACACTCTCCCCTCTCATTGCTATGCATCTCCTAGATAGATCTTGCATGATCGTAGGATTTTCTTTTGAAATACTGCGTTCCCTGACACTTTTCATATTAATGGCAATGAGCATACGGTGCTGTTTTCAAAGAAACAAATCCAAGTGAATGGAATTGATGTTATTGAAAAATCTCCGACAATCACTATTGGAAGTTTTCAAATACCTCTACCTACTGTCAAAAAGAAATATGAAATCCTTTTGTTTGGGGAAATGCATATACCCATTGAGGTTACTTAGTGATTTACGAAAGTTCCTCGGTTTCATGCTAATCGAAAGTGGTTGTTAATAAGACTTGGTCAACCTTATTAATGGATCATTTTTGAACGGTATGAAGTTGATGAATTTAGTAAGCACTACGTTCTGTCCCTACTTTTTATTCTCTGTTTTTATTAGTTAAATAAAACAAAATGCCATATTTAGTCTGTTTTCTGAATTTCCCGTGCAATAAAAAATAACCCAAAAATAAAAGTTCTCGGAATGCCCTGAAAATTTTACACGGATTTTTCTGAATATTTGAGAATTTTTTGTGCAATAAACATTGGAGGGAGGTGCACCAGGTGGGCACAACCCACCTGGGCGCGCCAGCACCCCAAGGCGCGCCCTGGTAGGCTGTGGTCCCCATGTGGGCCCCCTCACTTACTTCTTCATCCCACATCATCACTTACCTCCAGAAAAAATCTCCATTGCTCTCTCCTGTGTTCTTGAGCTCAAACCCGCGGATTTCGATCTCTTTGCTCGAAGCTCTGTTTCCGAAACTGTTTCGGGGGATTGTTGCTTGGTATGTGACTCCACCGTTTGTCCAATTACTTTTCATTTTAGTGGTTTATGTTTTGAATAATTAGCTACTCTTGGTGTTGTTGTAGATGTGCTTTCATGTTAAATTCTTAGTGTTCTAAGTAGTTTGAATGCTTGCTTTGGCCTCTATGTATCCCTATGAGTAGTTGCTATCAATCTTATAAAGTTTTGCTGACAAATTTTTGTCACCCCAAAAAATTTTATTTTCAGAAAATTGTACGCGGACATGAATATCTTCAGGAAGTTTGGCTCTAGGAAGAACCCCAAGGGTGTTATTGGGGAGTCTTCAGACAATGATCTCCACCCTTGGAGGTTGGCGGAGGTACGGCTGTGCGAATGGCCGCACACCCCATTCTTGGAAGAGGTTGGAATTCTTCAGGAGTTCATGCAATATGTTGCAAACGCCGGCCCCACTAACTTCATTGCAGATGAGTGTGACCAACACCAAATCCTCACAAATATTTTTGTTCAGAGTTTTACTTTCCTGCCTAGGAATAATCCTCCTAAAGTGAGCTTTGATTTATATGCTGAAAACCATCAGATACCACTTACTGAATTTTGTGATATACGCTTGATCCCCTCTGATGGGAGCTTAGACGAGCCTAGGCCGGCTGGGTTTGAGGATTTCTATCGCATTTTGACAGTGGGAGATGAGAGAGGGGTGTCAACCACCACGACTGCTAGCATACACATTCCCGCCGTACATTATTTTGCTTTATTTGTTGCAAAGTGCTTGCTTGCTAGAAAGAAAGTAGGTGCGCTCAGTGCACCAGACTTTGTTGTTTTATGCCGAGCATTAGAGGGCGACAACACCCATAGCTCGGGAGCTATTGTGGCTCGTTGCCTCCATCTTAATAAATCCCAGGGTGAAATACATGGTGGGATTTTTTCTACTCATTTGGCGGCTCACTTCGAGGTTGAGATACGCCCTCATGACTACCCTTTGACCAAGGTCTACCTAGACAGGGCAGCCATGGAACACCATCATTTTCTTGCATGAGATTATCCTGATATCCCCATTCCTTATAACCTGGTTTTTAGTGTTAAAACTCATTGTATTATTCCACTGCATGCACCTGCTTTGTTTGATTCTGCTGCCAGGGGTGGATATAGGTTCATGCCTGTGAACATCATCGCCTACTGGAACGCTCAGGCTACTGCGGAAGCGGCACAGCAGGAGCCCCAACAGTGGGACGAGTGGATGCCCGCTCCTCAGCACCCCTACTACCCTCTAGGCTACTGATCGACTACCAAGTTAGGCCAAAAGCCTAAGCTTGGGGGAGTATGTGTTTCCGTTGACTTACATCCATGTCAACTTATTCAATTTGTCGATGCTCACGTTTTTTCATTGTATCATCCATGCTTAGGTTTATTTTCTTGCTTTCTTCTTGTGTGTTTGAAAAACTTTAGAAAAAAACCAAAAAATTAGTTGTAGCTAGTTTACATTCTATGCATGCTTAGCTGTAGTATTAAAAAGAAAACCCAAAAAGATTTCCTTGTTCTTCTTTTGCTTGTTGGGAGCTTTCCCGTGTAAATAGTTTTCCTCGTTTTTGTTTTTCTCTTTTAATTGCTTGTTCAAGAAAACCAAAAACTCCAAAAATATTTCAGCGTGTTTCTCTGAATTTCTTTTCTTTTTATTCGAGTCATACCAAGGAGGAGACCATGATGAAAATGTTGAGTGGCTCTCATTTGAATAATTGTTGAACTAATAAAGAGCACATTTTACCTTGTCTTCTCCTGTTTAATAAAATGTTTGCAGATTCCATCTTAGTCCATGGCACTCTTTCACTATTATTATTTTCATATCATTTGGTCATGCAAGTGAAAGGCAATAATGACGACATTCGATGAACTGGCCGTGGTAGAGGGATACTGGTATGAACTCGACTTGTTCTGTCTGTGTAAATATGTTTAACCGATTCAGCCCATTATGGTTAAACATGTTTGCAATTACAATTAGAGATGATAGTTTCTCATGCCATGCATAAGTAGCTGGGAGTTGATAATGATTTATCTTGGATATCAACATAGCGTTAAAATGATTGTGATGTAGTATGATGATATGGTATCCTCCTCTGAATGTTCAAGTGGCTTGACTTGGTACATGTTCATGCATGTAGTTGAATCAAAACCAACATAGCCTCTATGATATTTATGTGTTCATATCCTACACATGCTAGTGTCCAATGTTACTTATGCATAATGCATGGTTATGATCGTTGTTGCTCTCTAGATGGCCGCTTCTCAATCTAAATTGCTAGCCTTCGCCTGTACTAAGTGGGGACTCTGCTTGTACATCAAAGACCTTGAACTCAAAGTTATTCCAGATGAGTCCACCATTTACCTACCTATAGACGGTATTACCCTTCCGTCCTAAGTAAATTTGCATGTGCCACCTCTATAAACTTCTAAAACTTATCCGTTTTGTGTGCCTGGATCGTTTATGGAACAACGGGAGGTGTTCGGTATCTTCCATGCTAAGCGGGTTATTCTCAGGTCGAGTGTTTATTCACTCACCATCGCACGAGAAAAGGGCGGTAATAGGGATGCCCAGTCCCAAACTGCAAAATACAAAAAGAGCTAATCGCTCGAATAATCAAACAAAAACTCCCAATTGAGTCAAAACCTTTACTTTTATCGCTTGGGAACCACCACTAGCCTGTTTAGCATGGGAGATATTGATAACTGATGGTCATGAAGTAAATGAGAAGGGTGCATGTCTCTAAATATCATTTACCTCTGTTTTAAAAATTGAGCTCTAGCACCTCTGCAAATCACTGCTTCCCTCTGTGAAGGGACTATCTATTTACTTTTATGTTGTGTCATCACCTTCTAAAACAAGCACCGGAAACTGAGTCGAGCACAGTTGTCATGATTTATGCATTGTGTGTAGCTAATGTTGGGTGCGTCATGACTGGATCTTTTCTACCATGAATTAGAATGTTTAGTCGCTGCTTGAACTTTGGAGGTGCTCTGCATTTATGTTTTGCGGTCTCAGAAAGGGCTAGCGAGATACCCCTATTGTCATATTATATCATGGTTGTTTTGACAACGTGTTGCTGTTTGAGATATCTTATTATTGCTCGCTAGCTGATTATGTCATTGATTTGAGTCATTATAACCTTTAAGAGTTATTGTCAACATGGTTAGTTATAATGTTGACTGAAAAAACTTGGCTACTGTTTAAGCTTATTTATGCAAACAAGAGCAAAAGAGTTTGTAAAAGTTTTTCTTTTTCACTTTCAGTTTATCAACTGAATTGCTTGAGGACAAGAAAAGGTTTAAGTTTGGGGGAGTTGATACGTCTCCAATGTATCTACTTTTCCTAACGCTTTTCCTCTTGTTTTGGACTCTAATTTGCATGATTTGATTAAAACTAACACCGGACTGACGTTGTTTTCAGCAGAACTACCATGGTGTTGTTTTTGTGCAGAAATAAAAGTTCTCGGAATGGAACGAAACTTTGCGAAGATTTTTTATATCAATAATAAGAATTTCTGGAGCCAAGACCTGTAGGAGAGGGGCTCCTGGGTGGGCACAACCCACTAGGGCGTGCCCCCTCTCCTGGCGCACCCAGGTTGGTTGTCCCCACCTGGTGGCCCTGCTAACCCTGAAACCAACGCTATAAAATCCTTTTTTGGAGAGAAAAATCAAGGAGAAAGAATTATCGTGATCCACTGGACGGAGCTTCCGCCAAGCCCTGTTCTTCCTCGGGAGGGCAGATCCGGAGTCCGTTTGGTGCTTCAGAGAGGGGGATCTTCATTCTTCATCATCACAACCCTTCTCAATCGCCAATTCCATGATGCTCCCCACCGGAAGTGAGTAATTCCTTCATAGGCTCGTTGGTCGGTGAGGAGTTGGATGAGATTCAGCATGTAATTGAGTTAGTTTTGTTAGGGCTTGATCCCTAGTACCCACTATGTTCTTAGATTGATGTTGCTATGACTTTGCCACGCTTAATGGTTGTCACTTTGGGCCCGGGTGCCATGATTTCAGATCTGAACCATTTATGTTATCTGTGATGCCCCCGATTTGATCATACACTAATCATACACGCAAACATGTACGATCAAGATCAGGGACTCATGGGAAGATATCACAACACAACTCTAGACACAAATAAAATAATACAAGCTTTATATTACAAGCTAGGGGCCTCGAAGGCTCGAATACAAATGCTCGAAGACACAAGAGTCAGCGGAAGCAATAACATCTGAGTACAGACATAAATTAAACAAGATTGCCTTAAGAAGGCTAGCACAAAAGTAGCAACGATAAAAAAGGCAAGGCCTCCTACCTGGGACCTCCTAACTACTCCTCGAAGCCGAACTCCATGCAGAATCATCCTCGGGATCCTCTGGCTCCTGGACTCCACCATATGATCGCAATAACCGAGAAAAGGGGAAAAATAAGTAGCAAAGCAACCGTGAGTACTCATCCAAAGTACTCACAAGCAAGGATCTACACTACATATGCATTGGTATCAATGAAATGGGTAGTATCTGTGGACTGAACTACAGAATGCCAGAATAAGAGGGGGATAGCTAGTCCTATCGAAGACTACGCTTTTGGCAGCCTCCATCTTGAAGCATATAGAAGAGAGTAGATGGTCAGTTCACCAAGTAGGATCGTATAGCATAATCCTACCCGGCGACCCTCTCCTCATCGCCCTGTGAGAGAGCGGTCACCGGGTTGTATCAGGCACTTGAAAGGGTGTATTTTATTAAGTATTTGGTTCTAGCTGTCATAAGGTCAAGGTACAACTCTGGGTCGTCCTTTTACCGAGGGACACGGCTATTCGAATAGATAAACTTCCCTGCAAGGGTGCACCACATTTCCCAACACGCTTGATCCCCTTTGTCCGGACACACTTTCCTGGGACATGCCATGCCTCGGAAGATCAACATGTCGCAGCTACATAGGCACAACAGAGAGGTCAGCACGCCGGTCTAAATCCTATGGCGCATGAGTCTGGGCCCATCGCCCGTTGCACACCTGCATGTTGCGAACGGGGCCGGTAAGCAGACCTAGCCTCCCTAATACAAGAGCAGGCGTTCTAGTCCAATCCGGCGCGCGCCGCTCAGTCGCTGACATCAAGAAGGCTTCGGCTGATACCACGATGTCGAGTGCCCATAACTGTTCCCGCGTACTTGGTTAGTGCGTATAGGCCAGTGGCCAGACTTAGATCAAATACCAAGATCTCGTTAAGCATGTTAATTGATGTAACCGCGGACGCCGACCAGGGCCAGGCCCACCTCTCTCCTAGGTGGTCTCAACCTGCCCTGTCGCTCCGCCAGAAAGTAACAGTCGGAGGCCGTCGGGAACCCAGGCCCACCACTACCGGGATGGAACCACCTGTCCTTTCAGTCCCCACACCGGAATCACTCGCGGGTACTCTACGAGCCGACTTGACTTTAGTCACCACAAGTATCATATATTATGTATAAGTATATACCCGTGATCACCTCCCGAGTGATCACATCCGGGTAGTATAGCATGGCAGACGGACAAGAGTGTAGGGCCACTGATGTAATACTAGCAACTTATACTAAGCATTAGGATAACAGGTAAAGGTAACAACAATTGTAGCAACAATGACAAGCTATGCAACTGAATAGGAGCTATCGAATCAACAACAGTAGCAAACCTAATGCAAGAATAAGAGAGAACAGAGTGGGTGATATCTGGTTGATCAAGGGGGGGGGGGTTGCCTGGAAGCTCCGCCGAAAGGGAAGAAGGGTCGTCGTTGACGTAGTCGATCACAGTGGCATCAAGAGTTGTCTCGAGGTCTACCGGAGGAGAAGAGGGGGGAGAAACAGTAAATACAAGGCACACAGATGCATGACATGGTGATAAGCGGTGCTAGGGGTGTGACCTAACGTATGGCTACACGATATAGGTGAAGGGGGGAAATCAACCGGGAATATTTTCTCGGTTCTAGACCTGTGTCAGACAGATGACCGGAGGGGGGATGTTCCATGTTCAGATAGTTAGAGTCATCTGACAGGTAAACAGACCGCGTATTCGGATTCGTCTCGTCGTTCTGAGCAACTTTCAAGTATAAAACTTTTTCATCCGAATTACGGATTATTTTTATAGGAATTTCCAAAGATTTAAACATTTTTTTGGATTTATTTAAATTAAATTAAATCAAAAGATATATAATAGAAAGGATGGGTGCACCCGGTGCAGTGCATCCAGCAGTGCACAGAGGCTGACCAGTGGGCCCCATTGACTGCCAAGTCAGCAGTCAACGTTGACCCGTGGGCCAGGGGTCCCACATGTCAGTGTCTTTAAATTTTCTAATTTGATTTTCTTTAATCTAATCAAGGGGGGTCATTTGCTACAGACTAGGTTAGTTCTAATCTAATCTTAGGCTAACCTATTACAGACTGGGAATTTCAATTTGGGCACAAGTTGGAATCAACGGCTGGAGCTTCAAACCCATATTATACATGGGACTCGGTATGGAACTTAGTCTGCCCAGCAAAGATAAAAATATTTATGTGGCGCGCGCTCCAGAGTGCTTTTCCCTGTCAATCCGAGTTGCCCAGCCTGTAACCAAGGGCCTGATGACATAAGACATATGTTGTTCGAATGCAAATTGGCAATGGACGTGTGGAAGATGCTCGGTCTTGAGATTGTTATCAAACAGGCACTGAAAGTTGACAAGGCAGGTGAGCTTGTGTTGGCACATCTTCTGTGCCTTCCAGAACAACAAATCCAAGTGTTGGGCTTGCCGAAGTTCAGAGAAACGATGGCAACGACGGCTTGGTATTTGTGGTATGAAAGGCGAAAATTGACACATGACGAAGAAACTCAAAGTGCATATCAAATCAATATGTCAGTGAGAGGCTTAGTAGAAAATTATACCATCTCTTATAGCCCAAAGGCTCACATCCGTTCAGATGCTTGGTTGAAACCAAAGTATGGTTACGTGAAATTAAATGTTGACGCGGGATTTGATAGTGACACACTCGCAGCAACATTTGGAGTACTTATCCGGGACCATAGGGGGAAATTTATAGCGGATGCTAATGAAAAGATGGACCTTTGCTTCGACTTGTTCACAGCAGAAGCAATTGCAGTGAGGTTTGGTTTGAATCTTGCTAATACCGTCGGATATAGTAAGATTGAAGTGAATTCGGATAGCGTGGAGGTGGTGAATGCGTTGAGCCAAGGCTACCCTTCTTCAGTCACTTCATCCATTATAGAGGACTGTTATTTCATGTCATTAGGTTTTTCCCATGTCATTTATGATCATTGTAATAGGGAACGTAATCGAGTAGCTCATGAACTAGCAAGGTTAGCTAGGTTTTCTTCTCCGAGTGTTTGGATGGATAACGCCCCTAATGAGGTTATCCCTTTACTCGTAAACGATGCTACTTTACTTATGAATGAATAAAGGAGAATAAGTTTATCAAAAAAATATTACAGACACGCACACACACAGAACGCACGCGCACATGCGCGCATGGCCGCTCGGCCATGGCCAACAACAGGAGTAGCCGGCGGGGAGGCGAGGCCACGCGCGGGACGAGGCCCGGCCTCGTCGCAGTGGGAGTGGCATGGACGCGGTCAGGCGCCGGCGGACGCGGCAGCGATGGCGATAGCACAGGAGGAGGAGCCGGCAGAGCAACGCGGCGGCAACGGCGAGGCCAAAGGAACGCGGGCGCGGACAGGGCTCACCAAAGGTAGCGGCGGATGCGGCTGGCACGGCGGGTCGCCGGCAGCCAGGGGAGGCGCGCACTCGTGGCGGGAAGCGAGGAGGCACGGTGGGGCAGCGGCGGCAGTAGCAGACAACAACAGCGGGGCGGCACCACGGCAGAAGGAGGCGAGATGGGGTGCGGCAATAGGCGTGCATGGCCGGCACAGTCGGGGACGCGGCCAGGGTGTAGCTCGGGTGCGCGGGATGGGTTGGAGTAGGTGCACGCAAGAGCGCGGGTGCGTCCACGGCGAGGTCCGGCCATGGCGTCCTTGGGTGGGAGTGGGTCTACGGCGCCGATTCAAAGGGGGGGAAAGGGGGCATCGGGAGATATTCTAACCACGGGGGAGATGGCGCGGTGGCCGGGAAAGGGTTGACAGCGATGGATTTGACGAAGGCGTCCGGTATCCGGAGGTTGAAGAAGACCGAGCGGGTGGTGATGCAGTGTGGCTCCTGTCGAATGAGCAGAACCGACGTAGACGAGGACAACGCAACTCTTGGATGTCCTTCCGGGCGCCGGGGAGGCCGGTGGCCGCGACGGCGACGGCTGCTTGTGGGGGAGAGAGCAGCGGCAGGGCAGGGAGAGGAAAAGGGGCTAGGGTTAGCAGAGGGGGGGGTCACGAGGGTCCTTATCCATCCAGGCAATCGCAGGATGGTTGGCATGTGGAGATCAGAGGAGTGAACGCACGGGCGAGCTCCATGGTGACATGATGAACATGAGGTTGAAGGAGATCGCGGTTGGGCTAGGCTGGGTACTATTCTTGGTGGGCCAAAAAGCATAGGGTCATTTCTCCTCTCCCCTTTTAATAAAACTGCTACTATTTCCTATTTAGTTTAGATAGCAATTGAATTTTGCTGGAGCTCAAACTTTGCACAAAAATGCTATGCAATATTCTAGGGCTGCACAAAAAGTTTTGGGGGCATTTGCGAAGGTTGAACAATTTGTTTATTTTGAAAAGGCCAATTTAAAAGCCTGTGGACCACTTATTAAAACCCTAGGAATTTACTGGTGTGTCAAATTAAGTTGGTTTCAACATGACAATGGTCAGGGGAAATTATAGAGTTATTCGAACATTTTAGCTTTATTGTTTGAAGAAATAATAAATTGACTTGTATTTTAAATTTGAATTTGGTTCGGTTTTGGACTAACGTGAGGTTAACAACAGCAACCGTGGTGACATGGCATCACTAGCAGAGGTTCACTGTAGTTTAATTATCCGAGCGTCACAATTCTCCTCCACTACAAGAAATCTTGTCCCGAGATTTACGAGGGGACGTGAGGGGAAAGATCTGGTTATGAAATTCTAACGAATCTTCTCGGTCTTGATTGCCCTTATCAAAGAGGTCGATCCATTACTTTGATTTCTTCCTTTCTCTGCTTCATGTCATCATGATGAAGTCAGCATCCTTTCTTCGGGAACTCCATCGTACGTACGAAGGGCAAGGTGTAACTTTGGAAGAACGGACCGCTACAATGTTACTTATCTGGTAGATAACATCAGGAAAGGTGGCGGGTAGTAACTCTCGAATTGAAAATTAAGAAATTATCGAGAGCGAAGTAAGAAGGTGCAAGATAGATGTTTCAAGCGCATACAAAGAGGAAATGTTTTGTTTGTAGAGATCTAGGATCATGTGGCTTAAGGAGGGTGACAGGAACACCAAATATTTTTAGAGTGAAGTCGTGCGGCGTACAAGGAAAAATAAAACCCATAAGATAACTGAAGATGATGGTGTTGTGCACTCGGATATTTTTGTTTTGAGTAATATGGCTATGTCCTACTTTAAGGAAGTTTCCTCGGCCAACCCAAGTCTTGACGCTTCTAAAGTTTTGGGTCTTTTTCATGTTGTTGTTTCTTTCAAGGATAATGAGAATTTACATGGTGACTTTTCCGATGAAGAAATCTCATTTGCACTTTTCCAAACTGGACCTCTAAAGGCCCCTGGACCCGATGGCTTTCCTGCTAGATTTTTCAGCACAGCTAGGATACTTTGAAAGATAATGTCATCAAGGCGATTAAGGAATTCTTTAGGATGGGTCTGCTTATGTTGGGGAATGTAGCATGCAATTTCAAAAATTTCCTATGCTTGCGCAAGATCTATCTAGGAGATGCATAGCAACAATAGGGGGAGAGTGTGTCCACGTACCCTCATAGACCAAAAGCGGAAGCGTTTGACAACATGGTTGATGTAGTCGAACTTCTTATCATTCTGACCGATCAAGCACTCAATGCACGACACCTCCGAGTTCTGCACATGTTCAGCTCGATAGCGTCCCTCGAACTCTTGATCCAGCAAAGTGTCGAGGAAGTAGATGAGTTCTCTCAGCACGACAGCATGGTGATGGTGATGGTGAAGTGGTCCACACAGGGCTTCGCCTAAGCACTACGATGATATGACCAGAGGCATAAACTATGGAGGGGGCGCTGCACACGGCTAACAATTGTTGGTGTGTGTTCTAGGCGCCCCCTCCCCGCGTATATATAGGTGGGAGGGGGAGGGGAGCAGCCTCGGGGCGCCCCAAGTAGCAGGAATCCTACTTGGGGCCTATTCCAATTCAGCCTCCCCCCTTCCATAAGTTCCGGAGGGGGGAAGGAGGAGGGAGGAGGGAAGGAAGGGGGAGGTCGAATACCTCCCCTTCATTCTCTCTTCCCCTCTTTCCTTCTCCTCTCGTGCGGCCCATATGGGGGGTGCAGCAGCCCGTGATGGCTGTTGTGATTCCCCTCTTGGCCCATTAGGCCCATATCTTTTGTCGGGGTGCCTGGAACCCCTTCCGATGACCCGATATGTACTAGGTACCCTCTGGAACACTTTTGGTGTCCGAATACTATCGTCCTATATATCAATCTTTACCTCTCGGCCATTTTGAGACTCCTCGTCATGTCCGTGATATCATCTGGGACTCCAAACAACAATTGGTCACCAAATCACATAAACTCATATAATACAAAATTGTCATCGAACGTTAAGCATGGGGACCCTACGGGTTCGAGAACTATGTAGACATGACCGAGACACCTCTAAAATTAATAGCCAACAGCGGCAACTAGATGCTCATATTGGTTCCTACATATTCTACGAAGATCTTTATCGTTCGTACCTTAATGACAACATACATTTTTCCCTTTGTCATCGGTATGTTACTTGCCCGAGATTCGATCATCGGTATCTACATACCTAGTTCAATCTCGTTACCGGCAAGTCTCTTTACTCATTCCGTAATACATCATCCCGCAACTAAATCATTAGTCACTTTGCTTATAATGCTTCTTATGATGTGCATTACCGAGGGGGGCCAGAGATACCTCTCCGATACTCGGAGTGACAAATCCTAATCTCGATCTATGCAAACCCAACAAACACCTTCGGAGATACCTATAAAGCATATTTATAATCACCCAGCTACGTTGTGATGTTTGATAGCACACAAGGTATTCCTCCGGTATCCGGGAGTTGCATAATCTCATAGTCGAAGGAATATATGTATTTGACATGAAGAAAGCAATAGCAATAAAAATGAACGATCAATATGCTAAGCTAACAGATTGGTCTTTTCCATCACATCATTCTCCTAATGATGTGATCCCGTTCATCAAATGACAACACATATATATGGTTAGGAAACTTAACCATCTTTGATTAACGAGTTAGTCTAGTAAAGGCTTACTAGGGACACGGTGTTTTGTCTATGTATTCACACATGTATCAAGTTTTTGGTTAATACAATTCTAGCATGAATAATAAACATTTATCATGAATAAGGAAACATAAAATAACAACTTTATTATTGCCTCTAGGGCGTATTTCCTTCAGTCTCCCACTTGCACTAGAGTCAATAATCTAGTTCACATCTCCATGTGATTTAACACCAATAGTTCACATCTTTATGTGATTAACACCCATAGTTCACATCGCCATGTGACCAATACCCAAAGGGTTTACTAGAGTCAATAATCTAGTTCACAACACTATGTGATTAACACCTAAAGAGTACTAAGGTGTGATCGTGTTTTGCTTGTGAGAGAAGTTTAGTCAACGGGGTCTGCCACATTCAGATCTGTATGTATTTTGCAAATTTCTATGTCTACAATGCTCTGCACAGAGCTACCCTAGCTAATTGCTACCACTTTCAATATGTATCCAGATTGAGACTCAGAGTCATCTGGATTAGTGTCAAAGCTTGCATCGACGTAACCCTTTACGACGAACTCTTTGTCACCTCCTTAACCGAGAAACATTTCCTTAGTCCTCTTTAGGTACCTAAGGATAATTTTGACCGATGTCTAGTGATCTACTCCTGGATCACTACTTTACCCCTCTGCCAAACTCATGGCAAGGTACACAATAGGTCTGGTATACAGTATGGCATACTTTGTAGAACCTATGGCTGAGGCATAGGGAATGACTTTCATTCTCTTTCTATCTTCTGTCGTGGTCGGGTTTTGAGTCTTACTCAACTTCATACCTTACAAATCAGGAAAGAACTCCTTCTTTGACTCATCCATTTTGAACTCCTTCAAAATCTAATCAAGGTATGTACTCATCGAAAGTCTTATCAAACGTCTTGATCTATCTCTATAGATCTTGATGCCAAATATGTAAGTAGCTTCACCGAGGTCTTTCTTTGAAAAACTCCTTTCAAACACTTCTTTATGCTTTCCCGAAAATTCTACATCATTTCTGTCGGGGATATACCCCGCGGTGTAAACCGGCTGGAAGTTAACCCGGCCGGACTTGGCGGTTTATCTGAAGACCCCGCTGACACTTGGTGAGTTACTGGCGACCCGCCCTGACCTGGCGGTTTACAAGCAACCCACCTGGTCATTATGACTCACTGGTGATCCGGCGTGCGGGATCGACGGATGACAAGGCCCAAATCCCAGAAGGCCGGTTCACATTTAACGGTGGGCCGGTTTAAGAGGAAAGGCATGAGGAACATTATCTTACAAGGAGCTAAGACCTGGACTTGTATCCGGTTTGTATTAGAGATAGACTAGTCCTAATCCTAATAGGACTCCACATGAAAACCGCCCCTTCAACATATATAAGGAGGGGCAGGGCTCCCCAAAAGGGGACAAGATTCACAAGTTCCACAAGTTGGACAAGTTAGGTTTAGACAATAGCTCTCGAGATAGAGCGCTCTTGTAACCGTGATCATCATCATCAATAGCAGGATGTAGGCTTTTACCTCCACCGTGAGGGGCCGAACCTTGGTAAAACATCGCGTCTCTCGTCCCGCTCAACCCCTCTTAAGCTACCACACAGATGCGTTGGCCTCGTGACTAAGTCCTGACACTAAGGACATCTGCCGTGATAATTCCACGACAGTTGGCGCCCACCGTGAGGCCTGTGCACAGTGGTGTTGAGTTTTTGGAGGGATCTTTTCTAAGGGTTTCGAGAAGTTCGCCAAATTTTTCCGATGAAGAGGAGCTGATGTGAAAGGATCTACGTCAGAAGCTAGGGTTTCGTCGTAAGCGCCACCACACACGTTGGCGATCCATCCAAGGACGAATCGACATCTGTTATGGCCGAGACCGTCGTTTTTTGCTACTCCGAGCGCGTCAAATCTCAAGGAGGCACGAGACGCAAGTTTGTTCTTCGACGAGATCAAGACCAATTATTCCCGGCCATGTACGTCTACCTAGAAATCCGCTTGCAGTCAATTCCGAGGTTGGAGGGCCGACGAGTGTCCACTGTGGCGTTAAAAAAAGGAAAAAAAGGGGAAGACCACGACCCGGAAAAGGACATGGACAGGGGCACGGTTTCGGCCCTATCCAGAGTCACCCACGCCTCTCCCTCGTACGGCAGATCGGCCGCAACTGGCCTCGCCGACTGCCGCCGTCCGCCTTCGAGACCTCCGTTCTCTGCCCACCTCAGCAGTAGCGGGGCTGAACCGTCGCCCGGCGCGACCCGCCTGTATTGCCGCCTCTGCTAAGGCCCGTGGCCTCGCCTCGTTCTCCGCCCACAATGGCCCTGCCTGTGTTCCGCCGCGGCCGGCTCCGCGTTGATGTTGCTCCGGGCCAGGCTCTACCTCGCGCGCCCTGCACTGCATCGCACTTCATCGCGTCCGCGTCATTTCAGCCGGCTTGGCGCGTTTCGCTCCGCTTGCTGGCCTCCCTGTCGCCACCGGCCCGTCGCATGTCTCAGCACTGCCCGCTGGCTCATGCGCACGCCCACTTCGCTAGCGCCGCCGCCGAGAACCGCCTTCTAGCGCCCCCTGCTGCGACCACAAGTCGCGCAACCACCGTGGCACCGCCTGGCTGCTTCCACCACCATGGCTCGCTGGATCCGCCCGCGCCTTCTTTCATGACATGTATTGTCAGACTCGTCAGATGACATGCATTGAGCGGCTGGGATTCTGAAGACGATGAGTATGGTACCACCAAGCAGTGGTTCTCCGTGATATGGTGTTTGATATGAGGACAAGGACCGGTCAATGATTACAGCTGCTGCTACTGTTTCCTCCATGTGAAGACTTGAGCCAATGTAAAATACTAAAGCCAGTACCAGTTAAAGAACGGTGCAAGTATGCATATAATGTGCACGGCAAGGCGTTTGCACCCGAAACAGAGATAAAAAGAAAAGGGGTTCTATTGACTTGCCGAACAAAAAACAATCAGGTGCTATTTTTCTAAACTCTTACTGTACTTCGTATAATTAAATATCATCCAAAGCTTTTTTCACGGTATGCTATTGTGTACATAGATCAATTAGCTCATGGCCGAAGTATGATCCGGTCCTCGTGCGCTGTCATTAGAGGTCGAGTCGATATCCGCGCTATGTCAAACTGCTCAACGGATGCGCGCAAACCGCCTGTGGTCCAGTTTACATCAACACGGGGCCGGTTCTCCATCTACACTGGCTTACAATGCCCGCAGGTGACTCCCCGTCCGCGTCGGTTCACAATACCCGCAAGCGGCTCTCCATCCGTGCCGGTTTACAACTCCCGCAGCCAACTCTCCCGTCTTCGCCGACTTACTACGCCACGGCCGACTCATCTGGCTGTACCGTCTCTGAAGCTGTGGCCGTCTTTGTCGTCCGTCTCTTGCAGCCTGGTCTACACCAACATACCGGGCCGCACCTGTCTGCATGAGCTGTTTATTGGGCGCACAAGTCGCCGCCACTACAGTTTGGTTAACTTCAAGTCGCCAGTTGGAAGGAACCATTGGCCGAGTTGCTGACACGGCTCATATGGGATCATTTACAACCCGCCGCAGTCACCTCAACCTTCTATGGATTCACATCGTGCTATCAACACCAATGATATACAAGTTATGCCGGTTTATATCACGGTCAAATATGGAGAGTCTCAAGCCAACTCCTCGAGTCACCTTTGAGACTCGGGGGCTACGATGACATGACTCAGCGAATCTTGCCAGTTTCAGCAAATTTAAGAACCCCAGGACGATGGAGGGAAAGATAACCCAGTCCTGGAGGCTACTGTTATATGGATGAAAATTTAAAGGCCGTCAAAAAATTTCCGGTTTAGAAAGTATATGACAGTTACAAAGTCCCGGCTCAATGAAGAAAATCCGGGTCATCAGAAAGGATTCCGGCTTAAAATCCGGCTCAAGGGAAGTCAGTCTGACTGCAGCTCTTAAATATCCGGTTTACAATCCGGTTCAAGGGAAATCTGTTCTCCCACAAAGCTCTGAAGCGCTCAAATCCAGTTTAACAATGTCCGGTTCAAAAAGGAATTAACTTCTCGCAAGTTTGAGTTTAAAGGCCGTTAGAAAATTTTCCGGCTGAAAATGAGGATTCCGGTTTAAAATCCGGTTCAAGGGAAAGATGTCTCCCACAAAGCTTTGAAGCTCTCAATATCCGGTTCAAGATCCCGGTTCAAAGAAGAATTTATCTCTTGCAAAAGTTAAAAATTGCCGAAGAGGACCTGCTGCCACGATGCGCGGTTCAAACATGGATATCCTGCCTTATTGGTTTATCATATTATTGATCACTTGGGGGCTTGGTCGTATCCGAACCATAGCAACACCTTTTGATAGGCGTAAAGCCACAGCATCACTTGGGGACTTGTGGTCACGTCTGAACCATAGTCACGCCTCTTGATGGGTGAGAGCCACCAAATCACTTGGGGACTTGGTCACGTCTGAACCAGTCATGCCTCTTGATCAGCCTAAGGCCACAGAATCACTTGGGGGCTTGGTCAAACCCAAACCATTGCCATGCCACTTGATCGGCATAAATGCCACGGTTTCATTTGGGGACCTGGCTGACTTGAACCATAGCTACACCTATCGGGAGCTTGGTCGTGTCCGACCATGGTAACACCATCTGATCAGCTCAAATAAGCCTCTTTTTGCAAACGGTTTTATCATTGCCTTTGCTTCACAATTTTCTTTGATAGATATTTCTTTCTTTTTGTTGCGTTTTAAACCGACATTTCTTAAACCGGTTCGACTGTCAATTACAAATGGACGGGACACGGTCAAATCTTAATCCGGAGACTATCTGCTCGGTTTGATTTTCTGTTACCATCTTATTATGGAGTAAACAGGTGTTTATCAAACCGGCTCGGCTTTCAACTACAAGTTGTCAGTACACGATCAAGTTATAATCCGGAGTCTATCAGCCCGGTCTGGTTTGACTACAAGTCACCAGTATTATATATGGTTAATCCGGTGTTTATCGCAACCCGGCACGGTTTTATCATAAACCGGCACAATATGGAAGGAGTTATCAGTACTCAAGATTTGGGTTATCACCCTTACTACAAAAAGTTGGTAAAACCAACGATGTGATTCAATGTCATAGGTATGATATATTTCATATTTGATTATTCTAAATGCAGCCTTGGTTATAAACCCAGGTTATATGTTGGGCATTATGACCCATCTGGCGGTAAACCGCCAGGACACTTTAAACTTGTTGTATGCAGAAACAGGTTGAATAAAGCATGACTATAAATCACTGGTGATTATTAAACCGGTAGTATGATCCGGTGTTTATTAAACCGGCCTAGCTTTGGACAATAAGTCGCCAGTATATATTTGGATTGCGCCATTGGAATCATGTGCTTATAAATCATTGGGTTATATTATTCAAATAGCCAAACTTGGCTGAATTTCATTATGATATTGAATGAATAAGGTTTTCATACCGGATTATATTATCTTGAATAGCCAACATGGCTGGATTTTTATTATTAAGGTTTTCAAAGTCGCTATAGCGCAATGTCTACTCTTTTATCAAAGGATATGATTTAATTTACAATGGAAGGAATAGTCCCGAGTCGCTGCAGGCTTACAACCCAGCACTTGGGGGCTACATTATTCAAATTGAGATTACATGCAAGTCTCATGTCGCTGCAAGCATGCACCATGACACTTGGGGGCTAATGCAAAGTCATTTTTACTAGTCTTATTGAAGACCCGACTCATCATATTATAATGAGCCGGCCCTTGGGGGCTACCAATTGCTCTTGTCAACAATTCAAGGTACACAAGTTTTCGTCCATAATATTGAAGGATTCATTGCTCAGTTGGTAAAGCACAAAACTCTTAACCTTGTGGACGTGGGTTCAAGCCCTATGATGGAAGCTACATTATAAGATGTTATTTTCATTGAAATATATATCAAGTCCCGGTTCAGTATTATCTTACTAAGCCGGCCCTTGGGGGATACACTGATTGAAGTTTTTATAAGCAATTGCAAGTCCCAGGTTGCTGCAAGCATGACAACCCGGCACTTGGGGGCTACATATATGGAGTATTCAGTTTATATGATTGAGATGAACAAACCGGATTTCTTCAAGGTTGAAACACTTATTGGAGCAAGTCTTAAGTTATCACTATGTTCTCCTCTTAAGACTTGGGGGCTACAGGTATTATGCATATAAAGGAGGAACATCTTCATTTTATTAGTTTTGAGCAAATCAGGAAGAACAATTACATGACCCGGTGTCGACAACAATTATGACCCGGCGCCATCAATATTTATAAACCGGCCATTTTGGTAATATTAAACCGGCAAGTTTTACATCTTCAAACCGGCTAAATATCAGATAAGTATTTTCAGACCCATATTTCTTAAACCGGCGGAGCTGAGTCAAAGGAGTTATTCTTCACAATATTTCTCGGTGACAAGCCAATGTCGGCAAATTGATTATGAAGCTGGTCTGTTGACCCAGATTTCCCAGAAGGAGGAAATAACAAGGACTTAAGGATGATCAGGTACCGGTTTACAAAAATTCTTAACCCGGAGCATAACCTGTCAAATTTGTTCTTGTGTTTATTTTGCAGCATAAGTTTACCATGAATAAATCCAAGCTAAACTTGGGGCCTAATGTCGGGGATATACCCCGCGGTGTAAACCGGACGGAACTTTACCCGGCCGGACTTGGCGGTTTATCTGAAGACCCTGCTGACACTTGGCGAGTTACTGGCGACCCGCCCTGACCTAGCGGTTTACAAGCAACCCACCTAGTCATTATGACTCACTGGTGATCCAGCGTGCGGGATCGACGGATGACAAGGCCCAAAGCCCAGAAGGCCGGTTCACGTTTAACGGTGGGCCGGTTTAAGAGGAAAGACATGAGGAACATTATCTTACAAGGAGCTAAGACCTGGACTTGTATCCGGTTTGTATTAGAGATAGACTAGTCCTAATCCTAATAGGACTCCACATGTAAACCGCCCCTTCAACATATATAAGGAGGGGCAGGGCTCCCAAAAAGGGGACAAGATTCACAAGTTCCACAAGTTGGACAAGTTAGGTTTAGACAATACCTCTCGAGATAGAGCACTCTTGTAACCGTGATCATCATCATCAATATCAATCAAGCAGGATGTAGGCTTTTACCTCCACCGTGAGGGGCCAAACCTGGGTAAAACATCGCATCTCTCGTCCCGCTCAACCCCTCTCAAGCTACCACATAGATGCGTTGGCCTCGCGACTAAGTCCTAACACTAAGGACATCTGCCATGACAATTCCACGACAATTTTGGATCAAAAATATGACATTCACATATACTTATCAAAAAGGTTGTAGTGCTCCCACTCACTTTCTTGTAAATACAGACTTCACCGCAAGTCTGTATAAAACTATATGCTTTGGTCAACTCATCAAAGCGTATATTCCAACTCTGAGATGCTTGCACCAGTCCATAGATGGATCGCTGGAGCTTGCACACTTTTTTAGCACCTTTAGGATTGACAAAACTTTCTAGTTGCATCATATACAACTCCTTTTAATAAATCTAGTAAGGAATGCATGTTTGACATCCATTTGCTAGATTCCATAAAATGCGGCAATTGCTAACATGATTCGGACAGACTTAAGCATCGATACGAGTGAGAAAATCTCATCGTAGTCAACACACCTTGAACTTGTCAAAAACCTTTTGGCAACAATTCGAGATTCGTAGATAGTGACACTACCATGAGTGTATGTCTTCCTCTTGAAGATACATTTATTCTCAATGGCTCGCCGGTCATCGGGCAAGTCCACCAAAGTCCACACTTTGTTCTCATACATGGATCCTATCTCAGATTTCATGGCCTCAAGCCATTTATCAGAATGTGGGCTCATCATAGCTTCTTCATATAGGTTCGTCATGGTCTAGTAACATGACTTCCAGAACAGGATTACCGTACCACTCTGGTGCGGAACTTGCTCTGATTAACCTACGAGGTTCGGTAGTAACTTGATCTGTAGGTTCAGTAGTAACTTGATCTGTAGTTGGTGTAGGCATCACGGGAACGGTTTTCTGTGATGAGCTACCTTCCCATTCGAGAGAAGGTACGATTACCTCATCAAGTTCTACTTTCTTCCCACTCACTTCTTTCGATAGAAACTCCTTCTCTAGAAAGTTTCCATTCTTGGCGACAAAGATCCTGCTTTCGGATTTGTGGTAGAAGGTGTACCCAATGATTTCTTTAGGGTATCCTATGAAGACGCACTTCTCCGGTTTGGGTTTGAGCTTATCAGGCTGAAGCCTTTTGACATAAGTGTCGCAACCCCAAAATTTTAAGAAACAACGGCTTAGGTTTCTTGCCAAACTACAGTTCACACGGTGTCGTCTGAATAGATTTAGACGGTGCCCTATTTAACGTGAATGCAGCTGTCTCTAATGCATAACCCCAAAATGATAGTGGTAAATTGGTAAGAGACATAATAGATCACACCATATCAAATAAAGTACGATTACGACGTTTGGACACACCATTACGCTGTGGTGTTCTAGGTGGCGTGAGTTGTGAAACTATTCCACATTGTTTTAAATGAAGGCCAAACTCGTCACTCAAATATTCGCCATCGCAATCATGTTGTAGAAACTTATTTTCTTGTCACGATGATTCTCCACTTCACTATGAAATTCTTTGAACTTTTCAAATGTTTCAGACTTCTGTTTCATTAAGTAGATATACCCATATCTGCTCAAATCATCTGTGAAGGTCAGAAAATAGCGATACCCACCGCGAGCTTCAACACTCATCAGACCACATACATCGGTATGTATTATTTCTAATAAGTCATTAGCTCGCTCCATTGTTCCAAAGAATGGAGTTTTAGTCATCTTGCCCATGAGGCATGGTTCGCAAGTATCAAATGATTCATAATCAAGTGATTCCAAAAGCCCGTCTGCATGGAGTTTCTTCATGCGCTTTACACCAATATGACCAAAACGGCAGTGCCACAAGTATGTTGCACTATCATTATCAACTTTGCATCTTTTGGCATCAATATTTATGAATATGTGTATTACTACGATCGAGATTCAATAAACCCTTTACATTGAGTGTATGATCATAGAAGGTATTATTCATGTAAACAAAACAACATTATTCTCTAACTTAAAATGAATAACTGTATTGCAATAAATATGATGCAATCATATTCATGCTCAACGCAATCACCAAATAACATTTAGGTTCAACACTAATCCTGAAGGTAGAGGGAGTATGCGATGGTGATCTTATCAACCTTGGAATCACTTCCAACACACATCATCACCCCGCCCTTAACTAGTCTCTGTTCATTTTTGCAAATCCTGTTTCAAGTTACTAATCTTAGCAACTGAACCGGTATCAAATGCCCATGGGCTACTATGAACACTAGTAAAGTACACATCAATAACATGTATATCAAATATACCTTTGTTCACTTTGCCATGCATCCTTCTTGTCCGCCAAGTATTTGGGGTAGTTCCGCTTCTAGTGACCATTCCCTTTGTAGTAAAAGCACACAGTTTCAAGCTTAGGTCCAACTTCGGGTTTCCTCGTGGGAGTGGCAACTAATGCGGCTTGAAGCTACGTCGGTATTTCCCCAATTAGGAAGGGATGATTGATAACCCACAAGTATAGGGGATCGCAACAGTTTTCGAGGGTAGAGTATTCAACCCAAATTTATTGATTCGACACAAGGGGAGCCAAAGAATATTCTCAAGTATTAGCAACTAAGTTGTCAATTCAACCTCTCCTGGAAACTTAATATCTGCAGCAAAGTATTTAGTAGCAAAGTAATATGACAATAGTGGTAACGGTAGCAAAAGGTAACGGTAACAAAAGTAATATTTTTGGTGTTTTGTAGTGATGATAACAATAGCAACGGAAAAGTAAATAAGCGTAGAACAATATATGGAAAGCTCGTAGGCAATGGATCGGTGATAGAGAATTATGCCGGATGCAACCGATCATTTAACAGTCATAACCTAGGGTGACATAGAAGTAGCTCCAATTCATCAATGTAATGTAGGCATGTATTCCGAATATAGTCATACATGCTTATGGAAAAGAACTTGCATGACATCTTTTGTCCTACCCTCCCGTGGCAGCGGGGTCCTAGTGGAAACTAAGGGATATTAAGGCCTCCTTTTAATAGAGTATCGGACCAAAGCATTAGCACATACTGAATACATGAACTCCTCAAACTACGGTGATCACCAGGAGTGGTCCTGATTATTGTCACCTCGGGGTTGCCGGATCATAACACATAGTAGGTGACTATAGACTTGCAAGATAGGATCAAGAACTCATATATATTCATGAAAACATAATAGGTTCAGATCTGAAATCATGGCACTCGGGCCCTAGTGACAAGCATTAAGCATAGCAAAATCATAACAACATCAATCTCAGAACATAGTGGATACTAGGGATCAAACCCTAACAAAACTAACTCAATTACATGATAAATCTCATCCAACCCATCACCGTGCAGTTAGCCTACGATGGAATTACTCACGCACGGCGGTGAGCATCATGAAATTGGTGATGGAGGAAGGTTGATGATGACGATGGCGATGGATTCCCCTCTCCGGAGCCCCGAACGGACTCTAGATCAGCCCTCCCGAGAGAGTTTAGGGCTTGGCGGTGGCTCCGTATCGTAAAACGTGATGAATCCGTCTCCTTTATTTTTTTCTCCCCGAACACGAATATATGGAGTCAATGTTGAGGTCGGTGGAGCTCCAGGGGGCCCACGAGGCAGGGGGCGCGCCCAGGGGGGCAGGCGTGCCCCCCACCCTCATGGCTAGGGTGTGGGCTCCCTGGCCTTGATTCTTTGCCAGTATTTTTTATTATTTCCAAAAATAATCTCCGTGGAGTTTCAGGTCATTCTGAGAACTTTTGTTTCTGCACATAAATAACACCATGGCAATTCTGTTGAAAACAGCGTCCGTCCGGGTTAGTTCCATTCAAATCATGGAAGTTAGAGTCCAAAACAAGGGCAAAAGTGTTTGGAAAAGTATATACGACAGAGACGTATCAACTCCCCCAAGCTTAAACCTTTGCTTGTCCTCAAGCAATTCAGTTGACAAACTAAAAGTGGTAATGAAAAAAATTTACAAACTCTGTTTGCTCTTGTTGTTGTAAATATGTAAAGCCAGCATTCAAGTTTTCAGCAAAGATTATGAACTAACCATATTCACAATAACTCTTAGGTCTCATCTTTACTCATATCAATAGCATAATCAACTAGCGAGCAATAATAATAAATCTCGGATGACAACACTTTCTCAAAACAATCATAATATGATATAACAAGATGGTATCTCGCTAGCCCTTTCTGAGACCACAAAACATAAATGCAGAGCACCTTTAAAGATCAAGGACTGACTAGACATTGTAATTCATGGTAAAAGAGATCCAGTCAAGTCATACTCAATGTAAACTAACAGTAATGAATGCAAATGACAGCGGTGCTCTCCAACTGGTTTTTTAATAAGAGGATGATGACTCAACATAAAAGTAAATAGATAGGCCCTTCGCAGAGGGAAGCAGGGATTTGTAGAGGTGCCAGAGCTCGATTTTGAAATAGAGGTGAATAATATTTTGAGCGGTATACTTTCATTGTCAACATAACAACCAAGAGATGGCGATATCTTCCATGCTACACACATTATAGGCGGTTCCCAAACAGAACGGTAAAGTTTATATTCCCCCTCCACCAACAAGCATCAATCCATGGCTTGCTCCAAACAACGAGTGCCTCTAACTAACAACAGTCCCAGGGGAGTTTTGTTTGCAATTATTTTGATTTGAGTTGCATAAAGCATGGGACTGGTCATCCCGGTGACAAGCCATTTTCTCGTGAGTGAGGAGTGGAGTCCAGTCCTCTTGAGAATAACCCGCCTAACATGGAAGATACAGACAACCCTAGTTGATACATGAGCTATTCGAGCATACAAAACAGAATGTTTATTTGAAAGTTTAGAGTTTGGCACATACAATTTTACTTGGAATGGCAGGTAGATACCGTATATAGGAAGGTATGGTGGACTCATATGGAACAACTTTGGGGTTTATGGGATTGGATGCACAAGCAGTATTCCCGCTTAGTACAGGTGAAGGCTAGAAAAAGACTGGGAAGCGACCAGCTAGAGAGCGACAACAGTCATGAACATGCATCAAAATTAATCAACACCGAATGCAAGCATGAGTAGGATATAATGCACCATGAACATAAATATCGTAGAAGCTATGTTGATTTTGTTTCAACTACATGTGTGAACATGTGCCAAGTCAAGCCACTCGAATCGTTCAAAAGAGGATACCACCCTATCATACCACATCACAACCATTTTAATAGCATGTTGGCACGCAAGGTAAACCATTATAAGCTCCTAGCTAATTAAGCATGGCATAAGCAACTATAATCTCTAATTGTCATTGCAAACATGTTTATTCATAATAGGCTGAATCAAGAACGATGAACTAATCATATTTACAAAAACAAGAGAGGTCGAGTTCATACCAGCTTCTCCCATCTCAATTAGTCCATCATATATCGTCATAATTGCCTTTCACTTGCACGATCGAATGATGTGAATAATAATAACAATGCACGTGCATTGGACTAAGCTGGAATCTGCAAGCATTCAATAAACAGGAGAAGACAAGGCAATATGGACTCTTGGTTAAATCAACAATAAAGCATATAAGAGACACTTTAATAGTTTAATTAAGGTCTTCTCCTATCGACCCCCAAAGAAAAGAAAAGAAATAAAACTATTTACACGGGAAAGCTCCCAACAAGCAAAAGAAGAACAGGAACTCTTTTTGGGTTTTCTTTTCAATTACTACTACAAGCATAGAAATTAAAGCTAGCTAAAAGCTACAACTACTTTTTTTGTTTTTCTTAAGGTTTATCAAACACATAAGAAGAAAGCATAAAAAGGAAATAAACTAGTATGGATGATACAATGAAAAAGTATGAGCACTGACAACTACCAATGAGTGTGTGAACATGAATGTAATGTCGGTGGGAAATACGTACTCCCCCAAGCTTAGGCTTTTGGCCTAAGTTGGTCTATGGCCACGGCTAGCCTGGCGGATATCCAAAGTAATAGTTGGGGTCGTACTGCGAAGAAGCCTCAGATTGCCACTGGTTGGCAATCATCTACGGGTCCCACTGATAATCAGACTATCATGGGGGATCAAATTGTGATTCCGGATCTGGCTCTATAGCTGTTGTAGGGTTCCGGTAGGCATGAATGGCCTCCAACGGAACAAGGTACTTGCCTGCAGATAAATCAAACAAGGAAGGAGCAGGCAAGGTAATAATCTTAGGATGATTTTTACCAAATATTAATTTGTACTTAAGCTCCTTTTCCCTATTCTTAACAATAAAATCATGTGCTACCATACTCTTATAATCTAAATAAATAGGAGGCAGCAATTTTTCTTCCTTCTCATAATGCCTAATAGGTATGTTAAAATGTGCAGCTAGGCACGAGGCGAAGATTCCTCCAAAGACGGGGACCTTAGTACGGTTAAGATTTAACCGCTTTGCAATAATAGCACCCATGCTGAATGTATCATCACGAAATAAGGCATGGCACAAAATTACAATATCAGGGGCACTCAGGTTTCCACAGTTTCCGTGCCCAATTAAGCATCTACTAGCAAATATAGCAAACTAACATAGAACAGGAAAGTGCATGCTAGTAATTCGTGCGTCACAAACCTTCCTCGTTTCCCCTACAGTAATGGTATCAATAAACCCATCCACATCGTCACGATGTGGTTCCTCTATGATGCCCTCGAAAGGGATCAAACAAACCCGACAAAAATCGCAAAGTGACATCTCCTTATGCTCATCATATAAATAAAATTCCACCATAGGTGGTGAGCTCCTAGCATGGAAATGAAAATGTTGCACAAAGATATTGGTGAGTAAGAGGTATTGTTCGCGTTGGTCGTGGAGGAAGGCGGTGAGGACTGCATTCTTAGCCAATTCATAGAAATCATCATAAATTTCGGCTGCTCTCAAGAAATCATCACAAGGACATTCACACGGCCGGACCTCCGCGGTGCGAGGGAGATTATACTTGGTCTCTTATCCTCCTCACTTCGCTTATCCTTCGAGCTTCGGCTTGATGAACCCCTCAAAAATCTCTTCATTATTTTCTGAAAAATTCTAAAAAATTTAGTAACTTCAAATAAAAGTAAACCAAACTCAACAAAATTGATAGCAACTACTCCTACAAGTGCCTAGAGCCTATATCATGCATTAGAACTACTTGGAACCATATAAATTTTACATGCAAGCTCAAGAACATGGTCACCTAGGCAGCACAAATTTGCAATGAATAAAGCACTAGAACAAAAACTAATTGGACCAATGGAGGAGTCACATACCAAGGAACAATCCCCCAAAGCAGTTTTGTGAGAGGTGCTTTGAGCAAGGAGATCGAAAATCGCAGCAAAATGAGCTAGAACTCGTGCTTGAGCTGGATGGTGATTTTTTGGGAGAAAGAAGAAGTGTGTGGGTGCAGGAATAAGTGGAGGGGAGCCACCATGGGCCCACGAGGTAGGGGCGCGCCCAGGAGGTGGGCGCGCCGTGGACCCTCGTGGCCAGGTGCTTGCTCCCCTGCTGTGTTCTCGATGCCAGATATTCTCAAATATTCTAGAAAAAAACATATTTAAATTTTAGGGCATTTGGAGAACTTTTATTTTCGGGGTATTTTTAAATTGCACGGATAATTCAGAAAACAGACAGAAATTGCTATTTTTGCTTTATTTAATACAAATAACAGAAAGTAAAAAGAGGGTACAGAGAGTTGTGTTTTCTAAATTCACCCATCTCATGCTCATCAAAAGGAATCCACTAACAAGGTTGATCAAGTCTTGTTAACAAACTCATTCCGAGTAACATGGAACCGGAGAATTTTTGAATAACACTAGATTACCTCAACGGGGATATGCACATCCCCAACAATAAGAATATCATATTTCTTCTTGACAGTAGGAAGAGGAAATTCAAAACCTCCAAAAATAATCGATGGAATTTTTCCAATAGAATTGATATTGTGGACTTGAGGTTGTTTCCTCAGAAAGTGTACCGTATGCTCATTACCATTAACATGAAAAGTGACATTGCCCTTGTTGCAATCAATAATAGCCTCTGCAGTATTCAAAAAAGGTCTTCCAAGAATAATATACAAACTATCGTCCTCGGGAATATCAAGAATAACAAAGCCCGTTAAAATAGTAACATTTGCAACTACAACAGACACATCCTCACAAATACCGACAGGTATAGCAGTTGATTTATCAGCCATTTGCAAAGATATTTTGGTAGGTGTCAACTTATTCAAATCAAGTCTACGATATAAAGAGGGAGGCATAACACTAACACCGGCTCCAAGATCACATAAAGCATTTCTAACATAGTTTCTTTTAATGGAGCATGGTATAGTTGGTACTCCTGGATCTCCTAGTTTCTTAGGTATTCCACCCTTAAAAGTATAATTAGCAAGCATGGTGGAAATTTTAGCTTCTGGTATATTTCTTTTATTAGTAACAATATATTTCATGTACTTAGCATATGGATTCATTTTAAGCATATCATTCAAACACATACGCAAAAAGATAGGTCTAATCATTTCGGCAAAGCGCTCAAAATCATCATCATCCTTTTTCTTGGATGGCATAGGAGGAAAAGGCATGGGTTTCTGAACCCAAGGCTCTCTTTCCTTACCGTGTTTCCTAGCAACAAAGTCTTTCTTATCATAACATTGATTCTCTGATTGTGGGTTATCAAGATCAACAGCAGGTTCAGCTTCTATATCATTATCATTGCGAGGTTGAGCATCAACATGAACATTACATTAACATTATCACTAGTTTCATGTTCATTACCAAATTGTGTTTCAGCATCAGAAATAGAGATATCATTGGGATTCTCAGGTGTGTCAATAACGGGTTCACTAGAATCATGCAAAGTCCTATAATTTTTCTTTTTCTTCCTTTTAGAAGGACTAGGTGCATCCATATTTTTTCTCTGAGAATCTTGCTCAATTCTCTTAGGATGGCCTTTAGCATACAAAGGTTCCTGAGTCATTTTACCACCTCTAGTCATAACTCTAACAACATTATCATTTTTCTTACTATTCAATTCATTGAGCAAATCATTTTGAGCTTTAAGTACTTATTATACTTGAGTGGTAACCATAGAAGCATGTTTACTAATGAGTTTAAGTTCACCTTTAACTCTAGACATATAATCATCCAAGTGTTCAATCATATAAGCATTTTGTTTCAATTGTCTACCAAAATAAGCATTAGTCTTCTTGCTTAACCATAAAGTTATCAAACTCATCCAAACATTGGCTAGCAAACTTAATAGGAGGGATTTCAGCTTTATCATATCTATAGAGAGAATTTACCTTTACTACCTGTGTCGGGTTATCAAGACCATGTGTTTCTTCAATATGCGGTAAATTAAGACCATGTATTTCTTCAATAGGAGGTAAATTCTTAACATCTTCAGCTTTAATACCCTTTTCTTTCATATATTTTTTGCCTCTTGCATATCTTCAGGACTGAGAAATAGAACACCTCTTTTCTTCGGAGTAGGTTTAGGAATAGGCTCAGGAGTTGGCTCAGGAGCTGGCTTAGGAAGTGTCCAATTATTTTCATTTGTCAACATATTATTCAATAGAATTTCAGCTTCATCCAATGTTCTTTCCATGAAAACAGAACCAACACAACTATCCAGGTAATCTCTGGAAGCATCGGTGATCAGGCAAAGCATTAAGTAATTGGAGAAGCCTCCCCCAAGCTTGTGAGAGACTCTCTTCTTCAATTTGCACAAAATTATATATATATCCCTTAAGGCAGCTTGTTTCTTATGAGCGGGGAAATATTTAGCAGAGAAGTAATAAATCATATCCTGGGGACTACGCACACAACCAGGATCAAGAGAATTAAACCATATCTTAGCATCACCCTTTAATGAGAATGGAAATATTTTAAGGATATAAAAGTAGCGTGTTCTCTCATCATTAGTGAACAGGGTGGCTATATCATTTAATTTAGTAAGATGTGCCACAACAGTTTCAGATTCATAACTATAAAAAGGATCATATTCAACCAAAGTAATTATATCAGGATCAATAGAGAATTCATAATCCTTATCAGTAACAAAGAAAGGTGAAGTATCATAAGCAGGATCATATTTCATTCTAGCATTCAGAGTTTTTCGTTTAAGCTTAGCTAATAATTTCTTAAGATCACTTCTATCATTGCAAGCAAGAAAGTCTCTTTTAGTTTCTTCATCCATAACATAGCCCTCAGGCACAACAGGTAATTCATATTTATTAGGAGAGCCTTCATCATCACTTTCATCAATATTATCAGTTTCAATAATTTCATTCTCTCTAGCCCTAGCAAGTTGTTCATCAAGAAATTCACCAAGTGGCACAGTAGTATCTAGCATAGAAGTAGTTTCATCATAAGTATCATGCACAGCAGAAGTGGCATCATCAATAATATGCGACATATCAGAATTAATAGCAGAAGCAGGTTTATGTGTCGCAAGCTTACTCAAAACAGAAGGTTGATACGTCTCCGTCGTATCTAATTTTCCAAACACTTTTGCCCTTGGTTTGGACTCTAACTTGAATGATTTGAATGGAACTAACCCGGACTAACACTATTTTCAGCAGAATTACCATGGTGTTATTTATGTGCAGAAACAAAAGTTCTCGGAATGACCTGAAACTTCACGGAACAACTTTTCGGAAATAATAAAAAATCCTTGCAAAAGATGAAGGCCAGGGGCCCACCACCTGTCCACGAGGGTGGGGGCGCGCCTGCCCCCCTAGGGCGCGCCCCCTACCTTGTGGGCCCCCTG
This sequence comes from Triticum dicoccoides, assembly GCF_002162155.2. NCBI lineage: Eukaryota > Viridiplantae > Streptophyta > Magnoliopsida > Poales > Poaceae > Triticum > Triticum dicoccoides. Next base: position 507,369,929 of record NC_041380.1, read on the forward strand.
GAGCTCCTCCGACCTCAACTCCAACTCTATATATTTGGTTTTGGGGAGAAAAAAATCAAAGAGAAAAATTCATCATGTTTTACGATACGGAGCCACCGCCAAGCCCTAAAACCTCTCAGGAGGGCTTATCTGGAGTCCATTCGGGGCTCCGGAGAGGGGAATCCGTCGCCACCGTCATCATCAACCATCCTCCATCATGAATTTCATGATGCTCGCCGCCGTGCGTGAGTAATTCCATCGTAGGCTTGTTGGACGGTGATGGGTTGGATGGGATCTATCATGTAATCGAGTTAGTTTTGTTAGGGTTTGATCCCTAGTATCCACTATGTTCTGAGATTGATGTTTCTATGACTTTGCTATGCTTAATTCTTGTCACTAGGGCCCAAGTGCCATGATTTCAGCTCTGAACCTATTATGTTTTCATCAATATATGAGAGTTCTTGATCCTATCTTGCAAGTCTATAGTCACCTATTATGTGTTATTATTCGTTAACCCCGAAGTGACAATAATCGGGATACTTACCGGTGATGACCGTAGTTTGAGGAGTTCATGTATTCACTATGTGTTAATGCTTTGTTCGGGTACTCTATTAAAAGGAGGCCTTAATATCCCTTAGTTTCCGTAAGGACCCTGCTGCCACGGGAGGGTAGGACAAAAGATGTCATGCAAGTTCTTTTCCATAAACACGTATGACTATATTCGGAATACATGCCTACAGTACATTGATGAACTAGGGCTAGTTCTGTGTCGCCCTAGGTTATGATTGTTACATGATGAACCGCATCCGGCATAATTCTCCATCGCCGATCCATTGCCCACGAGCTTTCCATATATTGTTCTTCGCTTATTTACTTTTCCATTGCTATTGCTATCATCACTACAAAATACCAAAAACATTACTTTTACTACTGTTACCTTTTGCTACCATTACCACTACTATCATATTACTTTGCTACTAAACACTTTGTTGCAGATACTAAGTTTCCAGGTGTGGTTGAATTGACAACTCAGCTGCTAATACTTGAGAATATTCTTTGGCTCCCCTTGTGTTGAATCAATAAATTTGGGTTGAATACTCTACCCTCGAAAACTGTTGCGATCCCCTATACTTGTCGGTTATCAAGACTATTTTCTGGCGTCGTTGCCAGGGAGCATAGCTCTATTCTTTGAGTCACTTGGGATTTATATCTGCTTATCATTATGAAGAACTTGAGAGATACAAAAACCAAGATTTATCCCTCAACTACGAGGGGAGGTAAGGATCTGCCATCTAGCTCTGCACTTGATTCACCTTCTGTTTTGAGTAAGCTTGCGGCACCTAAACCTCCTTCTGCTATTCGTTCTAATATGTCGCACGTTATTGATGATGCCACTTCTACTATACATGATACTTATGATGAAACTATTTCTATGCTCGATACTACTGTGCCACTTGGTGAATTTCTTGATGAACAACTTGCTAGGGCTATAGAGAATGAAATTATTGAATCTGATAATACTGATGAAAGTGATGATGAAAACTCACCTGTTATTCCTGAGGGTTATGTTTTTGATAAAGAAGCTTCTTTAGCTATTTTAGCTTGCAAAGATAGATATGAATTCAAGAGGTTATTAGCTAAATGGAATAAGCAATCTGTAAATGCTAGGATGAAACCTGACCCTACTTTTGCTACTTCACTTATCTGTGTTACTGATAAGGATTATGAGTTCTCTATTGATCCTGATATAATTACTTTGGTTGAATCTGATACTTTTCATGGCTATGAATCTGAAACTGTTGTGGCACATCTTACTAAATTAAATGATATAGCCACCCTGTTCACTACTGATGAGAGAACTCGTTACTTTTATATCCTTAAAATATTTCCGTTCTCATTAAAGGGTGATGCTAAGATATGGTTTAATTCTCTTGATCTTGGGTGTGTGCGTAGTCCCCAGGATATGATTTATTACTTCTCTGCTAAAAATTTCCATGCTCATAAGAAACAAGCTGCCTTAAGGGATATATATAATTTTGTGCAAATTGAAGAAGAGAGTCTCCCACAAGCTTGGGGGAGGCTTCTCAAGTTACTTAATGCTTTGCCTGATCATCCTTTTAAGAAAAATGAAATACTTGATATCTTTTATAATGGACTAACCGATGCTTCCACAGATTACTTGGATAGTTGTGCTGGTTCCGTTTTCAGGGAAAGAACATTGGATGAAGCTAAAATTCTATTGAATAATATGTTGACAAAGGAAAATAATTGGACACCTTCGGATCCAATTCCTAAGCCTATTACAAAACCAACTCCAAAGAAGAGGGGTATTCTATTTCTCAGTCCTGAAGATATGCAAGAGGCAAAGAAATCTATGAAAGAAAAAGGTATTAAAGCTGAAGATGTTAAGAATTTACCTCCTATTGAAGAAATACATGGTCTTAATTTACCGCATGTTGAAGAAACATATGATCTTAATCCTTTACCTATTGAAGAAACTCATGGTCTTGATAACCCGACACAGGTAGTAAAGGTAAATTCTCTCTATAGATTTGATGAAGGTGATATCCCTCGTTATAAGTCTGCTAGACAATGCTTAGATGAGTATGACAATTTCATTGTTAAACAAGAAAACTTCAATGCTTATTTTGGTAGACAATTGAAATACAATTCAAATATGCTTGAACACTTGGGTGATTATATGGCTAATGTCAAAGGTGAACTTAAACTTATTAGTAAACATGCTTCTATGGTTACCACTCAAGTAGAACAAGTACTTAAAGCTCAAAATGATTTGCTCGATGAATTGAATAGTAAGAATAATGATAATGTTGTTAGAGTTATGACTAGAGGTGGTAGAATGACTCGGGAACCTTTGTATCCTGAAGGCCATCCTAAGAGAATTGAGCAAGATTCTCAGAGAAATAATATAGATGCACCTAGTCCTTCTAAAAGGAAGAAAAATAAAAATGATAGGACTTTGCATGCTTCTAGTGAACCTGTTATTTAAACACCTAAGAATCCAAATGATATTTCTATCTCTGATGCTGAAACACATTCTGGTAATGAACCTGAATCTAGTAACAATGTTAATGATAATGTTCATGATGATGCTCAACCTAATAATGATAATGGTATAGAAATTGAACCTGATGTTGATCTTGATAACCCACAATCAAAGAATCAACGTTATGATAAGAAAGACTTTGTTGCTTGGAAACACGATAAAGAAAGAGAACCATGGGTTCAGAAATCCATGCCTTTTCCTCCCAAACCATCCAAGAAAAAGGATGATGAGGATTTTGAGCGCCCTGCTGAAATGATTAGACCTATCTTTTTGCGTATGCGATTAACTAATATGCTCGAAATGAATCCTTATGCTAAGTATATGAAAGATGTTGTTACTAATAAAAGAAAGATACCGGAAGCTTAAATTTCCACGATGCTTGCTAATTATAATTTTAAGGGTGGAATACCTAAGAAACTAGGAGATCCAGGAGTACCAACTATACCATGCTCCATTAAAAGAAACTATCTTAAAACTGCTTTATGTGATCTTGGAGCCGGTGTTAGTGTTATGCCTCTCTCTTTATATCGTAGACTTGATTTGAATAAGTTGACACCTACAGAAATATCTTTGCAAATGGCTGATAAATCAACTGCTATACCTATCGGTATTTGTGAGGATGTACCTGTTGTAGTTGCAAACGTTACTATTTTAACAGACTTCGTTATTCTTGATATTCCCGAGGACGATAGTATGTCTATTATTCTTGGAAGTCCCTTTTTGAATACTCCAGACACTGTTATTGATTGCACTAAAGGCAATGTCACTTTTCATGTTAATGGTAATGAGCATACGGTACACTTTCCGAGGAAACAACCTCAAGTTCATAGTATCGACTCTATTGCAAAATCCATCAATTATATTTGGAGGTTTTGAATTTCCTCTTCCTACTGTCAAGAAGAAATATGATATTCTTATTATTGGGGATGTGCATATCCCCGTTGAGGTAACATAGTGTTATTCGAAATTTCTCCGGTTCCATGTTATTCGGAATGAGTTTGTTAACAAGACTTGATCAACCTTGTTAGTGGATTCCTTTTGATGATCATGAGATGGATGAAACTAGAAGGCACAACCTTCTGTACCCTCCTTTTACTTTCTGTTATTTATATTAAATAAAATAAAATTAGTATTTTTCTGTCTGTTATCTGATTATCCGTGCAATATAAAAATACCCCGAAAATGAATGCTCTCCAAATGCCCTGAAATTTAAATATGATTTTTTTCTAGAATATTTGAGAATATTTGGCACTGAGAACACAGCAGGGGGGTCACCCACCTGCCCACGAGGGTGGAGGGCACGCCCTACCCCCTGGGCGCACCCCCTGCCTCGTGGGCCCACGGTGGCCCTCCTCCACTTATCCTTTTACCCACACACTCCATCTTCCTCCCCCAAACACGAATATCCAGTTCATACCCGAGTCCAAGCTCGTTTTGCTGCCATTTTTGATCTCCTTGCTCAAAGCACCTCTCCCAAAACTGCTTAGGGAGATTGTTCCTTGGTATGTGACTCCTTCATTGGTCCAATTAGTTTTTGTTCTAGTGCTTTATTCATTGCAAACTATTGCTGCTTAGCTGACCCTGTTCTTGAGCTTGCATGTCAAATTTATATGGTCAAAAGTAGTTTTGATGCATGATATAGGCCCTAGGCACTTGTAGGAGCAGTTGCTATCAATATTATTGAGTTTGGTTTACTTTTATTTTGAAGTTACTAAAAATTTCAGATTTTTTCAGAAAATAATGAAGAACTTTTGAGGGGCTCATCGAGCCGAAGCTCGAAGGAAAAGGCACCGAAGCCCAAGTATAATCTGCCTCGCACCACGGAGGTTCGGTCGTGTGAATGGCCTTCCGATGATTTCTTGAGAGCAGCCGGGATTTATGAAGATTTTTATGAATTGGCTAAGAATGCAGGCCTTGCCGCTTTCCTCCATGACTGTCGGAGTAAATAACCATGGGTAGCCTAGCCGGCTCCCCCTGGCCCTTTAGAAAAAATTACGAGCCGATTCGGCCCTCAAGAATCCAAGACACGGGGTCGCCTTCCCCTTGCCGGCTGTCTCCAAGCCGGCTATCGGAAGGCGGCCCGACTTCAGCCCTCATGAAGAAACGCCGCGGGAAGGGCCGGCTCTGAGAAGCCGGCCGCGAGAGGGCCGACTCCAAGAAGCCGGCTCCCATAAAGTGGTCAAGATCGTACCCTCGAAGTCTGCATCCACATAACAGCGATGTGACGGGGCATGGCTATAGTGAAGCCTGCCACCCCCGAATCCCGGAGCACGCCTGGCACAGTGCATTGTACGGGTGGCCATGACCCGTCCGGCGCGGCACTGTTGCCACGATGACCCTGATGTCAACCACGACGGACCGCCGACGCGGCCCACGGGCGGTGGGCCCCTTCGGGCAGAGAGACACCCGAAGGCGGCCAGGCCTCCCCCAGTCGGCCCAAGATAGAGCCGGCTCCCCACAGCCGGCTTGCCACCTCCCTCGAAGAAGACGCCCCATTAAGGTGACAAGACGTGGTGAGGCTACAGCGATCACCCGCCGGGCGGCGGCACTGTAGCCATGCCCACCTCGGCGAAGCCCTCGTCACCAAGATTAAGCAACAGTAACCAGCCGCCGACAAGGCCCTGGACAGTGGGGCCTGCCTGTCGACCAAGGAGCCGGCAGCCGGTAGGACCCACAAGCCGGCGGGCCCCAGCAGCCGGCGCAGAAGCCGGAGAGCGTAGACACAGACGGCTGGGCCCCGCGCCCAGCCGGATTACCATTGTACCCCCGGGGGGTAGGCCTATATAAACCCCCCGGGGCATCCATGCAAAAGAGATCGATCCCGGCTAGTTTTAGACACCAAGTAGGGAGGATAAGAGAGCAAGCCTTGCCCTTCTTCCTCCTCTCGCCAAACAGCTCAAGGAGCATCGTGTAGCTACTTATTCATCTAGTGATCATGCGGAGACCCCGCAGAGCAGCAGTAGGGGTGTTATCTCCACGGAGAGCCCCGAAGCTGGGTAAGATTCGCCGGCGTACATGTCTTCGCCTCATCCCGTTTCCAGGCACCGGCGACGTCTTATTGGCTCCCACAATGATAAGCCACCCATTGGCATATGTCGCACCTACCACCCGACATTTGGCGCCCACCGTGGGGCCAGGTGCACCATCGTCCGGAGACCTGTTCTGGATGGGAACCGTCTTCCTCCCCCGCGAGCATGGCCAGCCCGGCACGCCCGATGGCGCTTGCCACGACGCGCTACAAGGCGTCACCAACATCTGTGCGGCGAGCAGCCTCGCCGATCTCCTTGACAAGACCCTCATCTCCGACGAGCTCGCCTCCGACGCGGGCACCGACCACCTCGTCAACCTCCTTGGACAGCTCCACGTCTCCGGCGAGCCTGCCGTGGACTTGGAGTCGGTTGGCTCCACCGATCCGATGCCTGTCGACTCCGACACGGCCTCACTCGACACTTTCCCCACCGATGTCGCGATCTACAACGACCCGCTTCCCCAGGCTGATGGCTACGACGCTGTCACCACCGAGGTGATGGTCATCGGCCACGGCGGCACTTCCGACGAAAGCGCCCACAACGCCCCGCACGCGGCGGTCCATGACTTGTCCATCCCCCTCCCGGCCGATGCCGACGCTGAAGCACTGGAAGCTCGCCGCCTTGCCCTCCTCGCGGAGGGCCGGAAGTTGGTTTCCATTAGACGCCTCGCTGAGGCCCACCGACGCGAGGCCGACCGTGCCGCCTTTGGCGCGCCGCCCCCAGGCGGGCCCAGCCGTGCCGGCGTTGTCAGACAGCGCGGCGCTGTCGTCGCCGATACGCTAGGAGTCGACCGCCCAGTCTATGCCACTCCGCTCGAGAACCTACGCGCCGCCCTGGCGGCCGTAGACGAGCTGGATGGGCTGGGGGCCAAAGAACTCCCCCACATGACCCGACGCATCCAGCAGCTGACCGATGCGGCCGCGCGGCGGCACGAAGCCGACGCCCGCGCGGAAAGCCCTCCCCCGCGCCGAGATCACGGCGCAACGTCCCGGACGCCGACTACGGGCAAAATCCGCGCGCGGCGCGAGAAAGAGCCGGCTGTCAGCCGAAGCCGAACCCGAATCTCCATCGAGCGAGACACAGAAGGCCACCCCCGGGCTGTGGAATGGCGGGGCAACCGCCCCGGTCCCGTGGAGAGAGATATCCCACCCCGCCGCCTGTTGCGCATCCGACTCTTAGCGGCCGGCTAGGTCGTCGCGAAGGAGTCGGCGAGAACGATGCCCGCCATCGGATCGACCGCCTGGCGCGATCCCTAGCGCTAGAAGAAGAAGACGATGTCGGCCCGCCTTGCTTCGGCCCCCGCATCCGTGATGAGCCCTTCCCCAAAGGGTTCTCACTCCCAAGAGACACGCCCAAGTACAACGGCTCCGTGAAGCCGGAAGATTGGTTGATCGACTACTCCACGGCGGTTAGCATAGCCAACGGCAACAGGCGCGTTGCCGTGAAGTACGTGCCCCTCATGCTGCAGGGCACTGCGCGGACCTGGCTCAACAGCTTCAAGCCGTACAGCATCAATAGCTGGCTAGACTTCACAGAAGCCTTCGTCCGCAACTTCACTAGCACCTACAAGCGGGCTCCCAAGCCTAGACAGCTCTCTTTGTGCGTACAAGGCCCCGCCGAGTCCACTCGCGACTACCTCACGCGTTGGGCCGAGCTCCGCAACTCTTGCGAAGGGGTGCACGAGGTGCAAGCCATAGAATACTTCACTGCCGGGTGCCGAGAAGGCACCCTCCTCAAGCATAAGCTCCTCTGCGATCAGCTAAGTACCCTCAACGAGCTTCTGGTCATAGCGGACAAGTACGCCACCGCCGACTCCTCGATGAAGACCGAACTCCGGGTAGACGCGTCCGGAAAGGTACTCAACCCGGCGCCCAAGACGCTGGCTGGGGACTCCAGCCGACGCCCACACCAGAACGACCACAAGCGCAAGAGCCCCGTGCCGCCCTCTACCAGTCGGCAGGTGGCCACAGTCGAAGACGAGCAGCCCGAAGCGCGGCCCGCACCCAAGAAGCAGAGGGGCGGCGGCAGCCGGCCTTCTCCTACGAACAGACTCTCGACGCCCCATGCAAGTTCCACAGCGGCGCGAAGCCGTCCAACCACACGACCCGGAAGTGCCACTGGCTCACCCGAATCTCCAAAGGCGAAGGGCTCGCACCGCCTCCGCCTGCCGGTCCGCCGCCTCCGGCTCTCCAGCCGCCGGCCGCTCGGCCCACAGTCGGAGCCGTGCACGATGAGTTCCCCGACGAGCATGCCGCCTATGTCATCTTTACGAGCCAGCCCGAAGACCGGCGTAGCAAACACCGAGAGCACCAAGAAGTCAGCATGGTTGCTGCCAACCCCGCCGAGCACATGCACTGGTCAGAAAAACCTATCAGCTGGAGCCGGACCGACCACCCAGAGGTGATGCCGTCTCCCGGCTCTTATGCGTTGGTTTTGGATGCCACCCTTGCAACGGATAGACGCGCTGCCCGTTTCTCCCGCGTGCTGATAGACAGCGGGAGCAGCATCAACATCCTGTACCGTGACACCATGGAGAAGCTAAATGTCAAGACGAAGCAACTCATGCCTACTCGGACTGTGTTCCATAGCATCACACCCGGCTTGTCCTGCGCCCCCATTGGCAAGATCAAGATTGATGTACTTTTTGGGGACAAGGAGCATTTCCGCCGGGAGGCGAGCTGGTTTGAAGTGGTGGACCTGGAGAGCCCCTACCATGCATTGCTTGGCCGACCTGCCTTGGCCAGGTTCATGGCAGTTCCCCACTATGCATACCTCAAGATGAAGATACCGAGCACCAAAGGCGTCATCACCGTAGCCGGCGATTACAAGAAGTCCTCTGAGTGCACAGCAGCCAGTAGCCGGCTGGCCGAGTCCCTTGTGATTACCGAAGAAAAGAAGATGATGGACCGAGTTGTGTCCATGGTCGGCAAGCAGTCGGCCTTGTCCCCTGATCCCAAGGAGCATGATGCTCAAGGATCTTTCCAGCCGGCCAAGGAGACGAAGAAGATACCTCTTGACGCCGAGCACCCAGAGAGGTTTGCCGTCATCGGGGCAAACCTAAACAGCAAATAGGAAGGCGAGCTCGCCGATTTCCTCCGTGAGAATCGGGACATCTTTGCATGGTCCCCCAAGGACATGCCAGGTGTTCCGAAGGAATTCGCCGAGCACAAACTACACGTCCGAGAAGACGCAAAGCCGGTCAAACAACCCCTCCGCCGACTGTTGGAGGAGAAACGCAGGATTGTGGGAGAGGAGATAGCCCGGCTTCTGGCAGCCGGCTTTATTATGGAAGTTTTCTTTCTAGAGTGGCTCGCTAACCCGGTCCTCGTGCTAAAGAAAAACAACAAGTGGCGCATGTGTATAGACTACACGAGCCTCAACAAGGCCTGCCCCAAAGATCCCTTTGCCCTGCCAAGGATTGACCAAGTGATAGACTCCACGACCGGATGCGAGCTGTTGAGTTTCTTGGATGCTTACTCAGGGTATCACCAGATAAAGTTAGATCTGGCAGACCGCCTGAAGACCACCTTCATCACGCCATTTGGAGCCTTCTGCTACCTGACTATGACATTCGGCTTGAGAAATGCCGGTAGCACTTTTCAGCATTGCATGCAGAAGTGCCTCCTCAAGCAACTCGGCAGAAATGCCCATGTCTACGTAGACGACATTGTGGTGAAGACGGAGAAGCGCGACACCTTGCTGGAAGACCTCAAGGAAACATTTGAGAACCTACGCCGGTTCCAAATCAAGCTTAACCCCGAGAAATGCGTGTTCGGAGTGCCAGCCGGCCAGCTCCTAGGCTTCCTGGTCTCCGAATGCGGCATCGAATGTAACCCAGTAAAGATCAAGGCCATTGAGAGAATGGCGATTCCCACCAAACATCGAGACGTCCAGAAGTTTACCGGATGCTTGGCCTCCCTGAACCGCTTCATTAGCCGGCTCGGAGAGAAAGCTCTTCCCCTCTACCGCCTCATGAAGAAGACCAACCACTTCGAGTGGAATGACCAAGCCGACCAAGCATTTCACGAGCTGAAGAAGATGCTAGCCACGCCGCCTGTCCTGGCGGCGCCGACTGAGAAAGAGCCCATGCTCCTCTACATCGCCGCAACCAGCCGGGTGGTCAGCACCGTCATCGTAGTCCAGCGCCCAGAAGAAGGCCGAGCCCAGCCGGTCCAGAGGCCGGTGTACTATTTGAGCGAGGTGCTATCTACCTCGAAGCAGAACTACCCGCACTACCAGAAGATGTGCTACGGCATGTACTTCGCCACCAAGAAGCTGAAGCCCTACTTCCAAGAGCATCCCATCACGGTTGTATGCACCGCCCCGCTGGCCGAGATCATAGGCAGTCGGGATGCATCCGGCCGGGTGGCGAAATGGGCCATCGAGCTGGCCCCTTACACGATCTTCTACCAGCCTCGCACCGCCATCAAGTCCCAAGCATTGGCCGACTTCCTCGTTGACTGGGCCGAGACCCAGTACCTACCGCCGGCTCCCGACTCCACTCATTGGCGCATGCATTTTGATGGGTCCAAGATGCGCACCGGCTTGGGAGCCGGCATCATCCTCACCTCTCCCAAAGGGGACAAGCTCAGATACACGCTGCAAATTCACTTTGCCGCCTCCAACAACATGGCCGAGTACAAGGCGCTCATACACATGCTCCGGCTTGCCAAAGAACTCGGCATTCGCCGGATCCTATGTTATGGCGACTCGGACTTGGTGGTCCAGCAATCATCCGGCGACTGGGATGCCAAGGACGCAAATATGGCAAGCTACCACTTCCTCGTTCAGCAGATTAGTGGGTATTTCGAAGGATGCGAGTTCCTCCACATACCACGAGCCGACAACGAGCCAGCTGATGCCCTCGCTCGAATAGGCTCCACTTGGCAAGCAATACCAACCGGTGTCTCTCTACAACGCCTCCTCAAGCCGTCTATCAAGCCGTCTCCAGAGTCTAATTCCATCTTCATGCCGCCTGACCCCGACGCGGCCGGGTCCGGCTCGAAGAACCAAGCAGGCGACCCGGGGACTTCGATAGTCAGCCAGGGGGCATCAGCAGGCAGCTCGAGGACTTCCGTAGTTACGCCCAACCTGGAGACTGCCACACCTGGCTCGGGGACTGCGGTAGTCGGCCCGAAGACTACACCAACACAGCAGGTGGCGGCTGACTCAAGCATTTCACTGCCCAGCCCGCCCGCCCTGGTCGCAGTAGCCGTTTTGGCAATAGAAGAGGTCACAGCTCCATCATGGGCTCAATCCATCCTCAACTTCTTAATAAACCAAGATCTACCGGCTGACGAAGTAGAGGCAAGACAAGTCCAACACCGAGCCAGAGCATACACAATCGTCAACAGAGAACTCATCAAGCACAGTGTCACTGGGGTCCTCCAGCGATGCGTCGAGCAAGAGAAGGGCATTGCAATCCTCAGAGACATCCACCAAGGAGAATGCAGCCACCATGCGGCCTCAAGATCACTCGTCGCCAAAGCCTTCCGCCATGGTTTCTTTTGGCCGACTGCTTTGGATGATGCCAAGGAGTTAGTTAAACATTGCAAAGGGTGCCAACTCTTCAACTCCAAGCAACACATGCCGGCTTCAGCACTCAAGACCATTCCCCTCACTTGGCCCTTCGCCATTTGGGGACTGGACATGGTGGGCCCATTCAAAACGGCGCGCGGTGGCATGACACATCTGCTTGTCGCCGTGGACAAATTCACCAAATGGATTGAGGCAAAGCCGATCAAGAAGCTGAATGGGCCGACTGCCGTGACATTTATCGCAGATATAACAACTCGGTACGGCGTACCACACAGCATCATCATCGACAATGGCACGAATTTCGCCAAGGGAGCCTTGGCACGTTTCTGCGCGACGCAAGGCATCCGGTTGGACCTAGCATCCGTTGCCCACCCGCAGTCAAACGGCCAGGTCGAGCGAGCCAACGGCCTCATCCTTTCCGGCATCAAGCCCCGACTGATCGTACCACTGGAGCGTTCAGCCGGCTGTTGGCTCGATGAGCTGCCGGCTGTCCTCTGGAGTCTGCGCACTACACCAAACAAGTCAACCGGCTTCACTCCTTTCTTCCTCATATATGGTGCCGAGGCGGTCATCCCAACTGACATCGAGTTCGACTCGCCTCGGGTGACCATCTACACAGAAGCCGAGGCCAAGGAAGCATGAGAAAACAGCGTCGACCTGCTAGAAGAAGGCTGGCTGTTAGCCCTCAGCCGGTCCGCTATCTATCAGCAGGGCCTGCCCCGCTACAACAGCCGGAAGGTCAAGCCAAGATCCTTCCAAGAGGGCGATCTTGTGCTCCGACTGATCCAGCGAACAGCCGGCTAGCACAAGCTCTCGGCCCCTTGGGAGGGCCCCTTCGTCATCAGCAGAGCCTTAGGCAATGACTCCTACTACCTGATCAACGCGCAGAAGCCGAAGGCACGAAAGAGAGACGACTCCGGCAAGGAGTCGGAACGACCATGGAACGCCAACCTCCTCCGAAGGTTTTACTGTTGAAATGTGATATGTATCACACTAACTTTTGTACTAAGTACGAGACAATAGGCCCCCCGAGGAGAGCTCGGGGACTGCCATCTTTTATCTATGAATGAAAAGTATCATGCTTATGGCCTTGTCATTGCATTCACTTTTTCCGTTCGGCACCGGGTTCGACTAGTCGGCCCGGGGACTGGCCGCCTGGAGTTATATTAGAAGTCCTACCCGTAGTCAGACAGGTAGTGTGTCGGCTCCCAAGCCTTCTCTTGCCAAAAGTCGCAGTTCGAAGAACCGGCTGTCCGGCTGGCAAGAGTTAAAGGTAGGAACAGGTGCCCACACGAAAAACGGCTAGGGACTAACAGACTAATATAACAAAAGCCGGTTCTTCTCCCACTGCCGACCGGCTACCAGAGTAGCCGGCCGGCCGGCTTCCATTCACCTCGCTCCAATCTAAGAAAGCTCGAGTACTTGCCTTCCCAGAAGGGGAAGGCGGCAAAGGAAACAGCCTAAGGATAAAAAGCATACATGAATGGAAACCAAACACACAATAATATTTACATAAAAGACCTTCAAAACGCCAGCATTCAACATAGTTCGAATACACCCCCAGTGGGTGGAACTGCGCAAGTTTAATAAAGTTGTTCAAAAGGCAACAAGCAGGAAAAAACAAGGACGGCAGACTAGGCCAAGGGAGCGACTGGCGAGTCGGGTAGGTTGGTGGAGACGGCAGTGCCGGCTGGAGGAGTGGCCGGCTGGCGAACCTCGGCATGATCACCACCTCCCGCAGAGAGCGCGCTAGCACGTGCCTTGTTGCCGGAGGCACGATCAGGCTGAGGCTGGCTACCCGCTTCACCAGTTGGCTCAACGTCTTCGCCTTCCTCTCCTTCGTCGTCTTCGTTCATTGCTGGAGGCGATCTCCTCTGCCGAGTCTTCACCCGCTGCCGGGTCCAGCCCGAACCACTCCTCCGGCTGGGCAACACCGTCGTCATTGATCTCAGGAGCGAAGACGTTGATGTCAGTACACTCGGCGATCGTCGAAGCGCGCTAAGCGATAGCCGGCCGCACCTCCTCCATCTCTTCGTCGGCCTCCAGCCGCCAGGTGCGCAGCTGGTCCAGGTTCAGCCCCGGATACCAGGCTCGGACGAACTCCAGCGCCCGCCCAGCTCCAAGCCGGGCTACCGATGCTTTCCAGGCCTCAAAGCGGCCAACCGCCACCTCCAGCCAGTCGGCAGTCCGATTCGGGGTGCGCGGAATCGTCTCGCTTGGCCAGAGGGCGGCCAACACCTGCGCCCCGGCGCGCTGGAGGCGGTGGAGCATACGGTGAGCCGGCTGCAGCCGGGCTTGGACCGCCAAGAGCTGCTCCTCGAGCGTCCGGCTTGCGTCCGGCGCGATTTCAGCCCCCGCCTGCCGGCGTGCCTCGCGATGGGCCTCGATGGATTGGGTGGCCAAGACGGAGTAGCCGGGAAAGTAGTCTGCACAGAGAACAAAGAGCAGCACAAGTCAGAACACAAATCAAGGATCAAAGGGCAAGCAGGGAGTGAAGAAGGTGGCTTACCGTCGATCAGATCCTCGATACGGTTGAAGCCCTCGCTCAGCGCCTGCTTCGCTTCAGCCTAGCCTGCCGCTTCGGTCTCGAACTCGGCCTTCAGGGCGTCCTTGTTGTCCTACGCCTTCTTCAGGGCTGCCTTATGGCTCTCCTCCTGGTCGGCCAACTTCTTGACCAGGCGGTCACGCTCCAGGACCAAGGCGCTGTACTCGGCTTCCTTGGCGCGAAGGGCAGCCTAGGCCCCGCTGAGCTGCTCCTTCAAGTCGGCATTGGCTCCTGCAAGCATGAAGACAAAGGAAATTAATAAGGTGAAGTCGTCAAGGAAGATCCGACCTGGCTGCTCAGCAGTCGGCCCGAATCTCGGGGACTACACCCAGTGGGTGCGCTGACACGCCCCCACAGGAGATGAACAAAACAAATACGCACTCCGGCTGCTGGTCAGGTCCTCGATTCTCCTGCCCAGCTCCTGAGCCTGGGAGTTGAAGGCGGCTGCACGGAGGTTGTGATACTCCTGAAAGATTATACAGGAAGCAAGGATAAGTTAAGTTGTCAGAACCTAGTAAGTTCCAAGCCGCCTGCACAGCAGCCGGCTCGGAACTCGGAGACTACACCCAGTGGGTGCGCTGACGCGCCCCCACGGAAGAAACCAAAAGAACAAAATAACCAAGGCCAGAAGACTCACCCGGATGACGGCCCGTGTTGAGAGAAACTCTTGAGTGTATCGCTGCAGCGAGGCGGCCTGAGCTTGAAGTTGGTTCCGGACCTCCTGGGCCGCCGCGTTCAGCTCGCCCGTCCCCCCACTGGGAGTCCACTCGGACGTACTGGCCCGGGCCGCCTCCAGGGCCTCCGCCGTCTGGCTGGCGCCCGCTGCTCAGTGCGGTTCCGGCGTGGAGGCGCCACCACGTGCGCGCCGGCGCAATGCCGGCTGCACCTCGAGGCCGGCCCCTGCTGCTGGCTCGCCCCTGGACGGCTGCTCTGGCGCCGCAGCGGATTGGCCGCTTTGGCCTGCTCCAGTCGGCGCCGTCTGCGACACCCCCTCCACGAAGATCACGTGGTCCTCCCGCCCCTCCATCACCGGTGGGCCTTGGTCGACCTCCTCCGACGGGGGCACGGGAATGTTGGGGGCCACGGCGCGGAAGGGAACAACGAGCAGCAGAGGCCGGTTGTGCGAGGCCTTCGCCTCCGTCTCCGCGGCTGCCGCTTTCGCCCGGGCCTTGGCCGCCGCGTCGGCCTGCTCCTTCGTCGCCTGGGCGGTCCTTCGCTCCGCCGCCTCCCGCTCCTCCCGTGCCTCCCGCGCGTTTCACTATGTGGCCTCCCTAAGGTCGGCGCGGGGGTCCACGCGGCGGGAGCTTGAGGACCCTCCAGTCGGCCCGACTACGGAGCCGCCAGGACCTCGCTCGAGAGAAAGCGGCGCCCTGTCCGGCAAGAAAAGAAAGGTTTAGAAGAGCTTCGGACGAAAAAGACAAAAAAATATATACGCAAGACATTCAACGACTTACGCAGAGACCGCCTGCGGCTACTTCACCACCTTGCGGAAGCGGGCCTCCTTCATGGCCGCCTCATCCCGCTTGGTCGCCGCCGTGGAAGCCTTGGATTTCTTCGGCCGGCTTCCGAAGAAGGTCGATGCGGCCCGGCGCTTCTGCGCGCCGCCACGGGCAGCCGGCACGGCGGACGAGCCCGCGCCTTGATGATCAGGCGCCGGCTGGCGGTGCGGTGCGACTTCGACCTCGTCGTCGTCCGGCCAGTCTTCGAAGCTGGCCCCGAGTCCCGCGCCTCCGGCCTCGTCACCTTCCCCAATGATGGCGTCTTCCATGGCGGCCGCTCCCAGGTCCGGATCATCGGCGTCGTCCACCGTGCGGTCGGGGAGGAGCTGGCGCTCTACCCCCGCGGCCCCGGCTGTCGGCGGAAGAAGAGGGTTCTGCTAAAAGCAAACCAATTGATCAAGAGTCGGCTATCATGAGGCCGGCTACAAAAAGGAAGAAAAGAAGAAAGAGCTTACGGAAGGCGGAGGGTTGGCGCGGGAATACGGCTCCTTGCCGTATCGCCAATCCTCGGCGAGCTTGCAGTTGGAGATGTAATTCACCATGTAAGACACCTCTGCGTGAGGCATCTCCCTGGTGCTCAGCCGGCACGGGTCGAAGCGGCCGCTCATCTGGCAGATCATGTGAGGCCGGCCTTGGAGCGGAAGAACCCGGCGCTCCATGAAGGCGGCCACCAAGTCGGCCCCGGTCAGGCCCTCCGACTGGATCATCACCCGAAGCCGGGAGACGGCTGCGTTCCCGGCCTGAGACAGCGACCTGGCCCGGTAGCTCCACGAAGGTTGCCTCCCAGCCGGCGGGCCGGCTACGTAAGCCGGCAGGTTGACGTAGTCGCCTTGCTGGGCGACGTTCTTCACATAAAAATAAGACTTCTACCAAAGCTTCACCGACTGGATCAGCGGAATGGACGGGAACGGATTGTTCTCGCTCGCCCGCCTCATGGCAATGAAGGCTCCGCAGGGGGCGGGCACGCCCGCGACGACGGTGCCGAGCTTGCTTTGGAAGAACTCCCCCCAGAGCTCGAGCGTGGGGAGAACTCCAAGAAAACCCTCGCACAGGGTGACGAAGGCCGACAGCAGCATCACCGCGTTGGGCGTGAGGTGATGCGGCTGGAGGTGGTAGAATTCGAGGAAGGCTCGAAGGAATCCGCTCACCGGGAGGCCGAAGCCGCACAGGCAGTGCGAGCGGAAGATCACCCGCTCGCCCTCCTCCGGTGCCGGCGAAATCTCCCTCGCCGGCGCTTGACGAACCCGCACTAGGTTCTCGCCGGGCAGACGCTGCATCCGGCGGAGGAACTCGACGTGGTCCTCGTGGACGTTGGAGCCATCCCACGAGCTCGACAACGCCATGGGAGCAATGCGGCAGGGAGCAAGACGAAGCGACGGCGAAACGGCGTGGCAAAGGGTTGCCGCGGCGGGGAGCAAGATGAAGCGACAGCGGAACGACGCTGCGAAGAGTTGTTGCGGCGAAGAGAAGAAGGAGGGCGAGAAGGGGCGGAGTGAGGGAGAGCGCACGAGCCTCTGCCGCTCCCCCTCCTCCTACTACTTATAGACCATGCGGCGGAGCCGAGGAGGCACAGCGTGGGGGAACATGGGGATCAACTGCGCCTTGATGGCAGAATAAAACCGCTGCGGGGAGGCGAGCGGTCCATGTGGGCCGCAGAAGATCCGCGCTCGGACCGAGGCCCGCGAGTGGCGGGCCCGGGCCTACGGAGGCGTCCCGTCATGCGCGTGCGTTGGCAGGACTTCCTCGCCACATGGCCCGCGGAATGACGCGAGGTCAGCTTGCAGGGCGACCCACGTTCCCGCCTACAAGAAACGGAGCTTTTTGAAGACGGCGCATGCACGCAAAAGCCGGCCCCTCGGGATAGGAAGATGACCTAGCTTCTCGTCCCTTTGTCCGCCTCGATGCTCGTTCAGCTTCGGGGAATACTGTCGGAGTAAATAACCATGGGTAGCCTAGCCGGCTCCCCCTGGCCCTTCAGAAAAAATTACGAGTCGATTTGGCCCTCGAGAATCCAAGACACAGGGCCGCCTTCCCCTTGCCGGTTGTCTCTAGGCCGGCTATCGGAAGGCGGCCCGACTTCAGCCCTCATGAAGAAACGCTGCGGGAAGGGCCGGCTCCGAGAAGCCGGCCGCGAGAGGGCCGACTCCAGGAAGCCGGCTCCCATAAAGCGGTCAAGATCGTACCCTCGAAGTCTGCATCCACATAACAGCGATGTGACGGGGCGTGGCTACAGTGAAGCCTGCCACCCCCGAATCCCAGAGCACGCCTGGCACAGTGCGCCGTACGGGTGGCCATGACCCGTACGGCGCGGCACTGTTGCCACGATGACCCTGATGTCAACCACGACGGACCGCCGGCGCGGCCCATGAGCGGTGGGCCCCTTCGGGCAGAGAGACACTCGAAGGCAGCCAGGCCTCCCCCAGTCGGCCCAAGATAGAGCCGGCTCCCCATAGCCGGCTTGCCACCTCCCTCGAAGAAGACGCCCCATTAAGGAGACAAGACGCGGTGAGGCTACAGCGATCGCCCGCCGGGCGGCGGCACTGTAGCCATGCCCATCTCGGCGAAGCCCTCGTCACCAAGATTAAGCAACAGTAACCAGCCGCCGACAAGGCCCTAGACAGTGGGGCCTGCCTGTCGACCAAGGAGCCGGCAGCCGGCGAGACCCACAAGCCGGCGGGCCCCAGCAGCCGGCGCAGAGGCCGGAGAGCGTAGACACAGACGGCTGGGCCCCGCACCCAGCCGGATTACCATTGTACCCCCGGGGGGTAGGCCTATATAACCCCCCCGGGGCATCCATGCAAAAGAGATCGATCCCGGCTAGTTTTAGACACCACGTAGGGAGGAGAAGAGAGCAAGCCTTGCCCTTCTTCCTCCTCTCGCCAAACAGCTCAAGGAGCATCGTGTAGCTACTTATTCATCTAGTGATCATGCGAAGACCCCGCAGAGCAGCAGTAGGGGTGTTATCTCCACGGAGAGCCTCGAAGTTGGGTAAGATTCGCCGGCGTACATGTCTTCGCCTCATCCCGTTTCCAGGCACCGGCGACGTCTTATTGGCTCCCACAATGATAAGCCACTCGTTGGCATATGTCGCACCTACCACCCGACAACAAACAACGCGATCAGTATCTCTTACTCACAAATATCTTTGTGCAAAACTTTCATTTCCATTCTAGGAGCTCACCACCTACGGTGGAGTTTTATTTATATGATGAGCATAAGGAGATGTCACTTTATGATTTTTGTCGGGTTTGTTTGGTCCGTTTCGAGGGTACGATAGAGGAACCACATCGCAGCGATGTGGATGGGTTTATTGATGTCATCACTGTAGGGGAAACGAGGAAGGTTTCCGATGCACGAATCACTAGCATACATTTTCCTGTTTTAGGCTATTTTGCATTATTTGCTAGTCGTTGCTTAATTGGTCGCGGAAACTGTGGAAACCTTAGTGTTCCTGATATTATTATTTTGCTCCACGGTTTATTCAATGATAACTCTGTTAGTATGGGCGGCATTATTGCTTAACGGTTAAGTCTGAACCGTACAAAGGGCCCCATCTTTGGAGGCATCTATGCTTCATGCCTAGCTGCACACTTTAATATACCTATTAGGCATTATGAGAAGGAAGAAAAAGTGTTGCCTAGTGTTTATTTAGATTATAAGAGTATGGTGGCACATGATTTTATTGTTAAGAATATAGAAGGAGAGCTTAAATACAAATTGTTCTTTGATAAACACCATCCTGAGACTATTACCCTGCCTGCTCCTTCCTTGTTTGATTTATCTGCAGGCCAGTACCTTGTTCGGGATACTTACCGGTGATGACCGTAGTTTGAGGAGTTCATGTATTCACTATGTGTTAATGCTTTGTTCTGGTACTCTATTAAAAGGAGGCCTTAATATCCCTTAGTTTCCATAAGGACCCCGCTGCCACGGGAGGGTAGGAAAAAAGATGTCATGCAAGTTCTTTTCCATAAGCACGTATGACTATATTCGGAATACATGCCTACATTACATTGATGAACGGGAGCTAGTTCTGTGTCACCCTAGGTTATGATTGTTACATGATGAACCGCATCTGGCATAATTCTCCATCACCGATCCATTGCCTACGAGCTTTCCATATATTGTTCTTCGCTTATTTATTTTTCCGTTGCTATTGCTATCATAAGTACAAAATACCAAAAACATTACTTTTACTATTGTTACCTTTTGCTACCGTTACCACTACTATCATATTACTTTGCTAGTAAACACTTTGCTGTAGATACTAAGTTTCCAGGTGTGGTCGAATTGACAACTCAGCTGCTAATACTTGAGAATATTCTTTGGCTCCCCTTGTGTCGAATCAATAAATTTGGGTTGAATACTCTACCCTCGAAAACTGTTGCGATCCCCTATACTTGTGGGTTATCAAAGGGGAATCAAATGCAGAGCTAGATGGCAGTTCCTTACCTCCCCTCGTAGTTGAGGGATATATTTTTGTTTTTGCGTCTTTCAAGTTCTTCATAGTGACCAGCAGATATAAATCCCAAGTGACTCAAAGAATAGAGCTATGCTCCCCAGCAACCACGCCAGAAAATAGTCTTGATAACCCACAAGTATAGGGGATCGCAACAGTTTTCGAGGGTAGAGTATTCAACCCAAATTTATTGATTCAACACAAGGGGAGGCAAAGAATATTCTCAAGTATTAGCCGCTGTGTTGTCAATTCAACCACACCTGGAAACTTAATATCTGCAGCAAAGTATTTAGTAGCAAAGTAATATGATAGTAGTGACAACGGTAGCAAAAGGTAACGCTAACAAAAGTAATATTTTTGGTGTTTTGTAGTGATGATAACAATAGCAGCGGAAAAGTAAATAAGCGAAGCAATGGATCGGTGATAGAGAATTATGTCGGATGCAATCGATCATGTAACAGTCATAACCTAGGGTGACACAGAACTAGCTCCAATTCATCAATGTAATGTAGGCATGTATTCCGAATATAGTCATACGTGCTTATGGAAAAGAACTTGCATGACATCTTTTGTCCTACCCTCCCGTGGCAGCGGGGTCCTAGTGGAAACTAAGGGATATTAAGGCCTCCTTTTAATAGAGTACCGGACCAAAGCATTAGCACATAGTGAATACATGAACTCCTCAAACTACGATCATCATCGGGAGTGGTCCCGATTATTGTCACCTAGGGGTTGCCGAATCATAACACATAGTAGTTGACTATAGACTTGAAAGATAGGATCAAAAACTCACATTTATTCATGAAAACATAATAGGTTCAGATCTGAAATCATGGCACTCAGGCCCTAGTAACAAGCATTAAGCATAGCAAAGTCATAGCAACATCAATCTCAGAACATAGTGGATACTAGGGATCAAACCCTAACAAAACTAACTAGATTACATGATAAATCTCATCCAACCCATCACCGTCCAGCAAGCCTATGATGGAATTACTCACGCACGGCGGCGAGCATCATGAAATTGGTGATGGAGGAAGGTTGATGATGACGATGGCGATGGATTCCCCTCTCTGGAGCCCCGAACGGACTCCGGATCAGCCCTCCCGAGAGAGTTTAGGGCTTGGCGGCGTCTCTATATCATAAAACACGATGAATCCTTCTTATTTATTTTTTCTCCCCGTACACGAGTATATGGAGTCAAGGTTGAGGTCGGTGGAGCTCCAGGAAGACCACGAGGCAAGGGGGCGCGCCCAGGGGGGCAGGCACGCCCCCACCCTCATGGCTATTGTGTGGGCCCTCTGGCCTTGATTCTTTGCCAGTATTTTTTATTATTTCCAAAAATAATCTCCATGGAGATTCAGGTCATTCCGAGAACTTTTGTTTCTGCACATAAATAACACCATGGCAATTCTGCTGAAAACAGCGTCAGTCCGGGTTAGTTCCATTCAAATCATGCACGTTAGAGTCCAAAACAAGGGCAAAAGTGTTTGGAAAAGTAGATACGACGGAGACGTATCAATGATGCACCATAGCGGCAGTAGGTATTTTGCTCAAATATGAAACCAAGGTTATCAAACCAGTAGGAGAACCAAGAAACGCAACATAAATAGCCCCTGCACACAAATAACAAATCCTCGCAACCCGACATGTTAAAGGGGTTGTCAATCCCTTTCGGGTAACGGTGCCAGAAACTGGTGCATTGACGGGAGAAAGTTGGAAATATTGATAGATCGAACGCCAAATAAAATAAATTGCAGCAAGGTATTTTTGTATTTTTGGTTTAATAGATCTGAAAATAAAAGCAAATGAAAATAGATCGCAAAGGCAAATAGTATGAGAAAGAGACCCGGTGGTCGTAGGTTTCACTAGTGGCTTCTCTCGAGAAAAATAGCAAACGGTGGGTAAACAAATTACTGTTGGGCAATTGATAGAAATTCAAATAATCATGATGATATCTAGGCAATGATCATTACATAGGCATCATGTCCAAGATTAGTAGACCGACTCCTGCCTGCATCTACTACTATTACTCCACACATCGACCGCTATCCAGCATGCATCTAGTGTATTAAGTTCATGGAGAAATGGAGTAATGCAATAAGAACGATGACATGATGTAGAAAATATCTATCTATGTAGAGATAGACCCCATCGTTTTATCCTTAGTAGCAATGTTACATACACCACAAAAAAAGACACATCCGTGACATTTTGGGCCGAACGAAATTTTTTTCTGTCATACATATGACACTTCTATGACGATAATTGTGACAAACCCCGGTATCATCATAGATGTGGTGGGCTCCTACTTCTATGACAAAAAATCATGACAGAAAATGGGCTTTTCGTCCTGGGCGGGCCGGAGACGCAGCTGCATGACATTCTTTGGGCCGTCCATGACGGAAAAAACCGTGGTAGAAGCGAGGGCAAGGAAAATTTCGGGGAGTTCCCGGTTACGGTGGGAGGTCGAGGGCCGAGCGATGCGCGTTTCTCTCATACACATACGCGCGTGTGTGCAAGGCGTTGGCTCTAACTGAACCCGAGCGAGGCATTGGGCTCTAACTGAACCCGAGCGATTGCACTGCAGGCTACGTGTTACTGAACCCGAGCGATCGATCGATGGCTGTTAACTGAACCCGATCGAGCAATTCCTTCGCTACTGCTGCTAACTGAAGCCGATCGATGCTGCCTCTGGATGAA
>NC_041380.1:507393082-507441407 GCF_002162155.2 Triticum dicoccoides
GGCTGGATGAACAGGACCACCCCGTGGAGGTCAGGATGAACAGTAGACAGTGGAGGGCAGGATGAACAGTAGCCCGTGGAGGGGTGGTTGAACAGGAGCCCGTGGAGAGGGCTGGTTGAACAGTAGCTAGTGGAGTAGCGCGCGGTGGAGGCTGGATGAATAGGAGCCCGTGGATGAATAGTCACAGGTGGAGGCTGGAGGAGGTCGACGGTGGATAAACAGTAGCTCGTGGAGGCTGGAGGGGGTCGACGGTGGAGATGAACAGTATCCCGTTGAGTCACGTTTTGCGGTACGCCACACCCCTCCCGATGAACAGGACCCCCGTTTCGACCTAGTGATCCAACACAAGTCTGTTTCCTCCGTTTTGCGGTACACCACACCCCTCCCGATCAACAGGACCCCCGATTCGACCGTAGGAGGTCCGTTTCCTCCGTTTTGTGGTACGCCAGACCCCTCCCGATCAACAGGATCCCGTTTCGAACATGGCCGGTCGAACACAAGGCTGTTTCCTCCGTTCTATGGTACGCCAGGCCTCTTTTCCATCGCATGTTCCGTCCAAGCCCTCCCGATGAACACGACGCATTCCGTTGCCTCCACATGAACACGGCGCATTCCGTTGCCTCCCGATGAACACGACGCATTCCGTTGCCTCCCTATGAACACGACGCATTCCGTTGCCTCCCCATGAACACGACGCATTCTGTTGCCTCCCCATGAACACGACATCGACGCTATTTCTCTGTTCCGACCCAGCCATGTACACGAGCCCTGGCCGTACGTATGCGCGAGTAGGCGTTCGAGACCCCGCCCGTATGTACACATACGTGGCCGTATTTTCTTTCTTGCACCCTGGCTGCCTCTACATCGACCAGTATATATGTACGTACACATTCACGACCAGAATGACAACGCTACGTACGCTTCGACCAGGTGGGTCCCGACTGTCAGGCACTTCCTTGCGTGCAAAGATGTAGCTGGTGGGTCCCAGCAGTCAGGGGGCGAAATACGGTGGCCTGTCCGGTGGGTCCCGCTGTCAGGTGAAGGAATAATTATTTTGCATGTAATAAGGAGGCACTTCCTTGCTGCGGCCGTGGACCCAGCTGTCAGCCTCTCCACGTGCAGTCCACGTCTGATGGAAGTCGTTCCTTGACCACGTTGACCATGCCGCGCCGAGAGCACCAGGTCGGTGGACGACGGTGAGGCCTAGGAAGGGGACGACGCGGAGCCGGGGAAGACGCAGCAGTGGATGCCCACGCATAGAGGAGTACGAGGGTTCACTGGTTCGCTGCGGTGTGAGGCTGCCTTCACTGCAGAATAACAGGGGGTGTGGGTGAGTAGAGGGATGGCCTAGCCAGTGGTGGGAGTAGTAGGGGGCGGTGAGGCCTCCGCCGCATCGCAGCCGGCCATGGGAGGCAGGAGCACGAGGCACGACCGGCACTGGTTTGGGTGGCTGGAGCAAGAAGACCAGAGGTTGAAGAAGCACTACAGCCGTTGGATGGACATCGTACGGTCACTGGAGCTAGAATCGTGCATATTGACTAAGTTGACAAAGTCCTCCGTCCCCGTCAACTTAGTAGGCCCACAAGTCAGCCTGCCACTATACTGGGTCCCAGCTAACAGGGGGAGTATTCATTATTTTTGTGCGTAATAAGGAGGCACTTCCTTGCGTGCGAAGATATAGCTGGTGGGTCCGAGTTGTCAGCGGCGGTAACGTTTTTTTCGTGAAATATAGTGGCCCTTTCGGTGGGTCCCTGATGTCAGGTGGAGGAATCATTACTTTGCGCGTAATAAGGAGGCATTTCCTTGCGTGCGGCCGTGGACCCAGCTGTCGGCCTCTCCACGTAAAGTTCACTTAGGATGCATGTTGGTCGTTGACCACGTTGACCAGGCCGCGCCGAGAGCACCAGGGCGGTGGACGACGGCGAGGCCTAGGAAGGGAACGACACGGAGGCAGGGAAGACTCGGTAGTTGTTTCCCACACGGATGGCAGTACGACTGTACGAGGGTTTACTGGTTCGTCTGCCGTTGCCGAAGAATAACAGCAGGTGTGGGTGAGTAGAGGGATGGCTAGGCCAGCGATGGGAGTACGGTGGGGCGGTGAGGCCTGCGCGGCAGCAGAGCTGGCCGCGGGGAGGAGGGAGCAGGCAGTCTCGTTGGCGCCTGTTTGAGCGGCTGGAGCAGGAAGAGTAGAGATTGAAGAAGCATGACGGTTGTTGGATGGCCATCCAATAGTCACTGCTTGTGCATCAACCTTTTTTTAGGAAAGCCTCAAATCTGTGGAAAACAGCATACAACCCATCTGCCATTATTTCTAATAATTTACATCCCATTTGCTAAATATTAAGGTTTTTTTGGACCCATATTCTTTTTGTTAGCATTACAGCCCATATTGTGGCAGGGTTAAAAAATTATACGAAATTTTGCATATTTCGGTGCGGTTTGAACTGTTTTTAATACCGAAATTTCGACTCACATTCAAACTGATTTTAAAAATAAATGTATATCAATACAAAATCTAACAAATTATCCATGCATAAAAATTAATGTAATTTCAAATCTCAAAGTGAAAAAAAGATATTTGAAACTAATTGCCGATTTGATGTGTTTTAAAAATGTACAGCCCATTTCTCATTACTGATGGGCCATTTTCTTGGCCAGCCGAATGAAAGCTCTCCTCGTCTTGAAAGATTTGCAGCCCAACAGGCCTGACAAAGCGACTTACTTGGCAAATCACAAAAAAACTGCATTGTGGCCGTGGACCCAGCTGTTAGCCTCTTCACGTACAGTACTCTTCCGATGGAATGTCGTTGACCACGTTGACCACGCCGCGCCGAGAGCACCAAGGCGGTAGACGATGGTGAGGCCTGGGAATGGGACGACGCGGAGCCGGGGAAGACGTGGCAGTGGATGCCCATGCGGAGAGGAGTACGAGGGTTCACTGGTTCGGCTGCGGTGTGAGGCTGCCCTTGCCGCAGGGCCTGGCTAGCGGTGGGAGTAGTAGGGGACAATGAGGCCTCATCGGCAGCACAGCCGGCCATTGGGGGCAGGAGCAGGCGGTCTCCCCAGCGTTGGTTTGGGCGGCTGGTGCAAGAAGAGCAGCGATTGAAGAAGCAGGAGGACCGTTCGATTCAAATACAATGGTTACTTCTGCTAGAATCGTTTGTTGAATAAGTTGACAAGCCCTGCGTACGCGTCAACTTAGTAGGCCCACAGGTCAGCCTCCCAACCGGTGCGCCCCAGATGTCAGTGGGAGGAATCATTTTTTCACGTAATAAGGAGGCAGTTGATTGTGTGCGGCCAGGCCAGCGGAAGGAGTAGGGTGGGCCAGGGAAGCCTGCGCGGCATCACAGCAGGCCACAAGAGGAGGGAGCGGGCAGTCCCGCCGGCGCTAGTTTAGGCGGTTGGAGCAGGAAGATCAGAGATGAAGAAACACGTCGGCCGTTGGATGGACATCCAACACTAATTGCTGCTAGAATCGTGTGTTCACTGACAAAGCCTTGCGTAAACAAGTCAGCCTCGAAATCTATGGCGTGTACATCCCATTTGCTATTATTTTTATAATTTTTACTCATTTTCTAATTCATATGGAATTTATTGCAGCCCGTTTTCCATTTTTAGAATTGCTGGCCATTTTCTGGTCAGTACAAGGGACAAAAAATTAACTAAATATGTGGGAAATTTTGAAAATTCACAAACTTTTGCTGGGGAACGAAATATTCTTAATCCAAAAATTAATAGCCATACTAAAACAAATTTAAAAATAAATTAGTACTATGTCATGTTAAATCCAATGAAATACGTATAAGATATCAGTGAAGAACAAAAACAAAAAAAGAAACTTATATCCAATTTGCTATAATTTTTTGGAATTTTCAACCCCTTTTGATATTACTTTTAACAGACATTGACCATACCCTTAAGCCAGGCCGGAATGCATCCCTCCTCGTCTTGGAAGATTTGCAGCCCAGTAATTCGGAGGAAACAAAAAGGCCTAGCTTGGGTATTCTTCAAAAAGAAATACTGGGCTACCTATTTTCCCAAAGAACTGGTGCATGAGCATTTAGCTTTATTTATTTATTTATTTATTTATGTTTAGGGGACCATGAGCATGTACCTAGGGCGGATTCTTGTGAGATCCTCCCTTCCAGTTAATTATGGGCTTCTCTATTAGGCCTTCATCAGTGGGCTGCATGTTATCAACAAGTGGAAAATGTGTTCCGAGTTTCAAAAAAAATGTGTTCTGAACAATAAATAGTATGCGCTACATACGGTATGGGGCACTAAAGGATCGAACCATGCAAAGACTTCCAAAACATTGTGTTTGTTGTTCTAACAACACGTTTATTCAACCGACAGACGAAATACACTACTGATTGTACATTGAAAACAGCAGCAACAGCAACCAGGGCTGGGGGTGCAACAGAAGCAGTAAGCAGGATAGAAGAGTGAAGACACAGCTCTCTCTTCCAAACCAAACATCATCCATCATTACCAAAGGGCTACCAAAAAAGAACAAGTGTATGCATCAAACTAAGTAAAGATCCTACTACACCAAGTGTACGCATCTAACCAACTGGCTCAGTTAGACGTTACTATTTATTAAGCTGTGGAGATTGGCTGACGGCTTGAACCAGATGGGTGCCTGACGGGGGAAACTCCAGCCAGCAGGTCGAAGTCTGATACTTGCAACCCTCTCTCCTACTTTGGGCTGCAGAGCATGGCGGCACATATCAGGGTATGGTGCATGCAGAGACACATGGTACGCTGTGTACAGACAGTTTTGCCTGATGAACGAAACCGCCTTGCCATCATGATCCTTGCCATCGGTTATCTCCTGGTTAATCGGATAATTCAGTCCGACAAACAGGGAGCATGTACCAAGGCTACTTACCAGCCTCTAGTAAAAAATTCTTGAAGGCCTAGAGAAGCTGGGATCCTGCTCAAAGACCTTGCAGTGAATGTGATTGTATTCCGTGAAACAACATGTCTGGTACGTGTGAACGATCATCAATCTTTTGCCATCGTCTGATCGAGCCAGGAACCACCTGCAACTGCCATGCCGCTTTTCTTTGAAAGGTTCTGGGATTAGGAAGGGTAGGGACACCAGGAGGCCTACAACATCATATCAAGTTGGAGTCAAATAGAAAAGGGCTCTTGGTTTAGTCAATCTTAAGAAAAACATGTTATGAGCATGAATATTTTTTCAGCAAATGTTGACAGTAATATAAGCAAGCCATCATGATATCATAGGAAACTAACATACTGATGTAACAGCCGTTTGTAGAGTAAATGAAGCCCTTGTGTTCAATGGCATCAGAGAACCATGGAGTATGTATGATCCTGCGATGGACGTGCAGATTTATCCACTTACCGCAGTGACCTGTCAGATAGGCGAGACCTTTGTTGAAGAACGCAATTAGCCTGAAGTCTTTATAATTCGCAGATCTTGTGGGCACTTGGCAGATTACAACCTTGAGCAAATCAAACTTGGTATCATGTTGGCTACTGTAAGATTCCGAGTATACTGGACCGCGGTGCCAAAGCAGTGCAGTGTTAATCGAAGGAAGGGGGATCAATCGCTGGGTGTAGACCTCCATGAGCATCCAGCTGCCGCGACCGTCGACAAGCACCATCCAAGACGTGTTCATGCCAACCCAGTACATACCGTTAATGTAGTTGAGGCTGGCGGGGATTGGATCGCAGTCAAGGGGGTTGATGCTCGCCACCCTATGATCATTATGTTGCGTGACACGCCATTTCTGAAGATCAGGCGGCATCAGCAAGCAAGGAGCTGGCTTAAAAAGCTCCGGCCTAAGGGCTTTGAGTAAATGGTACAGCCCCGACGAGCACGCGGCAAGCGGCATGGTACTAAGATTGTCCACTCGCGAAACAATGAGCTTGATTACCTCTATGGGGAGCGAATTCCAGCCACTCTTTCGGCGGACGCTGCTCGGTTCTGCCATTGTTAGTGCTTGGGTTTCGTACGAGGGGGGAGGCGCCTTAGCGGGGATGGAAGATTGGACGAGATTATGTGCGGACAAAGATGGAGAAGCGAATATGTGCTGCGGGAAGTGGACAGGTGATGATGACTACAACATGCCGCTTGACTTATGAGACACATACCAGCAGTGTAGGGTCATGTCGATGCCAGACAACTTGCTTGAGTGATCACAGTACTGGTACTCCCTACAATGCTATGCCCTAACTTGCTTGAGTAGAGTAGTAGAGTAGGACTCTGCTCTACTACTAGCACCGGAGGAGTAGTATATTCTAATCTAAAATAGTTACAAACTTCAATGCCCGAGCATGGAACGACTACGAACCATGCTCAAAGACCGTGTCTACGTGGTGTTTGGACATGGGCGACAACCTCAACGCCAACGGTGCTGCTCCTATTGCACCGCATGTGTTTTTGTCCTTCCTGTTCGAAATCGTGGTAGAATTCATGTTTCTACTCTGTATCCTACTACTATGCTAGTCCATATGATTAGTTTCATCTTTGTTATAGTCGTCATGATTTATTTTGTGCTTATTAGGATTAAATCTCGTAGTAACTTGCTCATATATTCAACTGGCGCAACGTCCCCTACAGCCACTCCCATTTCATGGACGGCCTGGTCGATGTTGGAATTTTGCTAGTAGTCCTTTATAAGGTGAGCTCTTCTACCACTTGTATGAGCATGAGAAGAGGAGACCTACACGCGCGCTCCTCCTCCTCGCTCGCCTCGCCATGCCACGCCTCGTCACGGCACGCCGCAGGTTGCGGGATTGAGCCGAGCCGAGGACAGAGCTATACTCCCATGACCTACCCGGCCCGCACTATATGAATTACTTTGCATTAGCCCCCAAGTGTCATGGTGCATGCTTGCAGCGACATGAGACTTGCATGTAATCTCAATTTGAATAATGTAGCCCCCAAGTGTCGGGTCGTGAGCCTGCAGCAACTCGGGACTATTTCTTCCATTGTAGAATAAATCATATCCTTTAATAAAATAATATCCATTGCGCTAAAGCGACTTTGAAAACCTCAATCATAGTATTAATAACCATAATAAAAATCCAGCCATGTTGGCTATTCAAGATAATATAATCCGGTATGAAAAAACTTTATTCATCCAATATCATAATGAAAATTCAGCCAAGTTTGGCTATTTGAATAATATAACCCAATCATTTATAAGCGCATGATTCCAATGGCGCAATCCAAATATATACTGGCGACGTATAGTCCAAAGTCAGGCCGGTTTAATAAATACTGGATAATTTCCCATCATATACTGGCGACTTATCGTCTTAAAGCCAGGCCGGTTTAACAAACACCGGATAATTTATAATCATGCTTTATTCAACATGTTTCTGCATACAACAAGTTTAAAGTGTCCTGGCGGTTTACCGTCGGACGGGTCATAATGCCCAACATATAACCCAGGTTTATAACCAAGGCTGCACTTAAGAATAATCAAATATGAAATATATCATACCTGTTACATTGAATCACATTGTTGGCTTTACCAACTTGTTGTAGTAAGGATGATAATACCAATCTTGAGTAATGATAACTCCTTTCATACTGTGCCGGTTGATGATAAACCGTACTGGGTTGTGATAAACACCGGTTTAACCATATATAGTACTGGCGACTCGTAGTCAAACCAGACCGGGCTGATAGTCTCCGGATTATAACTTGATCCTGTATTGACAACTTGTAATTGAAAGTCAAGCCGGGTTGATAAACACCGGTTTACTCCATAATAGGATGGTAACAGAAAATCAAACCGGGCAGAAGGCCTCCGGATTTGTCGGGGAATCAAATTTATCAGCTGAATCGGAACAAAGGTGTCTGTCGACATAAAATAAATCCGATAAAAGCAAAGAGCAAACAAACCATGAAAACAACATGGAAGAAAAGGCAATGATAAAAACCATTTGCAAAAATATGCTATACTGAGCTGTTCAGATGGTATTACCATGGTCGGACAGGATCAAGGCCCCCAATAGGAGTGACAATGATTCAAGTCAGCCAGGTCCCCAAATGACTCGTGGCATATATGCCAGACCAAGAGGCGTGGCAATGGTTCGGGCCCGACCATGCCCCCAAGTGATTTTGTGGCCTTAGGCCGACCAAGAGGCGTGACTGGTTCAGACTTGACCAAGTCCCCAAATGATCTGGTGGCTGTCGCCTATCAAAGGGTGTTCGTTGGTTCGGACACGACCAAGGCCCCCAGTGATATATAAAAAACAAATGTCAAGGGGTAAACCGGAGGCCGTTTTAAACAGAACCACTCCGTGTAACCTCGCATGATGAGAAAGACAGAGACCCTGCTTTATGAAGCAGAAAGCCCCCATGTGATCAATAATATGTTAGGCCAATAAGGCATGATACCCATGTTTGAACCACGCATCATGGCAGCAGGTCCTCTTCGGTAATTTTTAACCTTTTTGCAAGAGATAAATCCTTCTTGAACCGGGATCTGGAACCGGATAGTGAGAGCTTCAAAGCTTTGTGGGAGAACAGACGTCCCTTAAACAGGATTGCAAACCGGAATCTTCATTTTCAGCCGGAAATTTTCTGACGGCCTTTCAACTCGAACTTGCGAGAAATTAATTTCTTTTTGAACAGGACATTGCTAAACCGGATTTGAGAGCTTCAAAGCTTCGTGCAAGACAAATTCCCCTTGAACCGGATTTTAAACCGAAATCCTTTCTGATGACCCGGATCTTCTTCATTGAGCCAGGATTTTGCAACTGTCATATACTTTCTAAGCTGGAAATTTTCTGACGGCCTTCAAATAATAGTAGCCTCCGGGATCGGGTTATCTTTCCCTCCATCGTCCCGGGGTTCTTAAATTTGCTGAAACTGGCAAGATTTGCTGAGTCATGGCATTGTAGCCCCCGAGTCTCAAAGGTGACTTGAGGAGTTGGCTTGAAACTCTCCATATGTGACCGTGATGTAAACCGGCATAAGTTGTATATCATTGGTGTTGATAGCATGATGTGAATCCATAGATGGTTGAGGTGACTACGGCGGGTTGTAAACGATCCTATATAAGCCGTGTCAGCAACTCGACCAATGGTTCCTTCCAACTGGCGATTTGAAGTTAATCAAAACTGTAATGGCGGCGATTTGTGCGCCCAATAACCAGCTCATGCAGACAGGTGCGGCCCGGTATGTTGATGTAGACCAGGCCGCGAGAGACGGACGGAAAATACGACCGCAGCATCAGAGGCCGCACAGACAGATGAGTCAGTCGCGGCGTTGTAAACCGGTTCGGACGGGCGAGTTGATGTAAACCGGGCCGTAAGGGCGGCGTCTTGCACGCGTCCATTCACCGTGTAATGCGGAATGGACGAACACCGGGCAGGACGTTCCCAGCGCGTGCTTCGTACCCATGGTATAAACCACGTTTATAATGAATAATTTTCCTGCATACAATATTGCAGACCAAGGCAAAGATAAACTGCTCTTTGACAAAAAATAATATGCACTAATAAAATATATATTAGATGGATATCACCTGATGTGTTAGGCCAGAAATTATCCGCCATGGAGTTGATGATCCATAGGTTAAGTTGAAATCACTCACGGGTGAGTCGGCCGCGGGAGCAGACAGATGAATCAACCGCACCGTTTGTAAACCGGTGCGGACGGGTGAGTCGTCCTCCTTGTTGTAAGTCGGCACGTGAACCGGCCGCGGGGGCGAACGGACGTGTCGTCCGTGGCGTTGTAAGGTGGTGCGGATGGGAGAGTTGGCCGTGGCATTGCAAACCGGCACAGACACGGGCGAGTCGGCCCCGGCGCGGACAACGAGCCAGTCACGTGTGTTGATGTAGCGGGGGCGACGGCTCGCACATGTATCCGTCAGGTAGCGCAATACGGATGACACATGCAGAACAATACTAGCGTGCGCTCCGTATGCATGATAGTCACCACTTTTGTAATTATCCTGTATAAAAGAACACCGCAGGCCAGAATAATTGTTGTAGAAAAAATTAATATATGTGATAAGAAAACATAGGAAAAATGACACCTGATATTTTTGTCGGATGACTATGGACGCTACCGTCCGATAACACTGGACATATCCAGGATGGGATGTGAGAAGTATGATTTTCTTAACATCATGTGGCTAGCTTGGCCGCTTCTTCCTCTCTGTATTTCTTTTGATCAGATGGTTTCGGCCAGGTTCCAATTTGAATGATCTTTCATATGTGCAAACACCATCCGAGCAGTATAAATATGGAGGTTTGTACTGGATATTCACATCAGGTTAATCACGACCATGTAGAATTATATTCTGAAATTGGCTCAACCGAATTTTCTATTGACGCCTGTGGCATGTCAGATCTTCTTCGGCCATCAATTGATCTGTGAACAGTCTTGGAATCCTAGACTTCTTCTCCTTTGACACATAACCTCAAACTTAAGCTAATTTCAGAGACAACCCATCTATGAATAGTACTCATATTGCCCCCAAAGCATCAGCCAAGATATTAAGCTTGCTAATAGGTTCCAGTTTAACAGCTTCCGCGTAACTGAAGCCACAATCGAGCCCAGTATAGTACCCTCTTGGAAATGTCAGGACAAATTAGCCCCCAAGTTATCCTCAATATCTGATTTTGGCTTAGTAGGTAACGTTTGAAAGCCATTGTCAAAAATCTTGTCTCCAAATTAACGTCGTAGATCACCCTGACCTCTTCTGCGAAAACTTTCAAATGCACGCCCATACTTGCTTTCAATATCTGATGAGGCAGAGAACTGTGGCGGGTCTCCAAGGCGCAGTTTCACGGCAGAAAGCGGCCGTGGAAGTAGACGGCGTTTTGACACGCCGGCAAGGGCGGCTCAAGCGCGGCCGGCTTGACGACGATCAGCGAGTTGAAAGTGGACCGCAGCAGCGGGCGGTTCGCAGGCAGCAGACAGCTATCCGGTTGCGGCGACCCGAGGCGTTGAGGGCCACGGGCGACTTACCACACAGCCGTAGAAATAGCAGGGCCGACCCCGGTGGCTCAGAGGCGTGGCAACTCGGTAACGATTCAGAGTCAGAGACCAGTGATGCGGTTTATGACAGCAACTTAAGGTGACTCGCTATCGAAACGAGACTGCTTGGAGAAGATTCGGCCCTGACGGGGATGGAGCACAGCCAGGGCGGCTCAAGGCGGCTCGACAATAGCACGGGAAGGCCGACTCGGTTTAGACCACGCCCGGGACGGCGGCTTGGACACTGCGCGAGACAACGACAGCGGGAGCGGCGACTCGCAGGTGAAGCCGGGCGCTTGGCGGCTCATAGCGGCAGTTTGGTCAGAGGCCATCAGTGATCGTCCACATTGGCGGTGAAGGCATCAGGCGGGTGTGAGTGGAAACGACCCAGAAGGAGCTCGAAGTGGAAACCAGCCAGAGGAGATGCGGGCGTTGGAGAACAAGGCACATCAGGTCTGAAATCGTAACGGAGACAAAATCCATCAGGCACGAGGCCAAGGGGACGGAGGCTAGGGCGGTCTCGACGGCACGTTGAACTCTGCCAATCCGATCCAGTATTGTAGTCCTTGCTCGAACATGCATGCTCGTTTGATGGATCACTTTATGCGAATAGTAGTAATGTAGTGTTGCCTTCAAGCAATCACTAGCACAATTGTTTATTAGAAATAGTACTACTCCGTGCAATAATAGCAGCAGTCTTTTAGCAGATCAATTTATGAAATTCCCTTGGGTTTTGATCCCCGTCTCCTCACGCGTGTATTGATTGACCCGACCTGGCGTACGGCAGCTATAGAAAAACTCATGTCGGCCTTGGCAATACACGGCTGTAGCGGCAAAAACTGATCTGGTACTCGGATTCGACGGACCGCGTTGCAACAGCGACGCAGAAGAACATCAAACCCTATCTTCCCTTAAACTCAAAACTCATACTGTGAGCTCCAAGGCTAATACCAATTCTGACCACAAACATTGAATTTGCCGGCTCTGCCCAAAAACTGTCCCATGCTGGATCATCTTGCGTGATTCTTCCACGCTGGTTCTTCTTCATCCGGCTAACTCGCGAACTTCTCGAAACCTGGATAAAGATCCCTCCAAGAACTCAACACCACCGTGCGCAGGCCCCATGGTGGGCGCCAACTGTCGTGGAATTGTCACGTCAGATGTCCTTAGTGTCAGGACTTAATCGCGAGGCCAACGCATCTATGTGGTAGCTTGAGAGGGGTTGAGCGGAATCGAGAGACGCAACACAAGATAGGGATTTAGACAGCTTCGGGCCCTGGGAAACATCATCCGGTAAAAACCCTACATGCTGTTTGAGGCTATGTCTCATTATCATCACGAGGGAGTCGCCGTAAACCGGCTCTCCTTTTTGTGTCTAGCCCTAAGATTGTTTCTCTGCTTGTAGCTTGTTCCTCTTTGGGGAGCCCTGCCCCTCCTTATATATGTTGAAGGGGCGGGTTACATGTGGAGTCCTATTAGGATTAGGACTAGTCTATCTCTAATACAAACCGGATACAAGTCCGGGTCTTCCTTGTAAGACAAATACTCCTTATACCTTTCCTCTTAAACCGGCCCACCATAGCGTGATCCGGCCTTCCATAAACCGCCCGTTGGGTCACTGGGTCTTGTCGCTCCTCTGACCTGCCTGCCGGATTACCAATGAATCGTAAACCGCCATGTCCAAGTAGGTCGCCAGTGAATCGCCAAACTCTAGCCGGGTCATACATCCGGCGGTTTATACCGCGGGGTATATCCCCGACAGTTTCTCACCACCGTTCCAGATCATTGTGCCGCCAAGCAAGTCTTCTCCATCCCTCCTTTCGGTGTGCACCAGGAGAAGGGACAGCAGGCCTCCGGAACCCCGCCTCTCATGATCATGTACGGGAGAGGGGCGATCAGGTTCTTGGGGAGCGCACTCGCGTGACTGCTGGCAGCGACGACTTCGCAAATGACGACTTCTTCCCCGACCTCGGCAACATCATCCTCGACATGGGCGACAACGTCAACACCGGCAACCATTGAGATACAGGGTGTAGGAAGCGGTTTGGGAATTTGCATGCCTTTCCAACCAGTGAGATACTCCGTACAAAGTACGACAGAGAAATAACCACAGAGAAGGAAGCTAAAAGTAAACAATCAAACGAGCATTTTTGCATTTGTTTTGCATTGAATCGTTTCACAAGCTTGACTAGTGTTGTTTTTCTACTTTTACAAAAACCGCATCGTAATGTTAAAACGTGCATTTGCACGTACATAAGTAATAGTAGTACTCCCTCCGTCTAGGTGCATAAGTCTTCCCTCCTTCTTGGTCACGGTGCACAACCGAAGATGACTTATTGACCTGGACGGAGGGAGTAGCACAGTCTGCAAGCATAATCGAGAGAGACGTGTAGTGCGATAGTATATAGTAAAGTTTGTGCTATATGCACGTACTTGCAAAATGTGTACGAATACACAAGGTTTCCAAACTTTCCCTTTTACATACTTAATTAAGGATACTAAAATTCCTGAACGTTCAGGATTTATCATTTGCGTCCCAAAACTAATGAGATCGCCTTATGAAACAAAAATTATACTCCTTCCAAAAGCCACAGCGCTCGTAGGAGCGCTTGCGGCGCGCCACGAGTGCCCTGGTGCGCGGCCGTTTCCCAGCGCGCCGACACAACGCCTTGCAACTCGCGAGGTGCTGATTGGCGGCTTGCCGGCGGGCGAGCGCGATCTCACCGGTGTGGTGATCCGGTGCCAACAGGTACTCATCCTCGCTGGAAGCGTGCACCCGGTCCACGTGCCGCCAAGCGTAGATGAGGCGCTTGGGCCCGACTGCACTCAGGGCGTTGGCACGGGCGTCCTCCGCCACCCTCATGGCCCTCGCACGAGCCTTCTGCCAAAGAGCCAATTGCCTGACTCTCTCGGACGCGACATAGGCCTCCCAAGCAGCTTGTTCCGCAGTGCGCTTCTCTTCCTCGGCCTTCTTCTCCGCCTCTATTTTGGCGCGCTCTGCTGGAGGCAAAGCCTCCCACAAGGCGACATCCATTTCTTTCCAAAGCTCCTCAAGGCTGGGGGGCTCGGCGGGCGGCTCGGCATTCTCCTCGTAGCGGGGAGCCGACGCGTCCTCCGGCACACGTGCTAGCGATATTGGGAACGCCAACGCGTCCACCTCAACGCGTCGCGGCGAGGAGCGTAACGCCGACACGTCCTCCTCGACTAGTGGCGGCGAGGAACGGAATAGCGACGCGTCGCGTAGCGGCGAGGGGCGGAACACCGACGCGTCCTCCTCGACTAGTGGCGGCGAGGAACGGAACGGCAACGCGTGACCGTCCGCGCGGTGCAGCGAGGGGCTCCTAGGGCTTGGAAGGGGCGATGCCATGGTGGTCGACGTGAGAGGGAGGGGGAGGAGATAGCGATGTCGTGGGAGGCGTAGTATTTATAGCGAGCAATGGCACACCTACGTAAGATATGGACTGAGCTGCACTGACTTAACTGTCGGTCCAGTTGCGTCACTGACATGTGGGCCAGACCCCTGTTGGGCCCATATATCAGTGACCGAATGCACCTGCAGTTAAGTAATAGCTACGTGGGCATATTTGTTGGAGTAAATTACGGGGGAGCGAAGGGGTGGAAATACTGCTGGTCACAACGGATTGGACGAGCGTGGGGGAGGAGAGTCATGCATGCAGATTTTTTCACATGGGTGGAGTGGTGGGACCGCCGGAGGGAGAAGGAGAGTTTGGCAGGCATATTGTTTCCACACATGGAGAGGAAAATTTTTGGAGACTAACGGGCTTCTTGCAGGTATGGGGAACGGTGCATAATAAGTCATCCTGCGTGTCGGGCTAAGTATAGTCTCAAGTCATTAAAAACAAACATGCCCCACACATGTTCATATTTCAAGGTGCACTAAATTATTGCATGCGATGATTAAGGCTGGCCATAATGGTGGTATCTTAGCTGGTATCATGCACATGGGAATAGCAAACATGCTGATGTGGCAAAGAATTAAAGAAGAGGGGGGGTTAGAGTAACTAGAGTTCATGCATGCATTGCTAAACACATTTTTTGTGGAGAACGACAGCACTAGTTGAGTACTTTTGCAGACTTCAAAAACTATTCCACAATGTGTCAACATTCACAATTTCAAATCAATATTTTTACACTCATTATAAAAGGTAGTTCTTATACTCCCTCCTTCCATCTATATAGGGCCTAATGCGTTTTTCAAGGCTAACTTTGACCAAATGTTAGAGCAATAATATATGACATGCAACTTACACAAAGCACATCATCAAATTCGTACGTGAAAGGAGCTTTCAATGATATAATTTTCACATTATGCATGTCATGTAGTATTAATTTTATCAATAGTCAAAGGCGGTCTTGAAAAACGCATTAGGCCCTATATAGATGGAAGGAGGGAGTACTCATTATAATCAGTACTCCCTCCGTCTAGGTGAGCAAGTCATCTTAGATTGTGCACTGTGACCAAGGAGGAGGGGAAAACGAGAGATCTTAATGTTTATTAGCTAATTAATAGCATTGCATGCAATGAACTAACCACTGCATGTCGTGTTTGGTAGTCTCAAGTCATTAAAAGCATGCACACTCACATCTCCTAATTGGTTGATATGTCAAGAAACAAGAACGAGGTAGAAGTTAATGCACCGCGCCTAAGTGTTTTGGGAGTATTGTAGATATTGATATTTTTAGTATAAATTTGGTCGTGGGATTTCATTGATGCCTGTCAAAGCGTTGACAGGTCTGCTATGCGTGACCTGAAGATGAAAGCGTTGAGCATCTCGAAGTTGATCAACAATCTTCAATTGTCAAAGATTAGCCGTTCGGCCAATAAGGTGGCACACTTAATCGCTAAGTATAGCTTTGACAATAGATTAGATGGTATTCTTGTAAATAATGTACCGCCCTGTGTGGTCAATATTGTATCAAATGAGTGTACTAGTGTGGCTGGTTAATTAATATAAAGTGGTGTTCAAGAAAAAGTATAAATTTGGTCAAACACTTTGCAAACGGTTGGCGGGAGTAAAAAGGACCAGAGGGAGTATCATGCATGCAGAGTAGGCAAAAAATTGCTTGTCTAAAAAAAGGCAAAAAATTGCTCATTTATAGCCGGTCGAAGTCTCAAAGGGCGCGACCGCGCGAGGGAGGTGAAGGTCGTGGGAGGCGCGATGTTTGACGGAATTAAGTGAAGTTACATCCACGTGCCGGCATGGCGTGCGAACAGGCAGAAGCTATACCATCAGGCCTACGATATGGGTCTAGTAGACATGACATCTAGTGGGTCCCGCATAGTTCTCGAGAACTCTTTGGGGGCTTGCAGCCGTTTATCCACCGGGCAAGCCAGCAACCCCACGCCGTTCGCACGCCCTACTCGTCCTCATCTTATACCTTACAACAGTTTGCTCCTAGTCGTCCCGTCCTTTCACATTAGTTCGCTCCCAGGTTTTTTTGTGGGGTACAACTGTTCAACTTCTCCTAACCCTCCTCCAAAATCCATGGCCTCCCAAATTTCCATGGTCGCCGCTGAGTGCCAAGTTAGAGCCATCACCGGCGATCAGTTCATCGTCATCTACACACGTGGATCCGAGACGGTGAAAGCATGGCTTACTCGCTTCCTACGCATGTTTAACAGTTCAACGGATGAGTGGGTCGCTGGGCTAGATGTTGAGTACACCATAGTCCTGGGACGAGAGAAGGATCTAAAGGATGAAGAGAGGAAGAAGCCTGCCATAGGTGGCAGTGTCGTCGCTCATGCTGGTTCTACTGCAGTGTCAAGCGGACTAGTTGCTTATTAGTTTATTTTCAAGGGTGTGTTGTGCTGAGTCCCTAGCAGAACTATGTTTATGTTCTTTCTCGTTATTTGAACTCTTTAGTGTGTACAGTAGTACTAGTACTATGTCTTACTACTGTTCTTCTTGAAGTTGGTACTATTGCTTGTATCTTCGTGTTCCTACTGTACTTAATACGTTTGTACTAGTAGTATAATTTGGGTCAGTCAATTTGTGAAAGAAGTTCGACGGAGCGAAGGAAGAAGACGGCAGAAGAGGTGGAAGAAGCCCTTCTAGCCATCCATGTTGCATCAAACGGCTCACATGAGTCGACTAACCCAAATTGCTCCTTTAGATTGCAGGATCCACGTGACATTCAAGGTCTCGAAGGTAGATTCCGCGTCCGCACCCGGTTTGCGGGCTCGACGCGCACGCGACTGGCTTCCGCCGCGACAGCCACCATGCGCGCCTCCTCCGCGCGGGCGGAGGCGACAATGACACACTAGTTCCTCCTCGCCAGCGTGCTGGAACACGCGCTCGTCCTCCTCTTCGTACGCTGCGTGCATAGACGCGGCTCCACCAGCTGCTCGCGTGCTTGGCAGCGCGGCGGCATCGCGAGGAGGGACTGCAGACAATGTAAGCGGGCGAGTCTTCGGCTTCATGGCACAGGGATGGCGGCGACACGGCGGTGATGGGCAAGAAATTGTTGGCCAGAGCAGGCGGGCGCCGGCATGCGCAATGGCGGCGGCGGCATATTGATGAGTGCGCGTGTCACTACTAGAAAAAGGGCTATAGATGGGATTGACACTAATGGCGCACCAGACAAGCGGTGCGCCATTAGTATATACTAATGGCGCACCACCTTCTGATACGCCATTGGAGTTGAAACTACTAATGGCGCACCTGGCCCAGGGTGCGCCATTAGTATAAAAAAAATTAACTAGTGCGCCTGTCCAAACATACTAATGGCGCATCCAGACATAGTACACCATTACTAGTTGTAACTAGTAATGGCGCACCTGCCGGAAAGTGCGCCACTAATGTTTTTTTATTATATTTTTATTCCCTTTTTTGCAAAACTACTAATGGCGCACTGTTCCACCGTGCGCCCTTACTAGTTTAAACTAGTAATGGCGCACTGTGGGACAGTGCGCCATTAGTATGTTTTTTCTGCAAAACTACTAATGGCGCACCACCAGAAGGTGCGCCATTAGTAACCTGGATTACTAATGGCGCATTTAGAGTTGGTGCGCCATTAGTAAGTGGGCAGCAACAAGATATTTTGGACAGCCTCTCCTACCCACACTCACTTTCTCCCCACTTTATTCTCTCCATCTTCTCCTTGTCTCGGGTGCCTCCTCTTTTTCACCTCATTTCCACCATAGATTCATTCAATTTAAGTGGTTAAATTACCTTGTTTTGATAGGTAAGTACGGGGGGAAGCTATATTTATGTTGTTCTCCCTACAACAATGTGCACATGCACTTTTTATGGCCTAGCTAGATCTATGTATGTTCGTGGTGTTGCATATGTTTGTGGTGTTGCATATGTGTTTGTGTTTGGAGGTGTGCCGGTATTTGAAATGTGATAGTTGCCAATATTTTGCCGGAATGTTGATTCATTTCCGTTTCGGCGAGAATGTTGGCATTAAGCATTCTTTTTGGTCCTATTTTTAGGGAAAGTCATGCCAAATTTTTTCTTGGTTCTAAAATATCGTTTTGCTCTACCCCGCAGGCGACCATGGTCCGCATGATGACCGAAGGCATCGTGAATAGGTTTTTGAGGTCCGTGAAGGCCGAGATGCTTCAAAAGAATGAGATGGAGATAAGATGTCCGTGTCGAAGATGCAAGCTGAAGAGCCTTATTGCGGACCCGGAATCCGGGCAGGTGCGGGACCACCTGCTCTTGCGTGGTTTCATGGATGGCTATCGGTGGCAAGGTGATGAAGATGACTACGAAGTCGTCCATGGGGGCCGGGCAAGAAATGAGGAAGGGCAGCAAGACAACCACCGCGGCTCGGGCGGGCGAGAAGACGAAGAATCCCCAGGAGATGATCACGACGGTGATGTTGTACACAGTCATCATGTAGAAGATGCAGGACATGATGATGAGGAAGATGTCGGAGCAGACGACGGGCATGATCATGAAGATGATGATGCTGGCGGAGCAGACACCGCTGGACCATTGATGGGCTGGGTGCAGGACCCTCATATTCAAGAGCTGCTTCTCAAGTAGACGGATAACACAAGAGCTGCCGCCCGAGAGAAAGCCAAGATGGATCAACTTGAGTTAGATGCGGTTACTCCATTGTATGAAGGATGCAGGCCCGAGGATACCCGCCTGAAAGTAACGCTCATGGCTCTGGAGATGAAGGTAAAACACAAAATGACCGACGCATGCTTCGACGAGAACATGTCATTTGGCACG
The DNA here is from genome assembly GCF_002162155.2 of Triticum dicoccoides. Classification (NCBI taxonomy): domain Eukaryota; kingdom Viridiplantae; phylum Streptophyta; class Magnoliopsida; order Poales; family Poaceae; genus Triticum; species Triticum dicoccoides. Next base: position 507,412,265 of record NC_041380.1, read on the forward strand.
AACATCTTCCCAAGGGGAACAAGTGCCCGACCAGTTTGGAGGAGGCGAAGAAAATTGTGTGTCCTCTGGATTTACCGCACGTGAAATACCATGTGTGCATGAACAACTGCATCATTTATCGGGACGAGCATGCGGAGTCTACCATATGTCCGGTGTGCAGCGTCACTCGATACAAGAAGAGGAAGAAAGCTCCTCGAAAAGTGGTGTGGTACTTTCCGATCACTCCTCGTCTGCAGCGGTATTTCGCGGACCCTAAGGTAGCAAAGCTCCTGCGTTGGCATGCGGATAGGGAGGAGAAGAAGCGAGAAGATGACGCAAATGATCTGGAGATAGATAAAAAGACAAGATGCTGAGTCACCCTAAGGATGCGAGCCAGTGGCAAGCGTTGAACTTCGAAGACCCAGAATTTGGGAACGATCCAAGGAACATCGTGCTGGGCGCGAGCACCGATGGAGTCAATCCGTTTGGCAGCCAGAGAAGCACACATAGCACCTGGCCTGTGTTTGTGTGGATGTACAACCTTCCCCCCTAGTTGTGCATGAAGAGGAAGTACATTCACATGAGTATGCTAATTGAAGGACCGAAACAACCAGGGAACGACATCAATCTGTATCTGGGGCTGCTGAAAGAGGATCTTGACACGCTGTGGAAAATGCCAGCCAATACGTGGGACGCCGCAGAGAAAGAATATTTCCCTATGAGAGCCACGCTGCTCACGACGGTGCACGACTATCTCGGTTACGGATATGTCGCGGGGCAGGTGGTCCATGGATTTTTTGGATGCATCAGGTGCATGGACGACACAACGTATCGCCAGCTAGATAGAGATCCCAGGTCTTCGAAAACCGTGTTCATGACACATCTCCGTCCCATTCACATATCTTGTTCTAGAAAAACTGTTTTGAGAACCATGAAACTAGATGGAAAACTATTTGAGAACCTCAGACAGCATTTCAAATACTCCATCCAATTCAAAATAGTGCACAGTAGTTTTGCCCCAAGCCAAACTTTGTAAATATCACCAAGTTTATAGAGAAACATATCATTGACATTTTTCCCTATAATCAACCTGGTCCAAATTTACAAGGTTTGGTTTTTGAACAGAAACTAACATGCAATGTATTCTGAAATGTTAGGAATATAGTATAATGCAAAAGCACTGCCAACCAGCAATCAAACTAAACTGCGACAACCATTGGTGATTTTATCTGCTTGGTGTCCTCGTTGGCGCTAGGACCCTAGCATAGCAGCGTGCATATGTGTCTGTGCTGTGCACGGAACTGACCGATGTCAGGGCGGGTTTCACTACGTTTCAATGGTTCTGGTAGGCCGAGCCACCTGCAATTTTTATGCATTCCATCCCTAAACACCACCACGCAATCAACTGTTGGAGTATGTCTGTTTCCCAGTGTTGTTTGGAGCAGCAGCAGGATCCTTCTTGTACTCCTAACATAGCAGGTTGCTTTTACTTCATGTTTGACAGTTTGAGTACTTCTTGTTGAAGGTTGCTGGTACTTCATGTTTGAGCAGTGAACATGACAAGTTAATTTCAGATATGACACTGTTTGGACATTAATTTGAGTAGATGAACATTTTGTGGTTCTGCTAGGACTTGCTCCAGATTTTTTAACCCTAGGATTTCTTTTCTTTTAGTTCTTTTCTTACAGAAAATTTACTGAAAATTCAGAAACTTGGAGTAACCTGTGGACTGTACTTTTGTGATCTCCTACTCCTGAATTTTCATGTCACTTGTGCTATTGCCAAGCATGACATGGCCATTTTTTATTCTGTTTTTGATGGAGCTTGGTGTGTGTTGTTTCGTACTACTAAGCAACCTATTTTGAAGTGAGTAATCAGCATGAGCAAAAATAGACGTTAGATCTTAGCGCTAATGAGAGATGAAAATGTCACATATATATGGTCTACTGCTTGCATACAGAGAACAACCTATGAAGCTGTATTTCTGAAATGTGGTGATGATCTTATCTGCAAGAATGAAAATGATGAGCTATGTTTCTAAAATGTGGTGATGATCTTATCTTAGATGTATTTCTGAACTGGTAGCTAAGTGTATTACTTGTGATGATGATGCTGCTGCTGCTGTACTACTTGTGATGATGTTGCTGCTGTACTACTTGTGATGCTGCTGCTAGTTGTGATTTTGTCAAGTGATGCTGCTGCTACTTGTGATCTTCTAAAATGACCCCTTTCTCCAGAAACGTTGATTAATTTCCGTTTCGGTTGAGAAATGGGGCACTCCTAGGTCAAGAAAATTAGCAAAGGTCATGCCCAATTTTCTTGACCTAGAAGGTGCCCGATTCTCAACCAAAATAAAAATTAATTTGCTTTAGTGTTTGGATTAGTTTAGTATTTTTTTCACACACTCAGACACCCTTGCTTGCCATGTGTGTGTGAGAGATAGTGAGAGGAGACAAGAAGAAGGGGGTGAGGAAGATGTTGCTTGCTCATCAAAGCTAACCATCTCCCCCTTTTCACCCCTTTTCCTTTATCTTTTGTGGGTTGCAAGGAAGCTACTGTCTTAGCTAGCTTAGCTTGTGCACACATCCCAGTGTTACAATCTAGAAAATTAGCCTGCAAAGATGAGGTCCCATGCTGGCTATACCACTGCATCATGCAACAGTGCCTTCAAGATCCAAGGCAATATCACAAACATCATAGGCAATTTGACCAAACTCACAACCTTGTATCTTTGCAGCAACCAACTTTCTAGACACACCCCTCAAGAACTAGGTTACCCTGAGAACGTGGACTTGGACCTTAGGAACAACACACTAACAGGTTCTATCCCAAAACACCTAGGCAATATCACAAACATCTCTCAATTGTTCCTTGACAATAACCAACTTTTTGGTGACATTCCTCGAGAATTAGGTTATTTGGTCAACTTAGAGATCTTGTTCCTTGACAATAACCAACTTTTTGACCAAACTTTGTTCCTATTTAGAGAGAAACATGGCCAACAACGATGAGGCCGGGGGTTCGGGCGTCAAGGCATTCTGGGAGCTGTCCCAGGAGATGGAGGAACAACCTCACTTGTATGAGGACGCCGCCTTCCCCACCGATCCTGAGACCACTGATGCTACCGCCGAGGATGACCCCACTAATGCCACCACTGATGGTGCCGCCGAGGATGCCACCACTGATGATGGCGGCGCACGCACAGATGGCAGCTAACCGAAGAGGCAATGGAAGGACCGGCGCCCGACCGTGCTCCGCACCCTCAAGGAGGAAGTTACTGAAGTGTACTCCGACGGGAATCCAACGGCGCCCGAACGAATAGTCAAGGGGTACTCGCTTAAGCTCGGGTGCATTCTCCGGAGCACCGTCTCGATCAACACTGAGAACCTGAGGCATCCTGACTGAGGGGATTTGCGCAACCTCCTCTTCACGAAGCTGCACGAACAATACAAGTTCCCCGCTGAATTTGAAAACACAAGCCTCAAAGGGAATAAAGTGAACAATGCTGCCCTCACGAAGATGAGCAAGGCCCTGTCTACTTGGAAAAGCAATGTGAAGAGAATGATCGAGAAAGGTGAGAGTTATGAGAAGATCAAGGAGAAAAATCCTTCGATCATCGAAGATGACTACAACGACTTCAAGATCAATTGCTCGAGCACCGCAAACTCCGAATCAAGTAAGTGGGGGAAAGAAATGCGGGAGCTGAACTTAGGGGAACACACACTCGGTCCCGGCGGTTACAGAGTGGCGGAGCCTATATGGGACAAGGAGGAGGCGGACCGTGCCGAGCAAGGCCTACCGCCCCTCTTCGATAAATACGGTGACAAGCAGACCAGGAACTTTGTCAGGGCCCGGTACAAGAAGGACCCGAAAACAAAGGAGCTTACCACGGATCCGAAGACCAGGGCGCTTGAGCTTGTTCTGGTAAGGAATACACCCCCACGTAATTAGCTCCATATGGTTGCATTCTAATTAATGAAGCCAAATTTCTAAATGGTTCACATTCCTTCCGCGGGCGACTGAAAGCAGTAGCGCAGGGTCGACTAAGAGCAACCCTTGGGATACCACTCTAAATAGGGCGTTGAATGTAATGAAGAACAAGGATAAGCTCAGTAAGCCGACGTCAGCTGGTCGTGTGGCCGACAAAGGCTTGTCGACAAAATGGTCGTCATACTATAACACTGGTGGGCGAAAGGAGAAAAAGACCAGCTCAGAAAGCCAGGCGCGCGAAGTTCGAGAACTCAGGGCACAGGTGGCGCGGATTCTGGAGATTGTACAAGAGCAAGTGCAACAACAACTCAGAGCAACGATCACCGCCATTGTGCCTACCTTGATCCAGGGGATTAGTGCGTGGATTGCGGGCGGCCAACAGGGGCCGCCCCCGATTCCTAGCTTCACGGCCAGCAACTCGCAGAACGCGATGGCGGGGCCATTGGTGTCTCCGGCGGAGGCGGCATTGGTGTCTCCGACGCCGGCACGGGAGCTTAATGCACCCGGGTGTACGCCAGCCGGCACCTCTGCAGCAAGCGGCCCCTCCGTCAACTGCACGCCCGCCGCTGGCGGTGCCTCGACATTAGCCGAGCTCGACGCCATCATCACGGTAACTAATTAAGCCTCTCTCGGCCGAGGACTTCATCTCCTTGCCTTTGACTGGGCATCCCTGATGCCCTACATGTTTTCGCAGGGCGCCGCCGACATTCCGTGCACTCTCCTGCACTTCGTGAACAACGAGTTGGTCGATGTCGCCAAGGGCAAAATCATTCAACCGGGCAACCCCTTGTTCCACGGTACCCAGATGCCACCCAACTTGTTTAGGGTTCAACTGGTTCGGGTGCTGCCAGGCTGCGATGAGTAGTTACCTCCGGTTCGACCCATCGGGGCCGACGATGATGACGTGATGACCCTCAGCGCCTGCCTGAGCTGGCCCCTGCTTTGGCCGAAGAGCCAGATTCGTTTGGGGGAGGGGGACACCACCCCAAAGACAACACCGCCAGTCGTGTCGGCGCCAAGTCGGCCCCATGGCAAGACCGCCTCAACGGTGCCGGACATCCCTATGCCACTGGATCCAAACATGCATATGGCACAGGATCAGAACGACGATGACGACGATACATTTGCCCACGTCAATCAGTACTTTGCCGATCATGGGTACGGTGGCGACTTCATGGGGCCTCCTTCTCAAGAACCCAACCCAACAAAAGACGTGCGCGATCTAGCTGGTACCGCGGAGAAGCCAAGTTGCAACAGGCGTCGTCTGCAATTCAGCTCTCAGGAGACGCCTCCAGCTGCCGACTTCACCAAGCCTCAGATAGGCGAGGTGCCAAATATGATCAGCCCCAACACACTCAAGAAGGCGGTCTATGAGCAGAACTCGGTCCCATTACAGGAGAAGAAGAAGGCATGCAAAAGAAAGACTAACAAGGGTCCGGGCCAGCCGGCACCGAGTACGATCCGTGCTCAGGACGGGCCACCTTCACCTGAGGATATCTCGAGGAGGGTGCATGTGGCGGGTAGGCCAATGCTACCGAGAAATATGCTCGATGTTGCAACCGGTGCTATGCGGAGTCTGCATGACAGTGTTCTTTCTTTGGAGAAGCGGCGTCTCGGAGAGAAGGATGTGGCATACCCGGTTTTCGAGGCCAAGGTGCCAGAGGGCAAGGGCTTTGTGGATAACTCCATCGGGGGTACGATCGTCCTGCGGTTTGATGACATCCACGCTATGTTGAACCTTCATCCGCTGCACTACACCTTCGTTCGGCTATTTTCGCTGAGTATGGAGATGCGGATCATTCGCGACAAGACCCCGGACATCGTGATAGTCGACCCCTTCTACATGCGTGCCAAGATCTTGGGCAGCGCTGGGGACCGGCAAGTCGCGAGTTCTTACCTCGAAGGCATCATTCTGGCAAACCAAGATAAGGATAACTTCCTCGTGCCTTACTTTCCCGAGTAAGTCCTCCCCTCAACCGCCTCGTAACATATGAATTCTTAGATTTCGATCGTTTTTCTTTTAACATTCCGTGTTTTCTGCAGTGACACACATTGCACGCTCATCCTCCTAAGCCCCAAATATTCCATGGCCACGTATTTCGACCTGGACCGTCAGTCGAACGTAGACTACACAAATGTCAAGAAGGTTCTTGATGATGTTCTCCCCGGCTACATCAAATCTGGAGGCACCTTCACCAGGCCTATTCGTAAGTACGACAAGCACGTGTTCTCCCACAATACGATGTTCTGCTGCGTCAAGCAGCCGCCTGGCGGTCAGAAGGGTGCCTACTACGCCATCCATCACATGCGGGCGATCGTACGGGACCATCATCAACTTCTACTACCGAGTAGACTCAAAGATTGGGCCGTGAGCGTGTCGGCAATCCAGGACGCGGACATCAGACAAGAATTCTTTCGCATCCAGTCGGAGTTTGCGGAAATCATCCATCAAGATGTCCTTCGTACCTCGGGGCAGTTCTACCTCAGAAATCAACCGTCCAACAGTGACATCGACACAATCCTACAAATGCAGGCTGACAACACCCGTTGTTTCATGACTCCCACAATAGACGGCGGCTTCATCCACGCTCCGGTCCCTTGAGTCGAGTCGAAAGCGGTGATGCTGTGTCTAGTTCTGAAACATCGATTGGCTCATGTTGTAATTAAACTTTAATGAACTTGTAGTATGTCTCTTTGGTTTCGAGAGTCGTTCAACTTAGATGTAATCGATGCTATTAATGTCTTGCTTTTCTCTTCCGATCGTTCTGTTGCATACTTATATATTGCTTATGTATTGTCTGTGAATTGGTACTAACGTTTCATTTGGCTACTGCATAGCGATGCCATGGTATGTCGTGTACAAGGGTAAGGTTCCCGGAGTCTACGACGACTGGGAGGAGTGTCGGAGATAGGTTCACCGATTCAGCGGTAACAGTTACAAAGGGTACGCCACTAGGGCCGAGGCCGAATCTAGATACGCCCGCTATCTAGCGGGAGAGGGGAGGGAGCGTTGGAGGAACCGGATGAAGACGAGTTTCATCGTGATGATGCTCATCGTGATGACCGCAGCTCTCTTCTATGTGATGGTAGTTTAGATGATCGATATCGACTTGTAATGTGAAGACAAACTCGCGGTCTCGAGACTTGTAATATAATGTTCTATCTTTGTTCGGTCTTTTCAATTCGGAGACTAATATGATGAATTGTATTCGGAGACTAAAATGATGAATTGTATTCAGAGACTAACCTTCTATTGTATTCGATGAATCTGTTGTTGATGTGTGCTGTCTATATTTTGTCCAATTATACATTTTGTAACCTGTGCAAAAAACAGAAAATTAAAAAATAAAAAAAAACCTAATATTCATACTAATGGCACATCACATCATAGTGCGCCATTAGTATGCCAAAGGATACTAATGGCGCATCATTAAACAGTGCGCCATTAGTATGCCGAAGTTACTAATGGCGCATCATGTTGTTGTGCGCCATTAGTATGCCAAAGCACCTGGGTATACATGGCCCCCTGGGAGGCATACTAATGGCGAACTTTTGTATATACTAATGGCGCATCTGGGGTGCGCCATTAGTATACCAGATACTAATGGCGCACCAGTGGTGCGCCATTAGTAAAATATAATAATGGTGTGGCACTAATGGTGCACCACTAATGCGCCATTAATGGCCAAATTAGGTGCGCCATTAGTAGGCCTTTTCCTAGTAGTGTGTGGGAGCTTACTTTAGTTTTATATATAAGGTTGGTCAAACTTAAAAGAAAACCGTACTAGTACACGTAAACATTAGACTTAGGTAGCGCTTTTATTAGTTACTCGATACGGAAATCCTGTGCAAGCGCGTGAACCGCGGCCGCGCGGTCGATCGAACGGTGCGTCACCGTGTCGCGCTCGAAGGACATCCACCGAACCTTTTTGTGTGTGTGAAAACAATCCTCGAATATTACTCAACTTTTTTTCCTGTGAAAGTTCTTGATGCTGCAATATTTCCATATATTTGAATTTAGCTCCAGTTTGTGTTTATTTGGATTTGGACGTTTTAGGTGCGCCCTAGTTTTTTCTAATACTGATTTTGTGTGTGTGACTGAGAGAGAACGTGTGTATGTGTCCATATGTGTGTTGTGGCGGAAGGGCAATGTGGAGACGGTGTGCGTGTGATACAGACATAGAGAGGTGTGAATGTGCAAATGATTGTGCATGAGTGAGACATAGACAGATGCTGATATGTTGTGTATACATGAGAGAATGGTCTTCTAGTTTACTTGTGTGTGTGTGAGAGAGAGAAAGGGAGGGAGGGAGAGAGAGACAGAGAGAGGAGCATCCGTAACACAACAACCATCTCTCTCGATTCGTCCGTCCCTCGCACGATCGCATGCAACACATGCATCAACGCGCACATCTTGACACCCTCACCCAACCCCTGCCCACCTCAAGGCCCGCACAATCTCTTCGTGAATACCCATTTCTCTCCTTAGGTTTGTTTTCTCTCAATATCTGACACACACACAGAGAGAGAGAGAGAGAGAGACACGCAACACAACACACACACACTCCCCCGAGCACACAATTCATCCCCATCCAAGGTTATACGGCGACCACTCTCGCTTGTGCTTCTTTGCACCCCAACATGCACAACACCTCAATCTTCAAAGAGGGCAACGAGCAGATCGAAGAAGGCAACCACACCGCGCTAGAGATTGCGGGGTCATTTGGAAGCAGGGTGATGTGACGACGGCTGACTAACTCCTCCCCCCACCCTCTCTCTCTCTCTTGCACAAAATTACCAATCCCTCTCTCCCCCCACACAAAATTGTCAATCCCTCGACCCATGAGATCCTTCCCCTCTCGTCCATGTTTTTACTGCTCTCTCATCAAACATGTTGTCACTTCTCCTTCCACGTATACAGAATCCAGATGCACACGCATCTCATGTATATTACATGTATGCATCTTTCTCACAGACCTAACTTCTTCCTCTCTCTTTCTCTCTCTATCTCTCTCTCTCTCTCTCTCTCTCTGTCTCGTTAGGTTTGTCTCCTACTCTCTCGTCCACATACATACAATATTTCTCGCCATATCTGCTCCATCTTCAAAAGCTCTCTCAGCACGTTTCATTCACACATTGGGATATGTCAAAATGTTGCTTTTATAATGGCTGATGTAGAGTTATGGTTGTTCTTGTTGCATCCTACAAAGTAATAACTACGAAATGCATTTAGATTCTCATTTGACTGGGATTATGTGAGTTTGAGCATGTTGTGAAGTACTATAGACCTTGTATACATCTTGGGATTCGACAATGATTGTAACTATTGAATTGTATAGACCATTACATTCGAAGTCAATAGCCTAATATATTTATTTCACAATTTCAACAAATGATTAGTTCACTACAAACTAAGAAAAGAAATGTGTACTCCCTCCGTTTTTATTTAAGTCCGCGTATTAGCATTGGTCAAAGTCAAGTTTTGTAAACTCTCAGAAAGCTTATAACAAAAAATATTAACATATACAATAACAAATAAATACCATTAGATTCATTATTGAATGTACTTTCACATCATACATATTTGTTATGGTAAATGTTTATATTTTTCTATAAACTTGGTCAAACTTTAGGAAGTTTGACTTCGGTCAAACCTAATATGCAGAGTTTACTACTACTACTCGCTAGTTGCTTAGCCGAAGCACTCAACACGCCACACGAGGAGTCCAGTGTCACAAAATTTTGAGGTCGGCGGGAAAATCTCCCGCGAACCTAATTCGAGCAGTGGGAAGTTACCATCATAGCCTTCGGAATAGGCCTACGGATGACACTTGGTAGGAGGCTGTTTTCGTAACTTCAGGTTCACCCCACCCAGCCAACCCCACCCAGCACCCAGAGTAGTACACCTGAATACTCCCCAATTTCTATCCCCACCGCAAAATAGACTTCTCCACGGCACCGCAGCCTTCGTGCTCCCCCCTTTACATCGGCGCACTCGTCCACCGCAGCGCATCTGCCTCATCGACGACCTCATACGCCGCACTGGAGCCGGTCCACCGTCGTCGTTGTACACTGAGCCTCTTCCCCAGCATCGTCTTCCACGGTCTCAGATCTGCTTCCCGGAAGCCGACGCCAAGCGCAGAAGTACCACCGTCGTGGACAATGAACTGACTCCCGTTACCGACCATGACTCACAGAGGCCGCCGCGACCATCGTTCTCCTCCTCGATTGGTAATGTGTGTATTGAATCACTTAGCAGTACATGTGCAGTTCCAATTTTGTTCATACCTACCCTTCAAATTTCCTGGGTGCTATTGTTCCCGTAAAAGTAATTGGTTATAGCCTCCATTGTCCAATAGAATATCAGCTTGTAATTGTGCGTCGCTCCTGTATCGCGTTGTGCTTGGGTAGGTTTTTCATCTGCAACCAGTAGTGTGGCAAATGATGGAAAGGTTTTTAGAACTAGCAAAATGCCCATGCGTTGCACGCATCAAGATGCATTTGTATGAGTAGTTTATCTTGTTGGAGATTCTCTAACATGGCAGACGAGTGCTTTAATGTTGCCCACAAGATGCGCGAGTATTACTAGTAGTATATTTTTCTTGCCATGTTGAGATTTTAAAACTATGAGTGCGAACATGCAGAGGAGCAATGAAGACCAAACATGGGATATTCGGGACATCTTCAAGGAGCGTGGCAAGTTAAAGAGGAGCTGCACCGAACCTGTAAAACGAGCTTTGGTAAGTAACACCCTTTCAATTACTTTCGTGTAGCCTCGTGTTCTTCGATGTGTATATGTTGTAGTTTCTGTTTCTCTTAAGCGTGGTGTTCTTCGATGTGTAATAAGAAGAGTCTTAATCGTCCTAATGCTTTCGTTTTTAGCTTGATGTAGGAAGTGGGTGTTCTCACCTTGTAGTCTGTTTTTATTTATTTTTTCCTTTTGAATTCACTTCTCCGAGTTATGTTTATCTGGCTTCTACTAAATGGATCTAGGTTGCTCTGAGTATTGATCTAAAAAAGAAGTAACTTCATGTCAGGATGTAGTTCCTGCGAGGAGGGAAGTATGGTCAACCTCGAGACCATGTTTCCAAAATGAGGCTGGATTACACACAAGGTGCCAGTTCCCTAATGATGCTGGATTAGACACAAGGTGCAAATTCCCAGATGATGCTGGATTACACACAAGCCAGGTGGAGTCGTCAGCTGTTCGTGTCCTCGTGGCATTAGTAAAGGCTGAAACAAAGCATGCAGCAGCCCTTGAGAATGTATCTGAGTTCCTGAAGAAGCGAAAAGAGCAATCAGATGCTCTCTTCACCCAAGCCAAAGAAGAGATGGAAGAAGCCAGAAATAAGCTAGCAGAGGCAGAGCAGGCTAGGCGTCTCCTGCTATCTAAAACTGTTGTCAATACAAAATTTCCTTCATAATAGCTAGGTTCAAATGTCTATCCAGTCAGCATGCCTGTTGTGATGTCCGTGCATCTACTGATGTGGCACAAAATGTTTTTTTTGGGCCATGTAGTAACAGCAATTACTTTCCAAACAATAACAGACGAAGCATTGGACATGGTATAGTTCACGCGCAAGCCCGACATTCCAAGTTCAACTTCCACATCAAACTCATGTTCACAGATATCTGCACATTCATACATAATGTCCACAACCATGATTCACTTCAAAGCCAAAAAATGTGAGGAGAGTTATAAATAAAGAAAATCATCTACTAGTTCCTGCTACCAGTGCGAGCACAACAAGTCAAGACCATGCGTAAATTAATTATATTTTAGTCATTTTTTGTGTTCTAAAATGCATGTCGGCTCGCGGAAGGACGTGTTGCCGGCACACGCGCGGATTCAATGAAGGCAGGCGGGGCAGTCTTAAGCTGGTTTCACGCGGCGAGGAGGCGTGCTCAGCCGGGCCTGCAGCGAGTGCGGCCCTCTTGGCCGGCGCACCGGTTCAATGCCTGCGCTATGAGAGGTCACTTCTGTGTCAGAGCAATCACTCCCTCCAGTCCTTTTTTATTTGGGTATAACAAAATCTCGTTTTCCATTCACATTTTAGTGGTAGGAGTTGTGCGTGTGTGTCCGTGAGAGAGAGAGGAGACGGTAGTCAGGGTTGTCTGATCCGTAAACAAATGAATAATGTCACTCTGGGATGGAGACGAAAAGGAGATCGCAACAAATGTTGTGTCTACAGGAGAGATAGAGAGAGTAATTTTAGTGGTATGAGTCATATGTAGAGAGATATAGGGTGTGTGAGAGAATCCCATAGACAGAAAGACAAAGTGAAAGACGAGTGGAGACTGTGTGTTTGGCGGTGAAAAAGAAAGCTTAGGTACCGAGTGATACCAGAGAACAGTAGAGACGTGAGAGATAATGAAAACCGTGTAATTTATAATGATAGGGAGAGTGTGACACTTCTCAAGGGAGACGTCGAGAGACCATGTTTGCGAGGATAGGAGCAACATGAAGTGAGCGTGCGGGTGAGCTGGAGAAAAGAGAGTGATAGCTACCTGAAGGAGCATGCATGCGAGAGAGATGGGCGTGAAATGAGTGAACAAAAAAGGATTCAAATATTTGAATTCGAGATGATGATACATGTAATCCATACTCGAACCAAAATTGATCTATCAAACATGCATACTCATATGAATTCACGCACATCTATGTTATTTAATATGTAGATATTACTGATCCATACATTTTAGTATAACATAATTTGGTTAATTTTTTTCGAATTCAACCTTAAGATTTCGAGATTGTTGTATTTGTAAATCATATTATACATATAAAGGAGCAGAATTCTTTGTTGTGGTTTTGAAAGTATATATAAAAAATGATGTATATAGAATGTAATTCCAATTGAAAATGGATCCCGCCTGAAAAAATAGAATACAAACGGGATTCGAATTGAGTTGGCACGGTAAACGTGCACTCTGCAAAATTTAAACGAAGCGGGGAAAGTCGTAGTAACCGCCCGAAACCAAAATCTGCGAGATGGAAATCACTACTGCCTATCCCTGCCACGCAAAGCCTATATGCTGGATTTCTATAGGTTTCAATAAGGGTAGGTTTGTAATTTCACCCAAACATGATGTAACCGCCTCTCACCCGGATTCATACACGGTGGGCGCCAAAACACAGTGTGTCCTCGGCCGAAATCGACTCCCTCCCCGATTCATATTCATACACGGTGGGCGCCAAAAACAAACTCTCGTCGGCAAATATTCGGTGTATGCGAGATTACCGTCCTATCCCCAACCGACTAGTGTTGTTGTGATGTAGTAGAAATTTGAAACGGGGGCTAAGTTTGTAAATTTCCTCGCATTTGAGACAAGCGCGCCCTGAATACATGGTTCCCCCCTTCCTCTCTACCTCCATTTTCCCCATTCGTACTCCGTGGGCGCCGAAACACCCTCTCCACCCCACCCTCCTCCGTCCACCGCCGTCCGCCACACCATCCACCACCGTCCTCCTCCACCATGCCGGAGCTGATACCCTGACGCCGTCGTCCATTGCAAGAGATCGACCTCCCTCATCCACGGCTTCGGACCGGGATCCTTGCATCCCGTCTGTCGTGGAATTGTCACAGCAGATGTCCTTAGTGTTTGGACTTTAGTCGCGAGGCCAACGCATCTATGTGGTAGCTTGAGAGGGGTTGAGCGGGACGAGAAACGCGATGTTTTACCCAGGTTCGGCCCCTCACGGTGGAGGTAAAAGCCTACATCCTGCTTCATTGATATTGATAATCATGGTCACACTTACACGGGTGCTCTAACTTGAGAGTTCTAGACTTGTTTGTCTAACCCTAACTTATCAAACTTGTGGAACTTTTCCATCTTGTCCCCTTTTGGGGAGCCCTCCCCGCCTTATATATGTTGGAGGGGCGGGTTACATGTGGAGTCCTAGTAGGATTAGGACTAGTCTATCTAATACAAACCGGATACAAGTCCAGGTCTTAACTCCTTGTAAGATAAACGTTCCTTATGCCTTTCCTCTTAAACCGGCCCACCGTTAAACGTGAACCGGCCTTCTGGGCCTTGGGCCTTGTCATCCGTCTGTCCCGCTCGCTGGATCACCAGTGAGTCATAATGACCAGGTGGGTTGCGTGTAAACCGCCAGGTCAGGGCGGGTCGCCAGTAACTCGCCAAGTGTCAGCGGGGTCTTCAGATAAACCGCCAAGTCCGGACGGGTTAACTTCTGGCCGGTTTACACCGCGGGGTATATCCCCGACATTAGCCCCCAAGTTTAGCTTGGATTTATTAATGGTAAACTTATGCTGCAAAATAAACACAATAACAAATTTGACAGGTTATGCTCCGGGTTAAGAATTTTTGTAAACCGGTACCTGATCATCCTTAAGTCCTTGTTATTTCCTCCTTCTGAGAAATCTGGGTCAACAGACCAGCTTCATAATCAATTTGCCGACCTTGGTTTGTCACCGAGAAATATCGTGAAGAATAACTCCTTTGACTCAGCTCCCAAAGCGCCGGTTTGAGAAACATGGGTCTGTAGCCCCCAAGTCTTAAGAGGAGAACATAGTGATAACTTAAGACTTGCTCCAATAAGTGTTTCAACCTTGAAGAAATCTGGTTTGTTCATCTCAATCATATAAACTGAATACTCCATATATGTAGCCCCCAAGTGCTGGGTTGTCATGCTTGCAGCAACCTGGGACTTGCAATTGCTTATAAAAACTTCAATCAGTGTAGCCCTCAAGGGCCGGGTCATTATGCAATAATTAGCAGGGACTTTATAAATATAATCATGTAGACTTGAACAGTGATGTGTAGCCCCCAAGGGTCGTCTTCGTAAGATAATACTAAACCGGGACTTGATATATACTTCAATGAAAATAACATCTTATAATGTAGCTTCCATCGTAGGGCTTGAACCCACGTCCGCAAGTTTAAGAGCCTTGTGCTTTACCAACTGAGCAATGAATCCATCAATATTATGGACGAAAACTTGTGTACCTTGAATTGTTGACAGGAGCAATTGGTAGCCCCCAAGGGCCGGCTCATTATAATATGATGAGTTGGGTCTTCAATAAGACTAGTAAAAATGACTTTGCATTAGCCCCCAAGTGTCATGATGCATGCTTGCAGCGACATGAGACTTGCATGTAATCTCGATTTGAATAATGTAGCCCCCAAGTGCCGGGTTGTAAGCCTGCAGCGACTCGGGACTATTCCTTCCATTGTAGAATAAATCATATCCTTTGATAAAAGAGTAGACATTGCGCTATAGCGACTTTGAAAACCTTAATAATAAAAATCCAGCCATGTTGGCTATTCAAGATAATATAATCTGGTATGAAAACCTTATTCATTCAACATCATAATGAAATTTCAGCCAAGTTTGGCTATTTGAATAATATAACCCAATGATTTATAAGCGCATGATTCCAATGGCGCAATCCAAATATATACTGGCGACTTGTTGTCCAAAGCCAGGCCGGTTTAACAAACTTATTTCTGCATACAACAAGTTTAAAGTGTCCTAGCGGTTTACCGCCGGACGGGTCATAATACCCAACATATAACCCGGGTTTATAACCAAGGCTGCACTTAAGAATAATCAAATATGAAATATATCATACATGTGACATTGAATCACATCGTTGGTTTTACCAACTTTTTGTAGTAAGGGTGATAACCCAAATCTTGAGTACTGATAACTCCTTCCATATTGTGCCGGTTTATAATAAAACCGTGCTGGGTTGTGATAAACACCGTGTTACTCCATAAGAGGATGTTAACAACAAGGATCAAACCGGGCAAATAGTCTCCGGATTGACGTGAACTTTGTTCCGTCAATTGATTGGTTAAATAACTTTGTCGGTTTAAAAAAGACAATGAAAAGCAAAAAAAAAACCTTCAAAGAAAAGTGTGAAGCAAAAGCAACGACAAAAAAGTTTGCCAAAAAAGGTTTATTTAAGCTGATCAAATAGCGTTACCATGGCCAAACACGACCAAGCTCCCGTTAGGTGTAACTATGGTTCTAGTCAGCCAGGTCCCCAAGTGATTCTATGGCATTTATGCCGACCAAATGGCGTGGTCATGGTTTGGGTTCGACCAAGCCCCCAAGTGATTCTGTGGCCTTAGGCCGATCAAGAGGCATGACTGGTTCAGACATGACCAAGTCCCCAAGTGACCTGGTGGCTCTCGCCTATCAAGAGGCATGGTATTGGCTCGGACATGACCAATCCTCCAAGTGATATAACACGATGCTTTTAGCAAAGCGAACTCAAGGGGTAAACCGGAGGCCGCTTTAGAGCAACTCCGTGTAACCTCACATGATGTAAAAGACCAGAGACCCCGCTTTATGAAGCAGAAGCCCCCATGTGATCAATAATATGTCAGGCCAGTAAGGCGGGATACCCATGTTTGAACCGCGCATCATGGCAGCAGGTCCTCTTTGGCAATTTTTAACTATTTGCAAGAGATAAATTCTTCTTGAACCGGGATCTTGAACCGGATATGGAGACCTTCAAAGCTTTGTGGGAGACATCTTTCCCTTGAACCGGATTTTAAACCGGAATCTTCATTTTTTAGCCGGAAATTTTCTGACGGCCTTTAAACTCGAACTTGCGAGAAATTAATTCCTTTTTGAACCGGAAATTCTTAAATCGGATTTGAGAGCTTCAGAGCTTTGTCGGAGAGCAAATTTCCCTTGTACCGGATTGTAAACCGGAATCCTTTTCTGATGACCCGAAACTTCCTCATTGAGCCGGGATTTTGTAACTGTCATATACTTTCTAATCCGGAAATCTTCTGACAGCACGATGTGAATCCAGGACCGGGTTATCTTTCCCTCCAACGTATTGGGGTTCTTGACTTCACTGAAAACCGGCAACGTTTGCTAAGTCATATCATTGTAGCCCCCAAGTCTCAAGTGACTCAAGGAGTTGGCTTGAGATTCTCCATATTTGACCGTGATATAAACCGGCATAACTTGTATATCATTGGTGTTGACAGCATAATGTGAATCCATAGAAGGTTGAGGTGACTGCGGCGGGTTGTAAATGATCCCATATGAGTCGTGTCAGCAACTCGGCCAATGGTTCCTTCCAACTAGCGATTTGAAGTTAATCAAAACTGTAGTTGCGGCGACTTGTGCGCCCAATAAACAGCTCATGCAGACAGGTGCGGCCTGGTATGTTGATGTAGACCAGGCCGCGAGAGACGGACGACAAAGATGGCCGCAGCTTCAGAGACGGCACAGCCAGATGAGTCGGCCGCGGCGTAGTAAGTCGGCGCGGATGGGAGAGTCGGCCGCGGGAGTTGTAAACCGGCGCGGACGGGGATTCGCCTGCGGGCATTGTACGCCAGCGTAGATGGAGAACCGGCCGCATGTTGATGTAAACCGGACCACACGTGGTTTGCGCGCGTCCGTTGAGCAGTGCGGAATGTTCAAAAGCCAGTATAATGACGCCAGTGCGCGCTCCATATGCATGGTGTAACACCAATGTTGTGGCGAATAATTGTCCTGCATATAAAAATATGCAAAATCAACGTAATTGTTCTTTTTACAAAAACAATATATGTCAAAAATAGACTAAGATAAATTTCACCTGATTTGTTCGGACGACGGATGATCAGTGCGCAAGCTATAATTTGATCGGACCAAATATCAGTGTAGATGTGCCAGTATTTTAGTCTTCATGGAGTACTACCAGTACACCTAATTGATTCCTTGACCATGCGATCCTTATATCGCCACGCGATACTAGTACTGTAATACTAGTTGCTTTTGCTTCTGTCTTCTTATGAGAAAATGGTGGTTCTCGTGGTGGAGACAAACCGGGAGTTGACTCCAACTGCATCTAATTATCCTGCATACTGCTTCTGTAGAAACGGATCCTTAACATTTGTCCGATCCTCAAATCCTATATTCAACAGAAATCGTCTTCACTTGCAGCTTGCAACGAGTTGACCATTAGGGGAGAAGCTGATTCCCAGGACAGGTTTCACATGCCCAATGCAAGGCACAGGAGCTAGAGGTGCGTTGGAGAAGGCGACCGGCGGGTTCGCAGGGCCAGCGACTGTAGAGGAACGGCGCCGAGCGAGCAAGCTGGTGATTCGACACGGCGACTCAGCGAGGTCAACCCGAAGTAGAGCGAAACAGGCAGCGGCCATAGCGGAAGCGGGTTGACCCGAGGCGGCTCAATGGCACGGTGGCAAGGGCTTGTGGCCGACCGCGGCGGAGGTGGTGGCTTGCAGCGGCAGCAAGGGCAGGCCCGCGGCAGCGAAGGCGAGGCCACTCAGCTGGGGTAGCTCGATACGGCGGTGTCAGCGGCTGAAGGCGATGCAGGGCCAGCTGTGGGCAATGGTGGTTGATGCGGTGTGGAACAGAGGTAGCCGACAGCTTCCCAGCGAAGTAAGGCCTCGGTTTTAACTAGGCGGAGGCAACGATCACAGCCGGCGGCTCAACTCGATGCATTTGGTCACGGGGGCCTACCCGCGAACGGGCGGCGTGTCGAAAGGCCGATAGAAGCAGGAAGTGGACGGCAGCAACAACTTTGGTTGCGGCCAGAGGACAGAGGCGTCGGCGGCAGCTCACCATGGTAGTCAACATGGCAGGTCAATGGAGTGGGTCAACAGCGGAGTATGAAACCGTGGAGAGTCTGCTTCCGATTCGTGGATGGTCCAGCGAGTCCGTTTTTTTTCAGCACCTTGCGTGAACTTTGTTGTACGCCAGGCTCAATCTTGACCTAGACTCGTACTCAGTAGAATTACCCGACCGGCCGACGGCAGAATTTTTGGAGACTCTTGGCGACTCATGATCCTCATCATCCCATAACGCGAGAAAAGTAAGCGTGAGTCCCAGGGCATCGTGGATCTTGTTTTCACCATGTGTGTCACCTCAAATTTTCCATCATAGCCGTCCCTGTTTGACGTTTCGGTGATCCTTCGCTCGCTTGCACAGAGGACGGGCGCGTGTGACATCGTTGTCGAAGTTGCCTTTCGACTTTGATCTGATATTAAAACTTTTTCAATAGCAATCTGATGAAACCGGAGGTGATGCCGAATCTTTTATGCCGGCTCTTTTCCATCCGATGATTTGCGAACATCTCGACTCCTGAGGAATTCCCTCCAAGAACTCATCACCACCGTGCGCAGGCCCCACGGTGGGCGCCAACTGTCGTGGAATTGTCATGGCAGATGTCCTTAGTGTTAGGACTTTAGTCACGAGGCCAACGCATCTATGTGGTAGCTTGAGAGGGGTTGAGCGGGACTAGAGACGCGATGTTTTACCCAGGTTCGGCCCCTCACGGTGGAGGTAAAAGCCTACATCCTGCTTCATTGATATTGATGATCATGGTCACACTTACACGGCTGCTCTAACTTGAGAGTTATAGACTTGTTTGTCTAACCCTAACTTATCAAACTTGTGGAACTTTTCCATCTTGTCCCCTTTTGGGGAGCCCTGCCCCTCCTTATATATGTTGGAGGGACGGGTTACATGTGGAGTCCTAGTAGGATTAGGACTAGTCTATCTAATACAAACCGGATACAAGTCCAGGTCTTAACTCCTTGTAAGATAAACTTTCCTTATGCCTTTCCTCTTAAACCGTCCCACCGTTAAACGTGAACCGGCCTTCTGGGCCTTGGGCCTTGTCATCCATCTGTCCCGCTTGCTGGATCACCAGCGAGTCATAATGACCAGGTGGGTTGCGTGTAAACCGCCAGGTCAGGGCAGGTCGCCAGTAACTCGCCAAGTGTCAGTGGGGTCTTCAGATAAACCGCCAAGTCCGGCCGGGTTAACTTCCGGCCGGTTTACACCGCGGGGTATATCCCCGACACCGTCCTCTCGCTTCAACCCCGCTGTCGTCCACCTTGTCGGTGCTGCTCCTAGGACCGTCTCATCCACCGCGCCCCGTCGCCACCGTCTACCCTCCTAGATCAGCAGATGCGTACACAGCGCTGCACCAGAGGCGGTACTCTTTCGTATCTACTCAACTTATTTATCGCAGCAAGAAAATAGATCGCCACTGCTTTACTCTGATTTCTTGTCTTGGTTGCGAAGTTGCCTTTGTCCGGTTTGCACCTTCAGATCCGCCATGGCACGCTCAACACCATACTCGCAATGCTTATGGTTTTCCCCTTTTATATTCCACACTAGTTAAATCGCAGTAGACTAAATTTCAAAATTGGGTCAGTCGATTTTTCAGAGCTCGTCGGAGTTCGCCGGTGCAATCGAAGGGGCTCGGGTGGGGACGGTGGTTGTGGGGGCGGTGGTGGGGCCTCGTCGAATGAAGAAAACTCGACGTGGGTGGGGCCGGGGGTGGGGGAGGCGGAGGAACATAGGCGGTGGGGCCGGTGGTTCGGCCGGTGGCCCGTGCGGTGTTCTGTATGGGAAGCACAGTATGTTCCTTGTCAGGAAGGGGAGCAGGGACATCTGCAGTCAACAGCTGATAGAGCTGGCCTGTACGTGATCGATAGGCTTTCAATACTAGCGGCAATACAACACTGTAATTTTCAGTCAGTTCCACTTTCCCGATTTATATATCCTGGTTATGGTGTACCCATGTTACGTACACTATGGGGTTGTTTGGTTTTAGGACTAGCATTGCCACACTTTGCCACACATTTTTGCCAAACTTGACTAAGGTTAGTTCATCAAAATAAGAGCCACAAGTTGGCAAGCCTAAGAGCCTCTTTGATTCATAGGATTGCAAAAACATAGGAATAGGGAAAACGTAGGGTTGGAATGGCATGTCCATTGGATCCCTATAGGATTTAAGTTTGTTTGATTGTGTCAGGGAAAAACAAAGGATTTCTTCCAAGAGGTTGTAGTGGATGTTAGAATTCCTGTAAAATGTAGTATAAATGAATCCTTAGGGGAAAATCCTACAGGATTCAATCCTACCAATCAAACAATCAACATAGGAAAAATTCCTAAGGATTCTAATCCTTCAAAGATCCTATGAAAATCCTTTGAATCAAAGAGACCCTAAGGGAATCTTGCCACACTTTTTGTGTGTATGCCATGTGGGGTCCAAGTGTGGCTTGCCTAAGATGTGGCTTGAACCAAACACTCACCTAAGTTGGTCAAACTTGCCTAACCTTAGGTGTGGCAATCTTTGGCAAAGTTAGTCACAAACCAAACAGCCCTATGATCTGCCCAGTTGTTGTGTGCTCTTGTTATCATGGTTTGCTAATAAACTCTCTATACAGTATATTATGAACCTATCATCTGCCAGCTATACTTACTTCTAGAGCTTATTTTTTGTGTACTTGTGCCAGATTATATAAATGCACGCACCATATTACAGCACACATGAGCTCTCTCATCAAAATTCAGTGATAGCACATAAGTGTTTACAGGGGCGCCCCTATATTAGAATATCATCTGCATTACAAAGATAATCTCACAACTATTTATGTTTTCATGGTTCTCAGATATTATACGCAATTACAATGAATATCAGAATCCGCGCATCAGAAGAATATTGTGGAACACTGCAATGACTTACAAAATTGGCAGCAAGGCATTGAGTGCCATTCTGGAAGCAATGAAACTCGTACGCTCCCCACCTATTGATTCTTGTTAAGAATATCATCCTAATGACTATTCTAACCTCGAGGAGTCAAAGGCAGATGGCGTGTCCTGTTCACCCATCAAGGTGCATGTTCTAATTTGGCAAGTTTTTATTGATTGCGCGTATCTTGCATATGTTGTCTTGCATTTCTTCTGCTTTGTTGCACCGCCATCTGCTTCGTTTACTCATCATATATGTCGAGATGCCATGCCCATCCATTATCAATACATATTCCATCTGTCATCATACCATGTTTTTCCACTCAAATGTTGTTCTTGTACATCAGACATCAAAAAGGAAGAGGGTGATTGCCGAACCTGAAGGAGCACCAGCAAAGTCCTTGAAAAACGTGGTGGTGCCGGAGAAATTAGACAGCACCCCACTTATATTGGTTGTACAACCAGTGACACAAAATGTAGGACCGACTCCAGCAGACTGTAGCCATACTTCACTGGCCACACCACTAGCCCCACCACACAGGACCTGCACTCTAGAAAAAGGTATACCGATTTCATTTGCCATAGCACCAGCTGTACCACAGAAAAATCCCACTCCAGCAAAAAGTACAGCAAGTACACCGGCCGAAGACCTATCCCAACTGCAAAGACGGCCAATTCCTGCAGATTGGAACCCCATTCCATTTATTCCCAGTTTAAAATACAATGCTTTCAATGTTGTTAGTGTTGGGTTTCGTAGTAATTTCAAAAATTTACCTACGCACACGCAAGATCATGTGATGCATAGCAACGAGAGGGGAGAGTGTTGTCTACGTACCCACGCAGACCGACTGCGGAAGCGATGACACAACGTAGAGGAAGTAGTCGTACGTCTTCACGATCCAACCGATCAAGCACCAAAACTACGGCACCTCCGAGTTCGAGCACACGTTCAGCTCGATGACGATCTCCGGACTCCGATCCAGCAAAGTGTCTGGGAAGAGTTCCGTCAGCACGACGGCGTGGCGACGATCTTGATGCACTACAGCAGCAGGGCTTCGCCTAAACTCCGCTACAGTATTATCGAGGACTATGGTGGCAGGGGGCACCGCACACGGCTAAGGAATAGATCACGTGGATCAACTTGTGTTTCTTGATCTGTCTTTGGTGCTAGCCCTGCCCCTCTATTTATATCTTGAGCCCTGGGGTCGAAACTTGGAGTAATAGTCTCCACAAAGTCGGTTTCACCCGATAGGCAAGAGTCCTTCTCGGACTCCAGGGCCAGACGCCAGGGATCCCGGCGTCTGGACCCAGACGCCAGGGACCCTGGCGTCTGGCCCCTGGACTCCGCAAAACTTCCTTTTGCGCTTTCCAAAAACCTTGTGGGCTTTCCCCTTTGGCCCAAATAAAGTGTTCTCGTACCCAAACATTTCGGGAAACATCCGGTTCAACCCTTCCGGTGACCAAACACTATTATCATATATATCAAACTTTATCTCCGGACCATTCCGGAGTTCCTCGTCATGTACGTGATCTCATCTCGGACTCCGAACAACCTTCGGTACATCAAAATGCATAAACTCATAATATAACTGTCATCGTAACCTTAAGCGTGCGGACCCTACGGGTTCGAGAACAATGTAGACATGACCGAGACATGTCTCCGGTCAATAACCAATAGAGGGACCTGGATGCCCATATTGGCTCCTACATATTCTATGAAGATCTTTATCGGTCAGACCGCATAACAACATACGTTGTTCCCTTTGTCATCGGTATGTTACTTGCCCAAGATTCGATCGTCAGTATCCAATACCTAGTTCAATCTCGTTACCGGCAAGTCTCTTTACTCGTTCTGTAATACATCATCCCGCAACTAACTCATTAGTTGCAATGCTTGCAAGGCTTATGTGATGTGCATTACCGAGAGGGCCCAGAGATACCTCTCCGACAATAGAAGTGACAAAACCTAATCTCGAAATACGCCAACCCAACATGTACCTTTGGAGACACCTGTAGTACTCCTTTATAATCACCCAATTACGTTGTGACGTTTGGTAGTACCCAAAGTGTTCCTCCGGTAAACGGGAGTTGCATAATCTCATAGTTATAGGAACATGTATAAGTCATGAAGAAAGCAATAGCAACATACTAAACGATCGGGTGCTAAGCTAATGGAATGGGTCATGTCAATCAGATCATTCAACTAATGATGTGACCTCGTTAATGAAATAACAACTCTTTGTTCATGGTTAGGAAACATAACCATCTTTGATTAACGAGCTAGTCAAGTAGAGGCATACTAGTGACACTCTGTTTGTCTATGTATTCACACATGTATTATGTTTCCGGTTAATACAATTCTAGCATGAATAATAAACATTTATCATGATATAAGGAAATAAATAATAACTTTATTATTGCCTCTAGGGCATATTTCCTTCAGTTAGGAACTACGTGCATATATTCCCATCATGGGAATATTATTGTGAAGACAAACACCATTTTCACATCTTCCTGTCCAACTTACGTGTAAGTGCTATTATTCATGGCTATTATTTTCATATTTTCTGCTGATTGAACACATCAATGATTTACATTACATTGTTGTAACTAGGCGAGGGTCAATCTGGATATTCATGATGAGCAAAGCTTGCTTGTGCTTTTCAAGGAAGCATTGTAGCAGTATCGGTGTTACCTGAGGAAATCACACTTTGATGGAAAGTCTATAAACGAATTTCCGGTGAAGTCTCTTGTGCTAAATTTAGAAGACATTGAATGGAAAAACCTTGTTATGCACTGGTCTCGTTCCCAGGATGAGGTACTGTCTATGAAATCATATGACAATTTGAACTTCTACTTTTCCGCATGTGCCTTACGGATCTTTTTTGCAGGAAATCTTCTCGAAGAAGAATTCCGGTTTGACAAGAACGACAGTATATCGCAAATATGCTGCCCGCTGCTTTGCTCTTGTTAGTACCTGTTGTCCTGTATCATTGTACTTGCATACATACCTGGTTCATTATGTGACAGCAGTATGCATGATAGCTTGCTTATCAATTGTTCACTCCAAATTATCTGATCTATATGAATGGTTACATTAGTGTAGAATATATCCAATGCCAGTGTTTTTAGCTCTGCATTGTTCTTGTAAGTACATGCTGTCCTTTATCAGTTTACTTATAATGACAGGTAGTTGTTCATGTACCATCACTCTGCAACTTATTTTCCTTTGCCCTCCATTTTCTACACATCAGATCTATATTTACTCTTACCATAAGGTTGGTACTAAAGAAGTTTAGTTGTGCATTGGTCTTGGTTGTACCTTTTGCATGTATCGCTGCACTTACATTTATAGCTACTTGGTTATGTAGCATCACTCTTCATCTTATCTTAAATATTCTCCATTTTTTTCGTATATTATCACATCTATATTTACTATTAACAAAATGTAAAATAAAGGCAATGCTTTTGAAGAAGATTCTGTGGTAAACTTCTTGAATTGCCCCCCCCCATCAGCATGGACAAGGCCTTTATAGAGCCTGTCTTCACCAATAATGTAAGTTTGTCCATCTCAAGCCTTCAAACTTTGTTGTATATATTTGGTTAGGCATGACTGCAACAGCTGTTTATTTTTGGTGTTTGCATCAAATTGCTTGTTTAAAGTTTATTATATGTAGTTCATAAACAAAAGTTCGTCCTTTCTCAATTTAAGTTTTTAGTTGTACAACCAAGTTCCTTCTTCATACCATGTAAATTCAACTATACAGAGCAAGTGATCTTCTTTTGCACTGCATGTATGCTTCTGTTCTTCATCTGTAATCCAGTGGTGTGGTGAACCTACCCACTACGGCACAATGTCATATTCTGCAATGTCTTAACTATGAAAAATGTCATATCATTCTACTATTATTTAAACCGTCTCTTTATTTGCCAATCTAAAATGGTATAAATTGGAAGCACACTAACCATTGATACTTATAAGTTCTTGATCTGTAATCCAGTGGTGTCGTGAAGCTGCCAACTCCTTCACAATGTCATTTCCTGCCATGTCTTGACCTGAACAATACCATATTGTCTTAATGCAAATTTAAACTGTGTCACTTTATTCATTAGTAAGAAATGTGATGAATTGTCAGCACTGATACTTTTATGTGCAAAACTTGTCATCTGCCTGCTTGTTTATCTTTCAGAGTGAGGAAGATATAAGTGTTGAACAAGCGCAGTCTCATCATCTTGCTTAGCTGCTTGCGCTGCAGCTCCCCAGCAGGGCTAACATTTCTTGAACTCTATTGAAGTGCTGTTGGTTTTGTATATTATTTTGTCGGCGTGTTTATTTGCACTGGTGGCGATCTTTGATGCCCAGTGACGTAATCTGCTATCTGCTTGTGCTTTATTATCATAGTGGCGAACTTTGATGCCCAGTGGATGTAATATGCTGTAATTTCTTTATTGTATAGTATAGGTTTTTTCTTATTCACGATGCTGCAGTTATTTTACTGTATATATATATCCTGTCTTCGCAGTAAACCGGCCAAACCGTAAAATTACGGTACATAATCGGGCCGTCATGCAATCACGATGTAGGTTGGGCCTGAAATGTGTCGATCAGCTCATGGGCCGGCAGCAGCCCGAAATGAGCCCCGGCCCATGATTGTGCGAATCAAATCACGGGCTTTTAACAGGCTGAAAAATTGTCTCGATCCTTATTTGGCCCAATCAGATATCGGCTGCGAGCAGGCTGAATGCAAACAGGGCCGTAGTTAGGCCCAACTATAAGACGGGATTTTAACAGGCTAAAATTAATATAGGGCTGAAATGTTTAACGGGCCCTTAACAGGCCAAAACTAATATCAGGCCGAATTACTAAGTGGGCCTTTAGCAAGTGGGCCCAAAAGCATAGTGTCCAGTTGACAGGCCGAATCTGATATGGGCCATAATTAGGCCCAAAACCTGTTAAAGGGTCGGACCTGATCTGGGCCGTAATTTAGCCCAGAACGTGGTAGGCTTTTAATGGGCCGGATCTCATATGGGCCACTATTAGGCCCGGAGCGTGGCAGGCCATTAATAGACCGTATCAAATATGGGTCGGCATTTCGCCCAAAACATGGCAGCCAGCTAACGGGTCGGCCCATTTAAACTTGTCGGGTCGTGCCACGTGTCGACGTATCATAGGCGCCTTCTGTCCAGTGAGTGGATGACATATGTCCCGACGATGAGCCGACACGTGTTTCCTCTAGCCAATGATGATTTTACACGTGGAAAATCCCCATTGGTCGTGGTTGTTAACGGGTTATCGGATCCAAAACCCGACCTGATAGCTTAACGGCGTTCCATTACGGTGGATGCCACGTGTCGGTCACCCTGGATGAAAGCACTTCTATGATGCGTGATTTATCGTCATGGAAGTGGACACTTCCGTGATGATAATTTTGGTAATGTCATGGAACACTTCTACGACAGCACATGTATGACTATCTTGATTCTGTCGTAAATTTGTCATGGATGTACATGCATGACAAAAAAAGCGACCTACTGTGACAAACACGTATCATCACGGAAGTGTATTTTTTTGTAGTGATATGTGTCGGTTCCCCTTCTGTCACTGGGATCAAGCACCGTAAGATCGAACCCACTACAAAGCACCTCTTCCCATTGCAAGATAAATAGATCAAGTTGGCCAAACAAAACCCAAATGTCAGAGAAGAAATACTAGGCTATAAGTAATCATGCATAAAAGAGATCAAAGAAACTCAAATACTTTCATGGATATAAAAAGGATAGATCTGATCATAAACTCAAAGTTCATCTGATCCCAACAAACACACCACAAAAAGAGTTACATCATATGGATCTCCAAGAGACCATTGTATTGAGAATCAAATGAGAGAGAGAGGAAGCCATCTAGCTACTAACTACGGACCCGAAGGTCTACAAAGAACTACTTACGCATCATCGGAGAGGCACCAATGGAGGTGGTGAACCACATCCGAGATGGTGTCTAGATTGGATCTAGTGGTTCTGGACTCTGCGGCAGTTAGAATTGATTTTCGTCAACTCCCCTAGGGTTTCTGGAATATTGGGGTATTTATAGAGCAAAGAGGTGGTCCGGGGGGCACCCGAGGTGGGCACAACCCACCAGGGCGCTCCTAGGCCTCCAGACGCGCCCTGGTGGGTTGTGCTCTCCTCAGAGCACCCCCCAGGCGCAGCCAGGGCCCATTAGGTGTCTTCTGGTCCAAAAAAATCTCTGTAAAGTTTCGTTGCATTTGGACTCCGTTTGGTATTGATTTCCTGTGATGTAAAAAACATGCAGAAAACCACAACTTGCACTTGGCACTATGTTAATAGGTTAGTACCAAAAAATGATATAAAATGATTATAAAACATCCAAGATTGGTAATATAACAGCATGGAACAATCAAAATTATAGATATGTTGGAGACGTATCAGCATCCCCAAGCTTAACTCCTACTCATCCTCGAGTAGGTAAGTGATAAAAATAGAATTTTTTATGTGGAATGTTTCCTATCATGTCCTATCATATTTCTTTTCTTTATAGCATGGACATTTGGAATTTTATGTTTTTCAAAGCAATAGTCTAGTTTTGACATGATGATTTAAATACTCAAGCATATCAACAAGCAACCATGTCTTTCAAAATATCAATGGTAAAATAAGTTATCCCTAGCCCATTATGCTCAATCATTGATCCATTCATGAAACACATTCGCATATTAGTTACACTTCTTCCACCCAATACTCAAGTAGGCCTCCTAGTTGGTGCTTTTATAAGAGAAGATGGAGACTCAAATTCAAAAAATATAAGTTGCATAAAGTAAAAGAAAGGCCCTTCGCAGAGGGAAGTAGGGATTTGTAGAGGTGCCAGAGCTCAAAGAAAAAAACTTAGAGATAAAAACATTTTGGGAGGTGTGTCCTTCCCACCAACGAAAACGACTTAGAGTTCCCAACACTTTCCATGCTAGATATATCATAGCCGGTTCCCAAACAGAAAATAAAGTTTATTCCTTTTCCAACCATACTTTCACTTTCCATGGCTAGCCGTATCCACGGTTGCCCTCCATACCAACACTTTCCAAGGAATTTATTATTTGACAACATAAAATAAATTCATTTTTCATTTCCGGATTGGGTATCCCTAATACCTTTGCCTTACTCTCGTGCAATGACAAGTGAATAAACACTCATCGTGAGAATAACACATCTAGCATGGAAAATATTAGCCACCCCTCACCGCTCCGCAAGCTAAACGAATACACAAAAGACAAGTTTATTTTGAAAATTAGAGATGGCACATACAAATTTTCTTAGAACGGAAAAATAATACTGCATATAGGTAGATACTAGCAAAAAGGCCCGTGCGTTGCAACGGGTACCAAAAAAGGCTTGCAAACCTGAAAAACAATTTATCACTCAAACAATTATTAAGTAGCTAATCAATATTGAAAGTACTAAAAAGTAAGGGAGATTGTTGGTAAAAAAGTAATAATCTATTCTCAGATAGAAAAGTACTCAGGCCTCTTCTGTATTACTGCATCACATGGAATTTACAATTGATGGTGTCAGTTTCTTGGTATAATAGATTATTAATCCATAATCTTACATGTCTACAATTAACTCATTGTCTTGATTATCGATTCAATGTCCAATAAATCTATCAATGCTAATGAGGTACAT
>NC_041380.1:507441776-507481077 GCF_002162155.2 Triticum dicoccoides
GTGTCCTGCATCTGGCTTCTCTATTGATCACTATGTGATTCACCGATCCAAACTCTACCAGCTATGTAGAATCATAGTTTCTAAATCGGAAGGTAGCCACTACTCTTGGATGTACTACACCCGAGTTTACAAAAACCTAAAAAACCGTGTTCAAACTAATTCCAAAAAATCTGAAAATTTGAGATATCAAACCTTATCAAATGTTCGAGCTTCTTACAACTTTTCAACTAAAAATAACATTTGAGGACCTCTCACTAAAATAAATTCAATGCTCAAATAATGCACAAAACTTTGAACAACGACATTATTTTTTTCAGTGAGAGCTCCTCGGATGTTGTTTTTGGTTGAAATTTTGCAATATGCTCGAACATTTGGTAAAGTTTGATGTCCCAAATTTTCAGATTTTTTGGATTTGTTTTGATTATATTTTCTATTTTTCTTTCGCAAACTCGGGTGTAGTACACCCGAGAGTAGAACATACATTCTCTTCCTGAATCCATGAAAGTCAGCACGTCAAAATGTGTATACAATTAATTTAAATCTAAGTATAATATTTTACTCCTCACATGTAAATATATATGAATCTTGTACTATATGCGGTAATCAAGATAAATGGCTTACATATTTTTGTCAATGTGTGTGTGATTACTTGATCTTTTATTGTTTCTTATCACGTTGAACTTTATAAATAATTAGGTAAGGTTGAGAAGAAAAGTAGCATTATAGTAGAAGTGATAGAAACATTATGAATGATGAATAAGCATATATATAATTCAAGGAACACGGGAGATATTGCATAAAGTAAAATTAGTGAGAAGAGGAAGCAACTGTAGATGGAGCCAGGCGTGGCATTGACATGTATTTTTTGTGCAGCTGGAACTCACCACACCACACACTGTGCTCCAGGATCATATGTTCATCCTGCCCCTTCATAGTTTTATTTCTGCAGTCAGTGGGTGCTCTCGCTAGAAAGAAAATTTTTGTGAAGACTCAGCATGCCTGCTCCTGTGCGTCCACGGAGCATGAGACGGGCCAGCGCCTTCAACTCATCTCCATCGAATCGGACCTACATGGAGAATTCCTGCTGTGGCCCACGCACAGAGGTAGCCACACCACGCTCTTGCTGATGTCCTACACATGGAGTCGGAGGAGTAGAGCACGATGGAACAATGCTGAAGGCCGTGTCGCGGAACTCCACTCCTGTCAGCGCCGGTAGCGATTTTGTGTTTGACGAAGAAATATAGCACAAAAGCTAACCAAAGACAAAACAAATTATCAAGAGAGCCTCATTATCATTAACGGTGTTAAAAGGAAGATTGAAACATCAAAGTCACATATTTACAAAATAAAGCTCATCGTGCCCAAACTTGTGCCTCCACTTGCATGAAGTTGACAACCTAGCGCCCTTGCC
Source organism: Triticum dicoccoides (assembly GCF_002162155.2). Classification (NCBI taxonomy): domain Eukaryota; kingdom Viridiplantae; phylum Streptophyta; class Magnoliopsida; order Poales; family Poaceae; genus Triticum; species Triticum dicoccoides. The sequence continues at coordinate 507,443,188 of NC_041380.1, forward strand.
CCATGTTTGGACACATTGGACGGCTTGGAGCGGTACGTCGGCCTCCACGGCACCCTGACCAACCCGTCGTTTGCCTAGGTTGCTGCCCACCGGCACCGTCGTGTGCGTAGAGATAAGGTGGGGTCGCTAATGGTCGACCAGCTGGCAGTTGAGTTCGGAGGCGTGCGCGACTCCCTCGTAGTGCAACATCGTTGCTCAAGCTACAAAAAACTCAGATGAGGCACTTCCCGTTCATGGCCGTGCAAGAGAGGAAGTTGCATATGGTTCTGAGTAGTACCATCATCGACACCGCCATGCATCAGTCCATGGAGCAGAAGTGGGAGCACGTCCTTGTGGCTGCATATGGTTCTGGGTAGCACCTTCATCGACACCGCCATGCATCAGTTCATGGAGCTGAAGCGGGAGCATGTTCGTGTGGCTGTCACAGGCGACATTGCGGCAGTGCTGGCTGTGGCTAACCATGGAGAGCACGCACGCCAAGGAAACATATTTACTTGATCGCCGGCAGGAGCTTGGAAGGCCATGGACCAACCAAAGCCAGGAAGGAACGACCACCCTATATGCACAAAGGTCGGCGAGCTACTCGACGTCTGCCGCCTGGCGCCGGCATCTCTAATCCGTCACAGTAGTCGTCCACTCCACGTCCGCCGCCATGAAACTGCCCTCGGTCCGTGGAACCCTAGCGAATTCCCTGTGCGCATATTTGTTTATCAAAAGTTGAGGTGATAACGGAAGGTGCCTCTGGTTTACACGGAGACGAAAGCCACAATTTGAGTCCAGTTTTGGTTTTGTTTTCCAATACGTAACGATGCATCGTATCCAGTGATGCATGAAGTATTTTTAGAAGGAACGCACCTATTTTTTGGCAGGTTTAGAAAAAACGTGCCTTGTGGCTTGCCTGTATGGAATAGGCGAACAAAGAAGGCATAAATGACGGCAGTTAATCAAGGAAATTAACCACACGTGGATGACACCACATTTTTTTTAAGATAACCGCACGTCTCGATCGTGCACACGTAGGAGTTCTGAATTTCTTTTATTCCAAAAAATAGCCTGATACACGCCTCACGTGGTGGAAAACGAAATCAATCAACGCTTTAGTACCACCTCGTGTATATGTTTTAAATTCAAACTAAAAGCGTAAATCCACAGGAAGAAGCGTATTGTGACGGTAAACCCGACAAAGTCAATCCGTACTTTATTATTAGGGATAGATAGTGGACTCATGTGGCAAAATTGGTTTAAAGGTTTTTGGATGCACAACTAGAGATCATACTTAGTGAAAAATGAAGGCTAGCAAAAGATTGAGAAGCGACCAACCAAGAAATGAATAATCTCATAAGCGAGCATTAAGCATAATTAACATCGAATAATGCACCACAAGTAGGATATAACTTCATTACATAATTATTGACTTTCGTGCATGCATAGGGAATCACAAACCTTAACACCAATATTCTTACTAAAGCATAATTACTCATCAACATAACTCACATATCACATCATCATATCTCAAAACTAGTACTAAGAATCAAATTTATTTTGTCCAATGATCTTCATGAAAGTTTTTATTATATCCTTCTTGGATATCTATCACTTTGAAACTAATTTTAATATGTTGCTTTTGACAAGCTCAAACAAATATAAGTGAAGATCATGAGCATAACTTTCTTTGTCTCAAATTAATTTAAGTGAAGCAATAGAGAATTTCTTGAAAATTTTACAAATTCTCAAATAAATCTAAGTGAATCAAGAAAGTATTTCTTCAAAAATACTAAAGCACACCATGCTCAAAAAAGATATAAGTGAAGCATAGAGCAAGTCCATAGCTTATAAATTTTTTAAGTGAAGCATAGAGAGCAATTCTAACAAATCATGACATAATTTTGGCTCTCTCAAATAGGTGTGTCCAGCAAGGAATCAAGGCTTAAAACACAAAATAAAATAATCAAAGGCTCATATCATACAAGACGCTCCAAGCAAAACACATAGTATGTGATGAATAAAAATATAGTTTCGAGTAAAATACCGATGGTCGTTAGAAGAAAGAGGGGATGCCACTCGGGGCATCCCCAAGCTTAGTTGCTTGCTCTCTTTTGGATAATAGCGGGGGATGCCGGGGCATCCCCAATATTAGGCTCTTCTTACTCCTTATTCCATCATCCATCGTAAGATAACCCAAAACTTGAAAACTTCAATCACACAAAACTCAACAAAAACTTCATGGGATCCGTTAGTATAAGAAAATAAATCACTACTATAAGTGATGTATCAAACCAATTCATATTTTGTTCTTGCATTATATCTATTGTATTCCAACTTTTCTATGGCAAAAACTTATCAAAGAAAACCATAGAGCCATCAAAACAAGCAAAACAACGCAAAGAAAACAGAATTAGTCAAAACAGAACAGTCAGTAGTAATCTGGGTGTTTCGAATACTTCTGTAACTCCAAAAATTCAGAAAAAATTGGACGACCTTAGAAATTTGTATATTGATCTACTCAAAAAGGAATTGGCATTTTATCACACTCTGGTAAAAATGAGAATTATTTTCGTGAGCGCAAAAGTTTTTGTTTTTCAGCAAGATCAAACAACTATCACCCAAGAAGATCCTAAACGCTTTACTTGGCACAAACACTAATTAAAACACAAAAAACACAATCACAACAGTAGCATAATTTTGCTAACACTCAAGAACAGAAAGCAAGAAGCAAAAATAAATTTATTCATTGGGTTGCCTCCCAACAAGCGTTATAGTTTTACGCCCTTAGCTAGGCATAAAGCAAGGATCTAAGTTTTGTCATCTTTGGTTCGAGATCCATAAGATGCCCTCATGATTGATTCATAAGGTGGCTTAATTATAGTTCTAGGAAAGTGTTTCATACCTTTCCTCAAAGGAAATTGGAACTTAATATTGCCTTCTTTCATATCAATCACGGCACCGATAGTGCGTAGAACGATCTACCAAGAATAATTGGACAAGACGGATTGCAATATCAAGAACAATAAAATATATGGGAACATAATTCCTATTTGCAAGAATAAGAACATCATTAATCCTTCCCATAGGCTTTTTAATAGTGGAATCCGCCAAGTGCAAATTCAAGGAACATTCTTCAAGATTGGTAAGACCAAGCACATCACATAAAGATTTCAGAATTGTGGAAACACTAGCACCCAAGTCACACAAAGCAAAACATTCATAATTTTTAATCTTGACTTTGATAGTAGGTTCCCACTCATCATACAATTTTCTATGAATTGAAGCTTCTAATTCCAATTTTTCTTCAACAACTATCATCATAGCATCAACAATATGTTTAGTAAAAGCTTTATTTTGTTCATAAGCATGGGGTGAATTTATCATGGATTGTAACAAAGAAATACAATCAATCAAAGAGCAACTATCATAATTAAAGTCTTTGTAATCCAAAATAGTGGGTGCATCACTAGCTGAAGTTTTGACCTCTCCAAACCCACTTTCATTAATTTTCTCAACAAGATTTTCGCCCTCCGAAATATTGGGACGCCTTCTACCTAAAGTTGACTCTTCTCCAGTCCTTTTTTCATAAATCATAACTTTACTAAACAAGGAATCAATAGAAGAAACACCAATCATTTTAAGATCTTCATCACTTTTGCGAAAGTAATCACTAGAAAACGCTTTTCCTAAAAATTCTCTTTTAGCTCTAAGCATAGCGGTTCTTTTCTTAGTTTCATCCATAGAAACATAAAGAGCTTTAATTGATTCATCAACCTTAGGCACAAAAATTTTCATCTTGAGATTTTCCACACCATGAGAAATTCTATCAACACTTCTAGGCAAATCATCAATCTTATTCGACTTTTCTTCTATGGTAGTGTTGAAAACTTTTTGTGTGTTGATAAATTATTTAATATTATTATCATGATCAGAGGTGTTCCTATTATTATTATAAGATTGATTTCCATAGGAATTACCATAATTATTAGAGGAATTACTAGGGAAATGCCTAGGATAAAAATTACCTCTATAAGCATTTGTTGTTGAAATTATTTTGAGAGATAAAATTCACATCTACGGCATCACTATTTTGATCAATCAAAGTAGACAAAAGCATATCATTAAAATCAATAGGAGCACTTTTACTAGCAACCAATTTCATAAGAGCATCAATTTTTTCACTCAAAGAAGAAATTTCTTCAATCGAATTAACTTTTTTACTAGTAGGAGCTCTTTCGGTATGCCATTGTGAATAATTTGCCATGATATTATCAAAAAATTTGGTGGCTTCACCCAAAGTAATTTCCATAAAAGTACCACCCACGGCGGAATCTAAAAGATTACGAGAAACAAAATTCAGCCCCGCATAAAATTTTTGTATGATCATCCAAAGATTTAACCCCTGAGTTGGGCAATTCCTTAGCATCATTTTTATCCTTACCCAAGATTGTGCAACATGCTCATGTTCAGGTTGCTTGAAATTCATGATCTGGGTTCTAAAGGGAAATAATTTTTGCGGGCAGAAAATACTTAGTGATAAAAGCATCTTTGCACTTATTCCAAGAATCAATACTATTGCGAAGCAGAGAAGAAAACCATTTTTTTGCAGAATCATGCAAAGAAAACAGAAATAATTTCATCTTCATGACATCATTGTCCACATCTTTCTTCTTTTGCATATCGCATAATTCCATGAAGGTATTATGATGGGACACCGCATCCTCATTAGGAGTACCGGAAAATTGATCTTTCATAACGAGATTCAGCAAAGCAGTATTAATATCACAAGACTCCGCACTAGTGGCGGGAGGAGCAATCGAAGTGCCGATAAAATCATTGTTGTTGGTATTTGAGAAATCACATAACTTGGTGTTCTCTTGAGTCATGATGACTACACAACAAGATTGCACTCAAAAACAGATCCGGCAAGAAAACGGTGAACGGAAAAAGAGGGGCGAATAAAACGCCAATTTTTGTGAAGTGGGGGCGAGGAAAACGAGAGGCAAATGCAAATAATGTAAATTGCGAGGAGATGAGATTTGTGATTAGTAACCTGGTATATGTTGAAGATCCTCCCCGGCAACGGCGCCAGAAATTCCTTTTGATGCGGCTTGAAGCTACATCGGTATTTCCCCAAATAGGAAGGGGTGATGCAGCACAACGGCTGTAGGTATTTCCCTCAAATATGAAACCAAGGTTATTGAACCAGTAGGAGAACCAGGCAATACAATGTAAACATCCCCTGCACACAAATAACAAATCCTCGCAACCCGACGTGTTAAAGGGATTGTCAATCCCTTTCGGGTAACGGTGCCAGAAATTGGTGCGTTGACGGGAGAAAGTTGTAAATATTGATAGATCGAATGCCAAATAAAATAAATTGTAGCAAGGTATTTTTGTATTTGTAGTTTAATAGATCTGGAAATAAAAGCAAAGGAAAATAGATCGCAAAGGCAAATAGTATAAGAGAGAGACCCGGGGGCCGTAGGTTTCACTAGTGGCTTCTCTCGAGAAAAATAGCAAACGGTGGGTAAAAAAATTACTGTTGGGTAATTGATAGAAATTCAAATAATCATGACGATATCCAGGCAATGATCATTACATAGGCATCATGTCCAAGATTAGTAGACCGTCTCCTGCCTGCATCTACTACTATTACTCCACACATCGACCGCTATCCAGCATGCATCTAGTGTATTAAGTTCATGGAGAAATGGAGAAATGCAATACGAACGATGACATGATGTAGACAAGATCTATCTATGTAGAGATAGACCCCATTGTTTTATCCTTAGTAGCAACGATACATAAGTGTCGGTTTGTTGGGGAACGTAGCAGAAATTCAAAATTTTCCTACGTGTCACCAAGATCTATCTATGGAGAGACCAGCAACGAGTAGAAAGAGAGTGCATCTACATACCCTTGTAGATCGCTAAGCGGAAGCGTTCAAGTGAACGGGGTTGATGGAGTCGTACTCGTCGTGATTCAAATCACCGATGATCAAGTGCCGAACGCACGGCACCTCCGCGTTCAACACACATACAGCCCGGTGACGTCTCCCAAGCCTTGATCCAGCAAGGAGAGAGGGAGAGGTTGAGGAAGACTCCATCCAGCAGCAGCACAACGGCGTGGTGGTGGTGGAGGAGCGTGGCAATCCTGCAGGGCTTCGCCAAGCACCGCGGGAGAGGAGGAGTACTTGTGAGAGGGGGAGGGCTGCGCCAGAACTTCGTGTATAGCTCCCATGCGCCTCCCCACTATATATAGGGGTGGAGGGGCTGGTTTCTTGCCCTCCAAGTCCATTGGGGCATTGGCCAAGGTGGGAGGAAAGAAATCTCATTATTTCCTTCCCCACCGATTGTTATCCCCCCTTTTTAGGGATCTTGATCTTATCCCTTCGGGATATGATCTTATTCCTTCTAAGGGGGGATCTTGGTGCGCCTTGACCAGGGGTGTGGGGCCTTGCCCCCACAACCCACGTCCATGTGGGTCCCCCCATGCAGGTGGGCCCCACTCCGGAACCTTCTAGAACCTTCCCGGTACAATACCGAAAAAATCCCGAACATTTTCCGGTGGCCAAAATAGGACTTCCCATATATAAATCTTTACCTCCGGACCATTCCGGAACTCCTCGTGACGTCCGGGATCTCATCCGGGACTCCGAACAACATTCGGTAACCACATACAAACTTCCTTTATAACCCTAGCGTCATCGAACCTTAAGTGTGTAGACCCTACGGGTTCGGGAGACATGTAGACATGACCGAGATGTTCTCCGGTCAATAACCAACAGCGGGATCTGGATACCCATGATGGCTCCCACATGTTCCACGATGATCTCATCGGATGAACCATGATGTCAAGGACTTAATCAATCCCGTATTCAATTCCCTTTGTCTATCGGTATGTTACTTTCCCGAGATTCGATCGTCGGTATCCAATACCTTGTTCAATCTCGTTACCGGCAAGTCACTTTACTCGTTCCGTAACACATCATCCCGTGATCAACTCCTTGGTCACATTGCGCATATGATGATGTCCTACCGAGTGGGCCCAGAGATACCTCTCCGTTTACACGGAGTGACAAATCCCAGTCTCGATCCGCATAAAACAATAGATACTTTCGGAGATGCCTGTAGTGCATCTTTATAGTCACCCAGTTACGTTGTGACGTTTGATACACTCAAAGCACTCCTACGGTATCCAGGAGTTACACGATCTCATGGTCAAAGGAAGAGATACTTGACATTGGCAAAGCTCTAGCAAACGAACTACACGATCTTTGTGCTAGTCTTAGGATTGGGTCTTGTCCATCACATCATTCTCCTAATGATGTGATCCCGTTATCAACGACATCCAATGTCCATAGCCAGGAAACCATGACTATCTGTTGATCACAACGAGCTAGTCAACTAGAGGCTCACTAGGGACATATTGTGGTCTATGTATTCACACGTGTATTACGATTTCCGGATAATACAGTTATAGCATGAATAAAAGACAATTATCATGAACAAGGAAATATAATAATAACACTTTTATTATTGCCTCTAGGGCATATTTCCAACAGTCTCCCACTTGCACTAGAGTCAATAATCTAGTTCACATCGCCATGTGATTAACACTCACAGGTCACATCGCCATGTGACTAATACCCAAGAGTTTTAGGTTTGATCATGTTGCTTGTGAGAGAGGTTTTAGTCAACGGGTCTGAACCTTTCAGATCCGTGTGTGCTTTACAAATCTCTATGTCATCTCCTAGATGTAGCTACCACGCTCTATTTGGAGCTATTCCAAATAATTGTTCTACTTGGAGCTATTCTAAATTGTTGCCCCATAATACGTATCCGGTATCTCTTCTTAGAGCTATCCGGATAGGTGTTAAGCTTGCATCGACGTAACCTTTACGACGAACTCTTTTACCACCTCCATAATCGAGAAAATTCCTTAGTCCACTAGTTACCAAGGATAACTTTGACCGCTGTCTGTGATCCATTCATGGATCACTCTTGTACCCCTTGACTGACTCATGGCAAGGCACACTTCAGGTGCGGTACTCAGCATGGCATACTGTAGAGCCTATGTCTTAAGCATAGGGGACGACCTTCGTCCTTTCTCTCTATTCTGCCGAGGTCAAGCTTTAAGTCTTAACTTCGTACCTTACAACTCAGGCAAGAACTCCTTCTTTGACTGGTCCATCTTGAACACCTTCAAGATCATGTCAAGGTATGTGCTCATTTGAAAGTATTATTAAGCATTTTGATCTATCCTTATAGATCTTGATGCTCAATGTTCAAGTAGCTTAATCCAGGCTTTCCATTGAAAAACACTTTCAAAATAACCCTATATGCTTTCCAGAAATTCTACGTCATTTCTGATCAACAATATGTCAACAACATATACTCATCAGAAATTCTATAGTGCTCCCACTCACTTCTTTGGAAATACAAGTTTCTCATAAACTTTGTACAAACCCAAAATCTTTGATCATCATCAAAGCATACATTCCAACTCCGAGATGCTCACTCCAGTCCTTAGAAGGATTGCTGGAGCTTTGCATACCTTTTAGCATCCTTAGGATCAAGAAAACCTTTCTGATTGTATCACATACAACCTTTCCTTACGAAAGTTGGTAAGGAAACTCGTTTTGACATCCATCTGCCAGATTTCATAAATGCAGCTTATGCTAACATGATTCCGACGGACTTAAGCATCGCTACGGATGAGAAAATCTCATCGTAGTCAACTCCTTGAACTTGTGAAAAAACTCTTCGCCACAAGTCGAGCTTCATAGACGGTGACATTACCATCCACGTCCGTCTTCTTCTTAAAGATCCATTTATCTCAATGGCTTGCCGATCATCGGGCAAGTCCACCAAAGTCCATGCTTTGTCCTGATACATGGATCCTATCTCGGATTTCATGGCTTCTAACCATTTGTCGGAATTTGGGCCCACCATCGCTTCTCCATAGCTCGTAGGTTCATTGTTGTCCAGCAACATGACTTCCAAGACAGGATTACTGTACCACTCTGAAGTAGTACGTATCCTTGTCACCCTACGAGGTACGGCAGTGACTTGATCCGAAACTTCATGATCACTATCATAAGCTTCTACTTCAATTGGTGTAGGTGCCACATGAACAATTTCCTGTGCCGTGAAACACACTGGTTGAAGTGATGGTTCAATAACCATATCAAGTCTCCACCATCCTCCCACTCAATTCTTTCGAGAGAAACTTTTCCTCGAGAAAGGACCTGATTCTAGAAACAATCCCTTATTGCTTTCGGATTTGAGACAGGAGGTATACCCAACTGGTTTGGGTGTCCTATGAAGATGCATTTTATCCGCTTTGGGTTCGAGCTTATCAATCCTGAAACTTTTTCACATAAGCGTCGCAGCCCCAAACCTTTAAGAAACGACAACTTAGGTTTCTCTAAACCATAATTCACACGGTGTCATCTCAACGGAATTACGTGGTGCCCTATTTAAAGTGAATGTGGTTGTCTCTAATGCCTAACCCATGGACAATAGTGGTAATTCGATAAGAGACATCATGGTACGCACCATATCCAATAGGGTGCAACTATGATGTTCGGACACACCATCACACTATGGTGTTCCAGGCGGTATTAATTGCGAAACAATTTCCACAATGTCTTAATTGTGTGCCAAAACTCGTAACTCAGATATTCATCTCTATGATCATATCATAGACATTCTATCATCTTGTCACGAAGATCTTAAACTTCACTCTGAAATTACTTGAACCATTCAATAATTCAGACTTGTGTTTCATCAAGTAAATATTCTCAACATCTACTCAAATCATCCGTGAAGTAAGAACATAACGATATTCACTGCATGCCTCAGCACTCATTGGACTGCACACATCAAAATGTGTTACTTCCAACGAGTTGCTATCTTGTTCAATCTTACTGAAAATAAGGCTTTTCAGTCATCTTGCCCATGTGGTATGATTTGCATATCTCAAGTGATTCAAAATCAAGTGAGTCCGAACGATCCATTTGCATGGAGTTTCTTCATGCATATACACCAATAGACATGGTTCGCATGTCTCAAACTTTTCAAAAACGAGTGAGTCCAAAGATCCATCAACATGGAGCTTCTTCATGCGTTTTATACCATTATGACTTACATGGCAGTGCCACAAGTAAGTGGTACTATCATTACTATCTTATATCTTTTGGCATGAAAATGTGTATCACTACGACCGAGATTCAATAAACCATTCCTTTAGGTGCAAGACCATTGAAGGTATTATTCAAAAATAGAGTAACCATTATTCTCCTTAAATGAATAACCGTATTGCGATAGACATAATCCAATCATGTCTATGCTCAACGCAAACACCAAACTCGATGGTAGAGGGAGCATGCGATGCTTGATCATATCAACCTTGGAAACACTTCCAACATATATCGTCAGCTCACCTTTAGCTAGTCTCCGTTTATTCCGTAGCTTTTATTTCGAGTTACTAACACTTAGCAACCGAACCGGTATCCAATACCCTGGTGCTACTAGGAGTACTAGTAAAGTACACATTAACATAATGTATATCCAATATACTTCTATCGACCTTGCCAGCCTTCTCATCTACCAAGTATCTAGGGTAATGCTGCTCCAGTGGTTGTTCCCCTTATTACAGAAGCACTTAGTCTTGGGTTTGGGTTCAACCTTGGGTTTCTTCACTAGAGCAGCAGCTGAATTGCCGTTTCATGAAGTATCCCTTTGTTCCATTGCCCTTCTTGAAACTAGTGGTTTCACCAACCATCAACAATTGATGCTCCTTCTTGATTTCTACTTTCGTGGTGTCAAACATCATGAATATTTCAAGGATCATCATATCTATCCCTGATATGTTATAGTTAATCACGAAGCTCTAGCAGCTTGGTGGCAATGACTTTGGGGAAACATCACTATCTCATTTGGAGGATCAACTCCCACTCGATTCAAGTGATTGTTGTGCTCAGACAATCTGAGCACAAGCTCAACGATTGAGCTTTTCTCCCTTAGTTTGCAGGCTAAGAAAATCGTCGGAGGTCTTATACCTCTTGACGTGGGCACGAGCCTGAAATCCCAATTTCAGCCCTCGAAACATCTCATATGTTCCGCGACGTTTCGGAAACGTCTTTGGTGCCTCTACTTAAACCATTTAATTGAACTATCACGTAGTTATCAAAACGTGTATGTCCGATGTTCGCAACATCGACAAACGACGTTGGGGTTCAGCACACTGAGCGGTGCATTAAGGACATAAGCTTTCTACTGATCGCATAATCGCTACTATCAACTTTCAACTATATTTTCTCTAGGAACATATCTAAACAGTGGAACTAAAGCGTGAGCTTACGACATAATTTGCAAAAGGTCTTTTGACTATGTTCAGGATAATTAAGTTCATCTTATGAACTCCCACTTAGATAGACATCCCTCTGGTCATCTAAGTGATCACATGATCCGAGTCAACTAGGCCGTGTCCGATCATCACGTGAGACGGACTAGTCATCATCGGTGAACATCTTCATGGTGATCGTATCTACCATACGACTCATGCTCGACCTTTCGGTCTCCGTGTTCCGAGGCCATGTCTGCACATGCTAGGCTCGTCAAGTTAACCCTAAGTGTTTTCGCTGTGTAAAACTGTCTTACACCCGTTGTATGTGAACGTAAGAATCCATCACACCCGATCATCACGTGGTGCTTAGAAGCGACGAACTGTAGCAACGGTGCACAGTTAGGGGAGAACACTTCTTGAAATTTTGTAAGGGATCATCTTATTTACTACCGTCGTCCTAAGCAAACAAGATGCATAAACATGATAAACATCACATGCAATCAAATAGTGACATGATATGGCCAATATCATTTTGCTCCTTTTGATCTTCATCTTCGGGGCTCCATGATCATCATCGTCACCGGCACGACACCATGATCTCCATCATCATGATCTCCATCATCGTGTCTTCATGAAGTTGTCGCGCCAACGACTACTTCTACTTCTATGACTAACGCGTTTAGCAATAAAGTAAAGTAGTTTACATGGCGTTCTTCAATGACACGCAGGTCATACAATAAATAAAGACAACTCCTATGGCTCCTGCCGGTTGTCATACTCATCGACATGCAAGTCGTGAATCCTATTACAAGAACATGATCAATCTCATACATCACATATCATTCATCACATTCTTCTTGGCCATATCACATCACATAGCATACCCTGCAAAAACAAGTTAGACGTCCTCTAATTGTTGTTGCATGTTTTACGTGGCTGCTATGGGTTTCTAGCAAGAACGTTTCTTACCTACGCAAGACCACAACGTGATATGCCAATTGCTATTTACCCTTCATAAGGACCCTTTTCATCGAATCCGTTCCGACTAAAGTGGGAGAGACTGGCACCCGCTAGCCACCGTATGCACCAAGTGCATGTCAATCGGTGGAACCTGTCTCACGTAAGAGTACGTGTAAGGTCGGTCCGGGCCGCTTCATCCCACAATACTGTCGAAACAAGATTGGACTAGTAACGGTAAGCATATTGAACAACATCAACGCCCACAACTACTTTGTGTTCTACTCGTGCAAAGAATCTACGCAATAGACCTAGCTCATGATGCCACTGTTGGGGAACGTAGCAGAAATTCAAAATTTTCCTACGTGTCACCAAGATCTATCTATGGAGAGACCAGCAACGAGTAGAAAGAGAGTGCATCTACATACCCTTGTAGATCGCTAAGCGGAAGCGTTCAAGTGAACGGGGTTGATGGAGTCGTACTCGTCGTGATTCAAATCACCGATGATCCTAGTGCCGAACGGACGGCACCTCCGCGTTCAACACACGTACATCCCAGTGACGTCTCCCACGCCTTGATCCAGCAAGGAGAGAGGGAGAGGTTGAGGAAGACTCCATCCAACAGCAGCACAACGGCGTGGTGGTGGTGGAGGAGCGTGGCAATCCAGCAGGGCTTCGCCAAGCACCATGGGAGAGGAGGAGTAGGGAGAGAGGTAGGGCTGTGCCAGAACTTCGTGTATAGCTCCCATGCGCCTCCCCACTATATATAGGGGTGGAGGGGCTGGTTTCTTGCCCTCCAAGTCCATTGGGGCGTTGGCCAAGGTGGGAGGAAAGAAATCTCATTATTTCCTTCCCCACCGATTGTTATCCCCCCTTTTTAGGGATCTTGATCTTATCCCTTCGGGATATGATCTTATTCCTTCTAAGGGGGGATCTTGGTGCGCCTTGACCAGGGGTGTGGGGCCTTGCCCCCACTACCCACGTCCATGTGGGCCCCCCCATGCAGGTGGGCCCCACTCCGGAACCTTCTAGAACCTTCCCGGTACAATACCGAAAAATCCCGAACATTTTCCGGTGGCCAAAATAGGACTTCCCATATATAAATCTTTACCTCCGGACCATTCCGGAACTCCTCGTGACGTCCGGGATCTCATCCAGGACTCCGAACAACATTCGGTAACCACATACAAACTTCCTTTATAACCCTAGCGTCATCGAACCTTAAGTGTGTAGACCCTACGGGTTCGGGAGACATGTAGACATGACCGAGACGTTCTCCGGTCAATAACCAACAGCGGGATCTGGATACCCATGATGGCTCCCACATGTTCCACGATGATCTCATCGGATGAACCACGATGTCAAGGACTTAATCAATCCCGTATTCAATTCCCTTTGTCTATCGGTATGTTACTTGCCCGAGATTCGATCATCGGTATCCAATACCTTGTTCAATCTCGTTACCGGCAAGTCACTTTACTCGTTCCATAACACATCATCCCGTGATCAACTCCTTGGTCACATTGCGCATATGATGATGTCCTACCGAGTGGGCCCAGAGATAACTCTCCGTTTACACGGAGTGACAAATCCCAGTCTCGATCCGCATAAAACAATAGATACTTTCGGAGATACCTGTAGTGCACCTTTATAGTCACCCAGTTACGTTGTGACGTTTGATACACCCAAAGCACTCCTACGGTATCCAGGAGTTACACGCTCTCATGGTCGAAGGAAGAGATACTTGACATTGGCAAAGCTCTAGCAAATGAACTACACGATCTTTTGTGCTAGTCTTAGGATTGGGTCTTGTCCATCACATCATTCTCCTAATGATGTGATCCCGTTATCAACGACATCCAATGCCCATAGCCAGGAAACCATGACTATCTGTTGATCACAACGAGCTAGTCAACTAGAGGCTCACTAGGGACATATTGTGGTCTATGTATTCACACGTGTATTACGATTTCCGGATAATACAGTTATAGCATGAATAAAAGACAATTATCATTAACAAGGAAATATAATAATAATACTTTTATTATTGCCTCTAGGGCATATTCACACGTGTATTTCGAGTTAGCTTTTATTTCCGGATAATACAGTTATATAATAATAATACGTTAGCTAGTCTCCGTTTATTCCGTAGCTTTTATTTCGAGTTACTAACACTTAGCAACCGAACCGGTATCCAATATCCTGGTGCTACTAGGAGTACTAGTAAAGTACACATTAACATAATGTATATCCAATATACTTCTATCGACCTTGCCAGCCTTCTCATCTACCAAGTATCTAGGGTAATGCTGCTCCAGTGGTTGTTCCCCTTATTACAGAAGCACTTAGTCTCGGGTTTGGGTTCAACCTTGGGTTTCTTCACTAGAGCAGCAGCTGAATTGCCGTTTCATGAAGTATCCCTTTGTTCCCTTGCCCTTCTTGAAACTAGTGGTTTCACCAACCATCAACAATTGATGCTCCTTCTTGATTTCTACTTTCGCGGTGTCAAACATCATGAATATTTCAAGGATCATCATATCTATCCTTGATATGTTATAGTTAATCACGAAGCTCTAGCAGCTTGGTGGCAATGACTTTGGGGAAACATCACTATCTCATCTGGAGGATCAACTCCCACTCGATTCAAGTGATTGTTGTGCTCAGACAATCTGAGCACAAGCTCAATGATTGAGCTTTTCTCCCTTAGTTTGCAGGCTAAGAAAATCGTCGGAGGTGTTATACCTCTTGACGTGGGCACGAGCCTGAAATCCCAATTTCAGCCCTCGAAACATCTCATATGTTCCGCGACGTTTCGAAAACGTCTTTGGTGCCTCTACTCAAACCATTTAATTGAACTATCACGTAGTTATCAAAACGTGTATGTCCGATGTTCGCAACATCGACAAACGACGTTGGGGTTCAGCACACTGAGCGGTGCATTAAGGACATAAGCTTTCTACTGATCGCATAATCGCTACTATCAACTTTCAACTATATTTTCTCTAGGAACATATCTAAACAGTGGAACTAAAGCGCGAGCTTACGACATAATTTGCAAAAGGTCTTTTGACTATGTTCAGGATAATTAAGTTCATCTTATGAACTCCCACTCAGATAGACATCCCTCTGGTCATCTAAGTGATTACATGATCCGAGTCAACTAGGCCGTGTCCGATCATCACGTGAGACGGACTAGTCATCATCGGTGAACATCTTCATGTTGATCGTATCTGCTATACGACTCATGCTCGACCTTTCGGTCTCCGTGTTCCGAGGCCATGTCTGCACATGCTAGGCTCGTCAAGTTAACCCTAAGTGTTTTCGCTGTGTAAAACTGTCTTACACCCGTTGTATGTGAACGTAAGAATCCATCACACCCGATCATCACGTGGTGCTTAGAAGCGACAAACTGTAGCAACGGTGCACAGTTAGGGGAGAACACTTCTTGAAATTTTGTAAGGGATCATCTTATTTACTACCGTCATCCTAAGTAAACAAGATGCATAAACATGATAAACATCACATGCAATCAAATAGTGACATGATATGGCCAATATCATTTTGCTCCTTTTGATCTTCATCTTCGGGGCTCCATGATCATCATCGTCACCGGCACGACACCATGATCTCCATCATCATGATCTCCATCATCGTGTCTTCATGAAGTTGTCACGCCAACGACTACTTCTACTTCTATGACTAACGCGTTTAGCAATAAAGTAAAGTAGTTACATGGCGTTCTTCAATGACACGCAGGTCATACAAAAAATAAAGACAACTCCTATGGCTCCTGCCGGTTGTCATACTCATCGACATGCAAGTCGTGAATCCTATTACAAGAACATGATCAATCTCATACATCACATATATCATTCATCACATCCTTTTGGCCATATCACATCACATAGCATACCCTGCAAAAACAAGTTAGACGTCCTCTAATTGTTGTTGCATGTTTTACGTGGCTGCTATGGGTTTCTAGCAAGAACGTTTCTTACCTACGCAAGACCACAATGTGATATGCCAATTGCTATTTACCCTTCATAAGGACCCTTTTCATCGAATCCGTTCCGACTAAAGTGGGAGAGACTGGCACCCGCTAGCCACCTTATGCACCAAGTGCATGTCAATCGGTGGAACCTGTCTCACGTAAGAGTACGTGTAAGGTCGGTCCGGGCCGCTTCATCCCACAATACCGTCGAAACAAGATTGGACTAGTAACGGTAAGCATATTGAACAACATCAACGCCCACAACTACTTTGTGTTCTACTCGTGCAAAGAATCTACGCAATAGACCTAGCTCATGATGCCACTGTTGGGGAACGTAGCAGAAATTCAAAAATTTCCTACGTGTCACCAAGATCTATCTATGGAGAGACCAGCAACGAGTAGAAAGAGAGTGCATCTACATACCCTTGTAGATCGCTAAGCGGAAGCGTTCAAGTGAACGGGGTTGATGGAGTCGTACTCGTCGTGATTCAAATCACCGATGATCAAGTGTCGAACGCACGACACCTCCGCGTTCAACACACATACAGCCCGGTGACGTCTCCCAAGCCTTGATCCAGCAAGGAGAGAGGGAGAGGTTGAGGAAGACTCCATCCAGCAGCAGCACAACGGCGTGGTGGTGGTGGAGGAGCGTGGCAATCCTGCAGGGCTTCGCCAAGTACCGCGGGAGAGGAGGAGTACTTGTGAGAGGGGGAGGGCTGCGCCAGAACTTCGTGTATAGCTCCCATGCGCCTCCCCACTATATATAGGGGTGGAGGGGCTGGTTTCTTGCCCTCCAAGTCCATTGGGGCGTTGGCCAAGGTGGGAGGAAAGAAATCTCATTATTTCCTTCCCCACCGATTGTTATCCCCCCTTTTTAGGGATCTTGATCTTATCCCTTCGGGATATGATCTTATTCCTTCTAAGGGGGGATCTTGGTGCGCCTTGACCAGGGGTGTGGGGCCTTGCCCCCACTACCCACGTCCATGTGGGTCCCCCCATGCAGGTGGGCCCCACTCCGGAACCTTCTAGAACCTTCCCGGTACAATACCGAAAAATCCCGAACATTTTCCGGTGGCCAAAATAGGACTTCCCATATATAAATCTTTACCTCCGGACCATTCTGGAACTCCTCGTGACATCCGGGATCTCATCCGGGACTCCGAACAACATTTGGTAACCACATACAAACTTCCTTTATAACCCTAGCGTCATCGAACCTTAAGTGTGTAGACCCTACGGGTTCGGGAGACATGTAGACATGACCGAGACGTTCTCCGGTCAATAACCAACAGCGGGATCTGGATACCCATGATGGCTCCCACATGTTCCACGATGATCTCATCGGATGAACCACGATGTCAAGGACTTAATCAATCCCGTATTCAATTCCCTTTGTCTATCGGTATGTTACTTGCCCGAGATTCGATTGTCGGTATCCAATACCTTGTTCAATCTCGTTACCGGCAAGTCACTTTACTCGTTCCGTAACACATCATCCCGTGATCAACTCCTTGGTCACATTGCGCATATGATGATGTCCTACCGAGTGGGCCCAGAGATACCTCTCCGTTTACACGGAGTGACAAATCCCAGTCTCGATCCGCATAAAACAATAGATACTTTCGGAGATACCTGTAGTGCACCTTTATAGTCACCCAGTTACGTTGTGACATTTGATACACCCAAAGCACTCCTACGGTATCCAGGAGTTACACGCTCTCATGGTCAAAGGAAGAGATACTTGACATTGGCAAAGCTCTAGCAAACGAACTACACGATCTTTGTGCTAGGCTTAGGATTGGGTCTTGTCCATCACATCATTCTCCTAATGATGTGATCCCGTTATCAACAACATCCAATGTCCATAGCCAGGAAACCATGACTATCTGTTGATCACAACGAGCTAGTCAACTAGAGGCTCACTAGGGACATATTGTGGTCTATGTATTCACATGTGTATTACGATTTCCGGATAATACAGTTATAGCATGAATAAAAGACAATTACCATGAACAAGGAAATATAATAATAACACTTTTATTATTGCCTCTAGGGCATATTTCCAACACGGTTCCCCTTCTGTCACTGGGATCAAGCACCATAAGATCGAACCCACTACAAAGCACCTCTTCCCATTGCAAGATAAATAGATCAAGTTGACCAAACAAAACCCAAATATCAAAGAAGAAATGTGAGGCTATAAGTAATGATGCATAAAAGAGATCAAAGAAACTCAAATACTTTCATGGATATAAAAAGGATAGATCTGATCATAAACTCAAAGTTCATCCGATCCCAACAAACACACCGCAAAAAGAGTTACATCATATGGATTTCTAAGAGACCATTGTATTGAGAATCAAACAAGAGAGAAGAAGACATCTAGCTACTAACTACGGACCCGAAGGTCTACAAAGAACTACTCACGCATCATCGGAGAGACACCAATGGAGGTGGTGAACCCCATCCGAGATGGTGTCTAGATTGGATCTGGTGGTTCTGGACTCTACGGCGGCTATAATTTATTTTCGTCGACTCCCCTAGGGTTTCTGGAATATTGGGGTATTTATAGAGCAAAGAGGCGGTTCAGGGGCACCCGAGGTGGGCACAACCCACTAGGGCGCGCCTGGGCCTCCTGGCGCGCCCTGGTGGGTTGTGCTCTCCTTGGAGCACCCCCCAGGAGTAGCCAGGGCCCATTAGGTGTCTTCTGGTCCAAAAAAATCTCTGTAAAGTTTCGTTGCATTTGGACTCCGTTTGGTATTGATTTCCTACGATGTAAAAAACATGCAGGAAACAACAACTGGCACTTGGCACTATGTTAATAGGTTAGTATCAAAAAACGATATAAAATGACTATAAAATGATTATAAAACATCCAAGATTGATAATATAATAGCATGGAACAATCCAAAATTATAGATACGTTGGAGATGTATCAGCAACTTGCTTGTCATTCTTCTTGAAGTTCCCTTTCTCTCTCTTCACTACAAAAAAAAGACACATCCGTGACATTTTGGGCCAAACGAAATTTTTTTTGTCATACTTATGACACTTCTATGACGATAATTGTGACAAACCCCGGTATCATCATAGATGTGGTGGGCTCCTACTTCTATGACAAAAAATCATGACAGAAAAATGGGCTTTTCGTCCTGGGCGGGCCGGAGACGCAGCTGCATGATATTCTTTGGGCCGTCCATGACAGAAAAAACCTTGGTAGAAGCGAGGGCGAGGAAAATATCGGGGTGTTCCCGGTTACGGTGGGTGGTCGGGGCAAGCGATGCACGGAGGTTTGCGCATTTCTCTCGTACACTGACGCGCGTGGGTGCGAGGCGTTGGGCTCTAACTGAACCCGAGTGAGGCGTTCACCTACTAAACCCGAGCGATTGCACTCCAGGCTACGCGTTACTGAACCCGAGCGATCGATCGATGGCTATTAACTGAACCCGATCGAGCGATTCCTTCGCTACTGCTGCTGACTAAAGTCGATCGATGCTGCCTCTGGATGAACAGTGAGCGTTGCTGGGGGGTTTGGATGAACAGTTCCCGGTGGGGGTGGATGAATAGGACCCCGTGGTGTTGCCTCTGGATGAACAGGACCCCGATCAATCGAGCCGGTTGGGGCTGGATGAACAGGACCCCGTGGAGGGCTGGATGAACAGGACCCCGTGGAGGGCTGGATGAACAAGATGACCCCGTGGAGGGCTGGATGAACAGTAGATGGTGGAGGGCTGGATGAACAGTAGCCCGTGGAGGGGTGGTTGAACAGGAGCCCGTGGAGAGGGCTGGTTGAATAGTAGCCGGTGGAGTAGCGCGCGGTGGAGGCTGGATGAACAGGAGCCCGTGGATGAACAGTCGCAGGTGGAGGCTGGAGGAGGTCGACGGTGGATGAACAGTAGCCCGTGGAGGCTGGAGGGGGTCGATGGTGGAGATGAACAGTATCCCGTGGAGTCCCATTTTTTGGTACGCCACGCCCCTCCCGATGAATAGGACCCCCGTTTCGACCGTAGTGCTCCAACACAAGTCTGTTTCCTCCGTTTTGCGGTATGCCACACCCCTCCCGATCAACAGGACCCCATTTCGACCATAGGAGGTCCGTTTCCTCCGTTTTGTGGTACCCAGACCCCTCCCGATGAACAGGATCCCGTTTCCAACGTGGCCGGTCAAACACAAGGCCGTTTCCTCCGTTTTGCGATACGCCAGGCCTCGTTTCCATGGGTTGTTCCATCCAAGCCCTCCCGATGAACACGACAACGCATTCTGTTTCGACCCAGCCGGTTGGCTCCCCATGAACACGACGACGACGCAGTTTCTTCGTTCCGACCCAGCCATGTACACGAGCCCTGCTCGTAGGTATGCATGAGTAGGCGTTCAAGACCTCGCCTGTATGTACGTATGTGGTCGTATTTTCTTTCTTGCACACTGGCCGCTGTAAGTACATGTACATGCTACATGCGCGCCTCTACTACGACACATGCACGCTCTACATCGACCAGTATGTACATACACGTTCGCGACCAGAATGACAATGCTACATACGCTTCGACCAGGTGGGTCCCAACTGTCAGGCACTTCCTTGCGTGCGAAGATATAGCTGGTGGGTCCCAGCAGTCAGGGGGGCGAATCGTTTTTTTTTTGCCCGGACGCACTTCCTTGTGTGCGAAGATGTAGCTGGTGGGTCCCAGCAGTCAGGGGGTAATGTTTTTTCACGAAATACGATGGCCCGTCCGGTGGGTCCCCACTGTCAGGTGTAGGAATAATTATTTTGCGCGTAATAAGGAGGCACTTCCTTGCGGCTACCATGGACCCGGCTGTCAGCCTCTCCACGTACAGTACTCTTCCGATGGAAGTCGTTCGTTGACCACATTGACCACGCCGCGCCGAGAGCACCAAGGCGGTGGATGACGGCGAGGCCTAGGAAGAGGACGACGCAGAGCTAGGGAAGACGCGGCAGTGGATGCCCACGTGAAGAGGAGTACGGGGGTTCACTGGTTCGGCTACGGTGTGAGGCTGCCGTCGCCGCAGAATAACAGGGGGTGTGGGTGAGTAGAGGGATGGCCTGGCCAGCAGTGGGAGTAGTAGGGGCGGTGAGGCCTCCGCGGCATCACAGTCGGCCACGGGAGGCAGGAGCACGCGGCACGACTGGCGCTGGTTTGGGCGGCTGGAGCAAGAAGACCAGAGGTTGAAAAAGCACTACGGCCATTGGATGGACATCGTACGGTCACTGGAGCTAGAATCGTTCATATATTGACTAAGTTGACAAAGCCCGCCATCCCCGTCAACTTAGTAGGCCCAGAAGTTAGCCTCCCACTATGGTGGGTCCCAGCTGGCAGGGGGTATTCATTTTTTGTGCGTAATAAGGAGGCACTTCCTTGCATGTGAAGATATAGTTGGTGGGTCCAACCTGTCAGCGGAGGGAACATTTTTTTCGTGAAATACAGAGGCCCTTCCGGCGGGTCCCAGATGTTAGATGGAGGAATCATTATTTTGCGCATAATAAGGAGGCATTTCCTTGTGTGCGGTCCTGGACCCAGCTGTCAGCCTCTCCACGTACAGTCCACTTCCGATGGATGTCGTTCATTGACCACATTGACCACGCCATGTCGAGAGCACCAGGGTGGTGGACGACAGCGAGGCCTACGAAGGGAACGACGCGGATCCGGGGAAGACACGGCAGTGGCTACCCAAGCGGTGGAGAGTATGAGGGTAGACTGGTTTAGCTGTCGTCGCCGGGAAATAACAGAAGGTGTGGGTGAGTAGAGAGATAGACTTCCGAAGGCGCTGGTTTGGGCGGCTGGGCAGGAAGATCAGAGACTGAAGAAGCACGATTGCCGTTAGATTGACATCTAACGCTATGGTGTTGGTAGACTCGTTTGTTGATTAAGCTTCTTTTTTGAGAAACCTTCTGTACGCATGAACTTAGTAGGCCCACAAGTCAGCCTCCAAATCTGTGGCAGACAACATAGAGCCCATTTGCTATTTTGTTTAATAATTTGCAGCCTATCTGCTAATTCTTAAGTAATTTATTAGAGCCCATTTTCTGCCCAGGACCACGGTTAAAAAGTTCAACCTTATTTTGCATATTTCGGTGGAGTCTGAACTTTTGTAATCCTGAAATGATAAACATTTTTTAAGAACTTATTGATTTTCCAAAAAAATCATTTTGTTTTTGTAGGCAAATAAGACGTGGGACAATTGAGTTGGTTTAAGGGAAAACCAGTGGTAAAAAAATCAGCGCTGGGAGGGAAAACAACAACAAAAATAAGGATGTAAATATGAAAAGGCAATTTTATGTATTTTCAATATAATGATACGTGTATATGAACTAGTAAAACTATAGGTAGAGATTAGAAAATGGATGTAGGACATGCGTTTCAATAGGAAAATAGAACTGGGCTATGAGTTTGATTCAGTAAAAAGACTGCCTGCGGATGTTGTAAGACAAAATATAACTAACATTGGTGGGCCAGAGGCCATTAGATACCTGATGGATCTTTGTGCCCCGTTGCTGTCATGGGTTGGGCCTGTTAAAAACAAAACCAAGCCTGGGCCGTCTACAGCCCAGTTAAAACTTGCTCGACCTAAAAAAACAATATACATGCTCAATAAATGAGACAATTCTGCAATTACAGACTGATAACTGGGATGCAGCAGGGATATTGTTTTTTCATCATGATAATAAGTGCATGCACTTGTTTCGAAAAATTTGGAGAACTGGGAATTCGAACGGCAGGTGCTTATGCTACACATTGATACGTCTCCGTCGTATATACTTTTCCAAACACTTTTGCCCTTGTTTTGGACTCTAACTTGCATGATTTGAATGGAACTAGCCCGGACTGACGCTGTTTTCCGCAGAATTGCCATGGTGTTATTTTTGTGCAGAAATAAAAGTTCTCGGAATGACCTGAAAATCATCAGAGAATTATTTTGGAATATGTAAAAAATACTGGAAGAAAGATCCACATTAGGGGGCCCACACCCTGTGCACGAGGGTGGGGGCACGCCCTACCCCCCTGGGCGCGCCCCCTACCTCGTGGGCCCCCTGACGCTCCACCGACCTCAACCTTGACTCCATATATTCACTTTCGGGTAGAGAAAAATGAGGGAGAAGGATTCATCATGTTTTATGATATGGAGCCACCGCCAAGCCCTAAACTCTCTCGGGAGGGCTGATCTGGAGTCTGTTCGGGGCTCCGGAGAGGGGAATCCGCCGCCATCGCCATCATCAACCTTCCTCCATCACCAATTTCATGATGCTCACCACCGTGCATGAGTAATTCCATCGTAGGCTCGCTGGACGGTGATGGGTTGGATGAGATTTATCATGTAATCGAGTTAGTTTTGTTAGGGTTTGATCCCTAGTATCCATTATGTTCTGAGATTCATGTTGCCATGACTTTGCTATGCTTAATGCTTGTCACTAGGGCCCGAGTGCCATGATTTCATATCTGAACATATTATGTTTTCATCAATATATGAGAGTTCTTGATCCTATCTTTCAAGTCTATAGTCACCTACTATGTGTTATGATCCGTTAACCCCGAAGTGACAATAATCGGGATACTTACCGGTGATGGCCGTAGTTTGAGGAGTTCATGCCTTCACTATGTGTTAATGCTTTGACCCGGTACTCTATTAAAAGGAGGCCTTAATATCCCTTAGTTTCCAATAGGACCCCGCTGCCACGGGAGGGTAGGACAAAAGATGTCATGCAAGTTCTTTTCCATAAGCAGGTATGACTATATTTGGAATACATGCCTACATTACATTGATGAACTAGAGCTAGTTCTGTGTCACCCTAGGTTATGACTGTTACATGATCGATCGCATTCGGCATAATTCTTCATCACCGATCCAATGCCTACAAGCTTTCCACATATTGTTCTTCGCTTATTTACTTTTCCGCTGCTACTGTTACAATCACTACAAAACCCAAAAATATTACTTTTGCTACCGTTACCTTTTGCTATCGTTACCACTACTATCATATTACTTTGATACTAAATACTTTGCTGCAGATATTAAGTTTCCAGGTGTGGTTGAATTGACAACTCAACTGCTAATACTTGAGAATATTCTTTGGCTCCCCTTGTGTCGAATCAATAAATTTGGGTTGAATACTCTACCCTCAAAAACTGTTGCGATCCCCTATACTTGTGGGTTATCAAGAACATTTTCTGGCGCCGTTGCCTGGGAGCATAGCTCTATTCTTGGAGTCACTTGGGGTTTATATCTGCTTTTCATTATGAAGAACTTGAAAGATCAAAGAACCAAGATTTTTCCCTCAACTACGAGGGGAGGTAAGGAACTGCCATCTAGCTCTACACTTGATTCACCTTCTGTTTTGAGTAAGCTTGTGACACCTAAACCTGCTTCTGCTATTAATTCTGATATGTCGCATGTTATTGATGATGCCACTTCTATGCTTGATACTACTGTGCCACTTGGTGAATTTCTTGATGAACAACTTGCTAGGGCTAGAGAGAATGAAATTATTGAAACTAATAATATTGATGAAAGTGATGATGAAGATTCTCCCCTAGATATGAATTGCATGTTGTTCCTGAGGGTTATGTTATGGATGAAGAAACTGCTAGAGACTTTCTTACTTGCAATGATAGAAGTGATCTTAAGAAACTATTAGCTAAGCTGAAACAAAAATCTCTGAATGCTAGAATGAAATATAATCCTGCTTATGCTACTTCACCTATCTTTATTACTGATAAGAATTATGATTTCTCTGTTGATCCTGGTTTAATTACTTTGGTTGAATCTGATCCTTTCTATGGCTATAAATCTGAAACTATTGTGTAACATCTTACTAAATTAAATGATATAGCTACCCTGCTCACTAATGATGAGAGAACTCGCTACTATTATATCCTTAAATTATTTCCGTTCTCATTATAGGATGATGCTAAAGTATGGTTTAATTCTCTTGATCCTGGTTGTGTGCGTAGTCCCCAGGATATGATTTATTACTTCTCTGCTAAATATTTCCCCGCTCATAAGAAACAAGCTGCTTTAAGTGAAATATACAATTTCATGCAAATTTAAGAAGAGAGTCTCCCACAAGCTTGGGGGGGGGGGGCTTCTCCAATTACTTAATGCTTTGCCTGATCATCCTCTCAAGAAAAATGAAATACTGGATATCTTTTATAATGGACTAACCGATGCTTCTAGAGATTACCTGGATAGTTGTGTTGGTTGTGTTTTCAAGGAAAGAACAGTTGATCAAGCTGAAATTCTATTGAATAATATGTTGACTAATGAAAATAATTGGACACTTCCTGAACCAACTCCTAAGCCAACTCCGAAGAAAAGGGGTATTCTATTTCTCAGTCCTGAAGATATGCAAGAGGCAAAGAAATCTATGAAAGAAAAAGGTATTAAAGATGAACATGTTAAGAATTTACCTCCTGTTGAAGAAATACATGGTCTTCATTCATCACCTATTGAAGAAACACACGGTCTCGATAACCCGACACAGGTAGTAAAGGTAAACTCTCTCTATAGATATGATAAAGCTGAAACCCTCCTGCTAAGTTTGCTAGCCAATGTTTAGATGAATTTGATAACTTTATGGTTAAGCAAGAAGATTTTAATGCTTATTTTGGTAGACAACTGAAATGCAATGCTTATATGATTGAACACTTGGGTGATTATATGGCTAGTGTTAAAGGTAAAATTAAATTTATTAGTAAACATGCTTCTATGGTTACCACTCAAGTAGAACAAGTACTTAAAGCTCAGAATGATTTGCTCAATGAACTAAATAATAAGATAAATGATAATATTGTTAGAGTTATGACTAGAGGTGGTAAAATGACTCAGGAACCTTCGTATCCTGAGGGCCATCCTAAGAGAATGGAGCAAGATTCTCAGAGAAGTAATGTTGATGCACCTAGTCCTTCTAAGAGGAAGAAAAAGAAAAATGATAGGACTTTGCATGCTTCTAGTGAACCTGTTGTTGACACACCTGAGAATCCCAATGATATTTCTATTTCTGATGCTGAAACACAATCTGGTAATGAACATGAACCTAGTGATAATGTTAATGATGATGTTCATGTTGATGCTCAACCTTGCAATGATAATGATGTAGGGATTGAACCTGATGTTGATCTTGATAACCCACAATCAAAGAATCAACATTATGATAAGAGAGACTTTGTTGCTAGGAAGCACGATAAAGAAAGAGAACCATGGGTTCAGAAACCCATGCCATTTCCTCCTAAACCATCCAAGAAAAAGGATGATGAGGATTTTGAGCGCTTTGCTGAAATGATTAGACCTATCTTTTTGCGTATGCGTTTGACTGATATGCTTAAAATGAATCTGTATGCTAAATATATGAAGGAAATTGTTACTAATAAAAGAAAGATTCTGGAAGCTAGAATTTCCACCATGCTTGCTAATTATACTTTAAAGGGTGGAATACCAAAGAAACTTGGAGATCCAGGAGTACCAACTATACCATGCTCCATTAAAAGAAACTATGTTAAAACGACTTTATGTGATATTGGAGCTGGTGTTAGTGTTATGCCTCTCTCTTTATATCGTAGACTTGATTTGAATAAGTTGACACCTATTGAAATATCTTTGCAAATGGCTGATAAATCAACTGCTATACCTGTCGGTATTTGTGAGGGTGTGCCTGTTGTGGTTGCAAACATTACTATTTTAACGGACTTTGTTATTCTTGATATTCCCGAGGACGATAGTATGTCTATTATTCTTGGAAGACCCTTTTTGAATACTGCAGGGGCTGTTATTGATTGCACCAAAGGCAATGTCACTTTTCGTGTTAATGGTAATGAGCATATGGTACACTTTCCGAGAAAACAACCTCAAGTCCACAGTATCAATTCTATTGGAAAATTTTCAACAATTACTATTGGAGGTTTTGAATTTCCTCTTCCTATTGTCAAGAAGAAATATGATATTCTTATTGTTGGGGATGTGCATATCCCCGTTGAGGTAACCTAGTGTTATTCGAAAATTCTTTGGTTTCATGTTATTCGACATGAGTTTTTTAACAAGACCTGATCAACCTTGTTAGTGGATTCCTTTTGATGAGCATGAGATAGATGAAGTGAGAAAACACAACTTTCTCTACCCTCCTTTTACTTTCTGTTATTTATATTAAATAAAGCAAAAATAGTGTTTTTTCTGTCTGTTTTTTGAATTATCCGTGCAATAAAAAATACCCCGAAAATAAAAGTTCTCCAGATGCCCTGAAATTTAAATATGATTTTTTCCAGAATATTTGAGAATATCTGGCACTGAGAACACACCAGGGGGAGCAAGCACCTGGCCACGAGGGTCCAGGGCGTGCCCACCGCCTGGGCGCGCCCCCTGTGTCGTGGGCCCATGGTGGCTCCCCTCCACTTATTCCATCTACCACACACTCCGTCTTCCTCCCAAAAAACCACTAGCCAACTCAAACCCGAGTTCTAGCTCATCTTGCTGCCATTTTTGATCTCCTTGCTCAAAGCTCCTCTCACAAAACTGCTTTGTGGGATTGTTCTTTGGTATGTGACTCCTCCAATGGTCCAATTAGTTTTTATTCTAGTGATTTATTCATTGCAAATTTTTGCTGCTTAGGTGACCTTGTTCTTGAGCTTGCATGTCAAATTTATATGGTCAAAAGTAGTTCTAATGCATGATATTGCCTCTAGGCACTTGTAGGAGTAGTTGCTATCAATTTTGTTGAGTTTGCTTCACTTTTATTTTGAGTTACTAAAATTTCAGAAATTTTTCATAGGAAGAAATATGTTTAGGAAAATGTACCAAGGTGGTTCTTCAAGGAAGCAAGGACCCAGACCCGCAATACGCGATGCGAACGAGAAACCACCAAGGGATGCTCAAGTTTGGCCTTGTGAACGGCCGTCAGAGGACTTCATGGTTCGAGCAGGAATCAAGGAGGAATTTGAAGCATATGTGTGTAATGCTGATCTTGAGAGCTTCGAGGCAGATAAGTGCCATCAATACCTCTATTTAACTGATTCATTTGTGAGAAGGTTTAAATTTTCATCATCACGCAATTCTCAAACCGTCATGTTCGATCTTTATGATAAATCTTATACCATAGACTTAGAAGATTTTAACACTGCTTGTAAACTCCCACAGTGGGGTAATGTTAGTGAACCTCGCAAATCTGAATTTAGAGATTTTCTTGCTAGCATTACAGTGGGGGAATCTAGAGATGTAACACAAGCCACCATAGGGAGCATTCATTTTCCCGCTATACATTATTTTGCTCTCTTCATAGGAAGGTGCATAAACGGTAAAGATAAAGCATGTCACATGTGTGTACCTGATCTTAGCGTTCTCAGGAGCGATGTTTTAGGAGATAAACAATACAACTTGGGGGCTATTGTTTCACGTAGGTTGCATAATAATCGTATTCATGAAGATTTCTTTGGTGGAATTTATGCAACCCGTATAGCTAACTTTCTTTGGATACCCATACGTGGATATGATATTGAGTTGCCTCCTTCTTATCTAGATTATGATGCTATGGTTCATCATCAGTTTGTTGAGAGGAACGATCAGTTCCTCCTGTACCGATTAATCTTTGATAGACGATGCACCTATCACGTCACTCTCCCTACTCCTACTTTCTTTGACTTTCGGGCAAAGGGGAGATATGTTATAACCAGGGAGGAGGCGACCGAGTACGAGAGGAGGGCGGAGACAGCTCACCTCCAAGCTGCAGCTCATCAGGCAATTGCCGCTGCATCTCGGTACGACCCCAGCTACAACTTTGGATATCCGACAGGCCAGCCGTGGCCATAGACCAACTTAGGCCAAAAGCCTAAGCTTGGGGAGTACGTATTTCTCACCGACATTACATTCATGCTCACACACTCATGCTAGTTGACGGTGCTCATACTTTTTCATTGTAATATCCATGCTAGTTTATTTCCCTTTTTATGCTTTCTTCTTGTGTGTTTGATAAACCTTAAGAAAATAAAAAAAATTGGTTGTAGCTTTTAGTTAGTTTACTTTTCATGTTGTAGTAGTAGTAATTAAAAAGAAAACCCAAAAAGATTTCTCGTTCTTCTTTTGCTTGTTGGGAGCTTTCCCATGTAAATAGTTTTATTTCTTTTCTTGTTCTTTGGGGGTCGAGAGGAGAAGACCATAATGAAAAATGTTGAGTGGCTCTTATATGCATTATTGTTGATCTAACAAAGAGCCCATACTACCTTGTCTTCTCTCTTGAATTGAATGCTTGCAGATTCCAGCTTAGTCCAATGCACGTGCACTATTATTATTATTATTATCCACATCGTTCGGTCGTGCAAGTGAAAGGGAATAATGATGATTATATGATTAACTTATTGAGATAAGAAAAACTGGTATGAACTCGGCCTCTCTTGTTTTTGTAAATATGATTAGTTCATCGTTCCTGATTCAGCCTATTATGAAAGAAACATGTTTGCAATGACAATTAGAGATTATAGTTGCTTATGCCATGCTTAATTAGCTAGGAGTTTATAATGGTTTACCTTGCGTGCCAACATGCTATTAAAATGGTTGTGATGTGGTATGATAGGGTGGTATCCTCTTGTGAATGATTCGAGTGGCTTGACTTGGCACATGTTCACGCATGTAGTTCAAAAAAATCAACATAGCCTCTATGATATTTCTGTTCATGGTGAATTATATCCTACTCATCCTTGCATTCGGTGTTGATTAATTTTAATACATGTTCATGACTGTTGTCGCTCTCTAGCTGGTCGCTTCCCAGTCTTTTTCTAGGCTTCACTTGTACTAAGTGGGAATACTGCTTGTGCATCCAACTCCATAAA
The DNA here is from genome assembly GCF_002162155.2 of Triticum dicoccoides. Taxonomy (NCBI): domain Eukaryota; kingdom Viridiplantae; phylum Streptophyta; class Magnoliopsida; order Poales; family Poaceae; genus Triticum; species Triticum dicoccoides. The sequence goes on from NC_041380.1 coordinate 507,473,296, forward strand.
CCCCAAATTTGTTCCATATGAGTCCACCATACCTACCTATATACGGTATCTACCTGCCGTTCCAAGTAAATTTGTATGTGTCAAACTATAAACCTTCAAATAAACATTCTGTTTTGTATGCTCGAATAGCTCATGTATCAACTAGGGATGTCTGTATCTTCCATGCTAGGCGGGTTATTCTCAAGAGGAGTGGACTCCGCTCCTCACTCACGAGAAAATGGCTGGTCACCGGGATGCCCAGTCCCATGCTTTATGCAAATGAAATCAAAATAACTGCAAACAAAACTCCCCCGGGACTCTTGTTAGTTAGAGGCACTCGTTGTTTCGAGCAAGCCATGGATTGATGCTTGTTGGTGGAGGGGGAGTATAAACTTTACCATTCTGTTTGGGAACCGCCTATAATGTGTGTAGCATGGAAGATATCAAAATCTCTCGGTTTTTATGTTGACAATGAAAGTATACCGCTCAAAATATTATTCATATCTATTTCAAAATCGAGCTCTGGCACCTCTACAAATCCCTGCTTTGCTCTACGAAGGGCCTATCTATTTACTTTTATGTTGAGTCATCATCCTCTTATTAAAAAGCACCAGTTGGAGAGCACCCTGTCATTTGCATCCATTACTTTTAGTTTACATTGAGTATGACTTGACTGGATCTCTTTTACCATGAATTACAATGTCTAGTCGGTCCTTGATCTTTAAAGGTACTCTGCATTTATGTTTTGCAGTCTCAAAAAGGGCTAGCCAGATACCATCTTGTTATATCATATCCTGATTATTTTGAGTAAGTGTTGTCATCTGAGATTTATTATTATTGCACGCTAGTTGATTATGCCATTGATATGAGTAAACATGAGACCTAAATGTTATTGTGAATATAGTTAGTTCATAATCTTTGCTGAAAACTTGAATGCTGGCTTTACATATTTACAACAACAAGAGCAAACAGAGTTTGTAAAAGTTTTTTCTTTATCACTTTCAGTTTATCAACTGAATTGCTTGAGGACAAGCAAAGGTTTAAGCTTGGGGGAGTTGATACGTCTCCGTCGTATCTACTTTTCCAAACACTTTTGCCCTTGTTTTGGACTCTAACTTGCATGATTTGAATGGAACTAACCCGGACTGACGCTATTTTCAGCAGAATTGACATGGTGTTATTTTTGTGCAGAAATAGAATTTCTCGGAATGACCTGAAAATCAATGGAGAATTATTTTGGAATACATAAAAAATACTGGAAGAAAGATCCACGTCAGGGGGGCCACACCCTGTCCACGAGGGTGGGGGCATGCTCTACTCCCCTGGACGCGCCCCCCTGCCTCGTGGGCCCCCTGACGCTCCACTGACCTCAACCTTGACTCCATATATTCACTTTCGGGGAGAAAAAAATCAGGAAGAAGGATTCATCATGTTTTACAATGCAGAGCCGCCGCCAAGCCCTAAACTCTCTCGGGAGGGCTGATATGGAGTCCGTTCGTGGCTCCGGAGAGGGGAATCCATCGCCATCATCATCATCAACCTTCCTCCATCACCAATTTCATGATGCTCACCGTCGTGCGTGAGTAATTCCATTGTAGGCTTGCTGGACGTCGATGGCTTGGATGAGATTTATCATGTAATCGAGTTAGTTTTGTTAGGGTTTGATCCCTAGTATCCACTATGTTCTGAGATTGATGTTGATATAACTTTGCTATGCTTAATGCTTGTCACTAGAGCCCGAGTGCCATGATTTCATATCTGAACCTATTATGTTTTCATCCATATATGAGAGTTCTTGATCCTATCTTGCAAGTCTATAGTCGCCTATTATGTGTTATGATCCGTTAACCCCGAAGTGACAATAATCGGGATACTTACCGGTGATGACCGTAGTTTGAGGTGTTCATGTATTCACTAGGTGTTAATGCTTTGGTCCGGTACTCTATTAAAAGGAGGCCTTAATATCCCTTAGTTTCCAATAGGACCCCGCTGCCACGGGAGGGTAGGACAAAAGATGTCATGCAAGTTCTTTTCCATAAGCACGTATGACTATATTCGGAATACATGCCTACATTACATTGATGAACTGGAGCTAGTTATGTGTCATCCTAGGTTATGACTGTTACATGATTGATCGCATCCGGCATAATTCTTCATCACCGATCCAATGCCTACGAGCTTTCCACATATTGTTCTTCGCTTATTTACTTTTCCGCTGCTACTGTTACAATCACTACAAAACCCAAAAATATTACTTTTGCTACCGTTACCTTTTGCTATCGTTACCACTACTATCATATTACTTTGCTACTAAATACTTTGCTGCAGATATTAAGTTTCCAGGTGTGGTTGAATTGACAACTCAACTGCTAATACTTGAGAATATTCTTTGGCTCCCCTAGTGTCGAATCAATAAATTTGGGTTGAATACACTACCCTCGAAAACTGTTGTGATCCCCTATACTTGTGGGTTATCACCCATCAAATAAAAATCAGGTGCCTGAAAATACGTTTCGAAACAAATGATTCAGCTTTATATCCACGTAGACCCTTAGCATGATGGTTGGAAGAAAATGCCAAGTTCATACCAAAAGATCATTAACAACAATACCAACTTGCGGACGAGAAGGTAGTACAAGTACCAATACCAAACTAACTTATAATCTTTTTACTCCTGGCCCTAGTGTTCGTCTGGTAGAAAATCTTGCAGAGGACCAGCTCCCGCTCCTTCTCTTGCTCCAGGTCCCCGAGGTGGTACTGGTGCATCACCCAGTTGGTCCTCTGCTGGTCGAAGTTCTGGTTCGTGTGCAGCACCAGAACCTTTTTGCTGCCCATCTGCCGGTCGTTGACCATCATCGGCAAGGTATTGCCGGTGTTGTGCCACATCGCGTGCATGCCACACTTCGACTGTATCTTGCGACGCGTCCATGTTCCCCTTTTGAACACCCTAGAATTGCGCTGGAAGAAATGCTTGCTTAGGCCACTCAGTGTGATACCTGCAGTATTGTCGAATACAGGTTTTAGTGTACGTAGTTGGCATTTTCATAACATCTTTGGCATGTTGCAAACACTTGTTTCACTTTTTATTAACTATTAAATTGTAATTGCTTCACCAGGTCTGCGTCTAAAAAGAAAAATAGAGCTATAAACAAAGGAATATGTTTGTGCAAGTAGACGGCCGATCGGTGTCTTACCTAGAAGTTTCTCAAGATGGGTGTAGCATATGTCGTGCTCGTTGTCGATGGTTGGTATGAACAAATTGATGAGAGGGTGAGATCTCGCACTGTCAGCACTCACTTTGGCCTCAAGGTGCTTGATCAGCTCCTGATCCATGGGATCGAACTTGACGCCAGCCGGCAGCACCGGCCAATCCTTCTTCGACTTGCATCGGTTAATTCCAGTTATATGGTACTCAATGTATGATCAATCGACTGTTTTAAGTGATGATGAAAGATTTCGACAGATAAGTGGTACTCCAAATCTGAAGTCCAGAATACCCGAACAAGCAGCCGGGATTCTTGTGTCACCTCACACGCAGCGTGTTGTCATGTCAATTCATTGTGTGGATATGATGAATAATTTGACCGACGTATACTAGTACTGCTACTGTACTACTTACTAGTCGTATTTAGTGTCACATTTTAACCATAGGTTTAACTAACAAGTACGCACTTGAAGCCTAATTTATATATATATATATATATATATATATATATATATATATATATATATATATATATACTGCATAGCATCTCCATCATCATTATCAGTACATCCTGCGCGGGTGAGTTAGGATGCACTTGATCCCAGAAAGGTATCTATCCTTCAAACCAGAGGAGTGCTTCAAACAAACAACAATACATAATATCCAACAAAAGAGGGTCGTGCTACAGCAGCAGAATACATGGCTCGGTCTAGATATCAGTACAAATCAAGTTGTGCATATTTGCTGTTGGCATGAACCACATTGCTGCATGTTGGGTTTGCAAAAGCCATCCATCGCATGGAAGCTTGATGCCTTTCACCCACTGAAGATTATCTGGCAACAAGCTGTGTCGACGAATCTCTGGATATGGTGATGCATGAAACCCATGGTATGATGTGTAAACACAGCCCCCCTGGCGAATGGAAGTTGCATAGCAAGGTAATAATCGCCGATTGATATGATCGATGATTGGTTGGATGAGCGGATAATTGAGCCTGAGGAACATGGAGTGGTTGCCGAGGCTGTAAACCCGCCTCTAGTTGAATACGCCTGGCCCAACGGAGCTGAGATATTTCTTGAACACGAAGCAGCCATAGCCACCAATGCCATGAACGCCCCGGGCATTGTACTACATGTGGTTTGATGTAATGGTTTGGTCAATTTGGTACGTGCGAATGAGCATCAAAGGACCGTCGTCAGCTGAACGAGCGATAAACCACCACCCATCGGCTGGTATGATTCCAGGTCCTGGAATCATGAAGGCCAGCGCATTTGCGTGTGCTGCAACAATTCAAATTGGAGACCAAAAGGACAAAAATAAACAATCGTGTTCAGAGTATGTGTGGAATTAAGATTATTATAACAGTGACACATATCATAGACAGAGAATTGCAATGACGTGGTCATAATCATACCCCAAGTTAAAAAATAAGCCAATGGCTTTCATATTCCAGCAATATGTCATGGTTCAAACATCATGTGATAATGAGAGGAAAATAGCTATGACAGATCCTACTCATATTCTACCATAGCACTTACTACTACTGTTCTCATATCAACTCTAAGCAATAACATGTGTTGTTATAAAAATCTTGGAAATGAGAGTAACACATAGCAATCATGAAGTTATGCTCATAATATCTATTCTAACAACCATTAGATGCCAATTGTTCTCATATCAACTCTAACAATAACATGTGTGGTCATAAAAATCTAGGAAATGAGAGGAACATATAGCAATGATGTGGTTATAGATATACTATATATTCTAAATTTGTAACAATGAATAGGCAGTCATATTCATAAGGTAAAGATGAGATGAGATAGAACAATTACACGACGATAGATTCCGCCAGTATAGGCAGCCAATCTGTGCGTCGACCGCGTAAACGATGCCATCGTGCACTATAGCATCAGACAGAAATGTTGCCTCAACATGATTGATGATGAGACATAACCATGTATGGCGACCGGATTCCAAATAGACTAATCCCATGTTGAACAAGGCAATGAGCTTGTAATCCATGTAGTCTTCTGATGGTGTGGGCACTTCGTAGATTACAACTTTCAGCAAACAGAGGTCGAGCCAAAAGCTTGACGCGTCTCGTGCGTAGTAGGCAGGAGTGTTCGGCGGGCCACGAGGCTCGATGGCGGCGGTAACCGATGATGGAAGGGTGATCTCTCGCTAGGTGTAGATATCCACAAGACGCCACAGACTACCGGATTGGTAGATGAGGATGATCCAGTTGGCCTTCATGCCCGCCCAGTAGTGGCCGCGCATGAAGGACATGTGGACGGTACTGGTAGCATGTCGAGGGGAACCATGGCAACCTATGTAGGATCGTCAAGTCGGTGTCTGGGCCACCTGCGAGGATCGGGCATCAGCAAGCAGGGTGTCTTGAAAAGAGTCGGCCGGTTGCAGACGAGTAGACGGTACAAGACACCGAGCATGCGTCCAGACGAACGGTGCTGAGTAGGTCCATACGATTACAGATCTTGCTCCAAGAGAACATCGGGTTGGGAATTCCAATCGCGGCTCTGTGTGTTAGTCGGCTCTGCCATTGGGGTTTTCGGTGCCTGCGAGCCAGCGGGGAAGTGGATTCGGGCGGGCGAGCGAAGACGCTTCTCCTTGTGTGGCCGAGCAGTGAGCGGGGGGATATGGTACGCGTGAGCTACCAAGGAAGATAGTGCGGGCGGGCGAGCAGTGAGTGGGGGGAATGGTGTGTGGCCGACGATGGGGAAGAGAGGAGGAAGAAGAAGAGAGGAGGAGGAAGAGTGGAAGACGGGGAAGAAAGTGCATTAAATCTCAATTCTACTACAACTACCAGGATATATCGTCCTTCGGAGTGTAAATAGTTACACCGATGACATGTGGGTCTATCACAAGAGGGCCCATAGGACAAAAGCGTGCTCTACTGGCAAACATGATGGCAGTACTGGGTAAGGCTGATTTAGTAACACCAACACGCTAGTTTAGCTTATTAGTTAAGTGTCCCATCTGCTACAGCGTGTATTGTTACTTCACTGCGAAGACTAGTTGAATAGTTCTCTCTGACCGAGATGGGGAATAATGGATCGCGAAGACTTCCTCTATACATTATCCCTATGCCTCTATGCTCACTTCACTCATTTTGCTCCGTACGTAGTCACTTGTTGAAATCTCTAGAAAGACAAATACTCCATATTTGGGAACATAGGGAGGATTTTACTCCGTATTTGGGAACAGAGGGAGTATCACCATATGGAGGGAACAGAGGAAGCTTGAAATATGAACATGTCAATGGGAGGGAGTAAGCCCCATGCATGCATGCATGCAACATGCAACACTCACACATACACATGGATGCACGCAACACTCATGCACCCATGTGGCACAAACACACACGCTCACGCTCAAGTGCTCAACCTACTCCCTACGTCCGTGAAAGATTGTACATTTAGAGATTTACACATTGACCAGGGCATAATTAACACCCAAAATTAGCAGACTTATGTGTGCATGCGACCATTGAGAGAAGAAGATTAAATAAAGGTCATTGCATGTTATAATTAAGGATAGACATGTAGCCTATACCTAGAGCACAAGTTGGTGCATTAGTCAATCAATATCGATTTAGATTAAAGGCTAAATGCATTGGAAGTGTAGATGTACTACACTCTTTGTTTTTTAGCCGATGTACACTCCTTGTTGGAAGACCGAGGGAGTACACGTGCATGCACTCACATACACAGTCAGGGTGGTTTGCGTGCAAGGGTTGGACTCCTATCACGCATGCGTAAAGTTTTGTTTAACTGGTTTCTTTGCTCTGTCAACTGACAGGTGGGACCCAGAAATCAGGTGACAATTTAACCACTCAACAAAGTGCCACGTCGACTATGTGGCCGGTCAGTAGGTGTGACGCCCGGATAATCAAGCTATAGTAAACCTCTGCTAATGTTGTCACGTCACCAGGATTATTCTTGATAATCTCGCGATGATTCAAAACTCTTTCATATTCAAATTTGAAATAAAGTCAAACTAGAAAAGTTTTCAAAAGTCAAAACTAATATGTTCTAAATGTAGCAAGTAATTCATAATAAATATTGGTGGAGAAGACACACTGTTATAAAGTAGTTAAATGCACTAAAATAAATAAAATAGTGGTAGAACTATTAATTAATTGCCCGTAAATTAATAAACAAATACAAACTACTTTCTAAAATGTGCTATATTGCTTGTGGCAGTGGGATGTTTAGTAATACTAATTTAGGGACTATTACTGTATTTTAATTAAACTAAAATCTATTAAAGGTTAAAAGAAAACAGAAAACAAAACAAAAAAAGACAAAAGAAAAGAACCCCTCTCCCTGGGCCGAATGGCCCAGCTAGCTACAGGCCGGCCCGGCCAGACCGGCCCACCCCATATCACCTACTAACCCCCCCAGGGGACACCGAACCCTAACCCACTCCTCCCACTTCCCACGTCTCTCCTCTCCTTGTCCCGATCTGGATCAGGGACGAGCGCCCCCTCCCCCCATCGACGAGCGCCCCCTTCCCACCCCTCTGCCGCACGCCCCCGAGGGCGCCCCTGGCGCCGCCACCCCGCCTCTACCTCTCT
>NC_041380.1:507481335-507493072 GCF_002162155.2 Triticum dicoccoides
CTCCTCGCCGGACGCCGTCCACGCACGTCACCACCGCACACCGTCATCGCCTCGTCCGGCCACTTCTTCGCCGGAGCCGCCTACCGTCGCTGTCGCGCGTCTCCGTCCTCCTCCCAAGCACCGCTGCCAAGTCCCTACTCCTCGCAGTGAGCCCCGACTACCCTCTCCTCCCCCGCTCACCCGCGCGCGCTCATGACCGCGACCTCGCCCCGCGCGCGACCGTTGCCCGTCGTGCCTCCACTCGCCCAGCCGCCCGCATCCGGACCGCGCCCGCAGCGCCCGCGTGCCGAAGCTCACACTCCGGGTCACCCTTGCCACACCACGCCTCCTCTGCTCGTCGCCTTGCCTCCCCTTGCCTATGCCGCTGGCCTCGACCCGGCCTCTCGCAGCCCCTCGTCGCCCGCTTCCGCATGTGCTGCTCGCTCGCGACCCCCTGCTGCTGCTCGCGGCCACCACGTCGCCCGATGTCCCGCTTCGCTCCGCCCATGGGCTCGCCCTGCCCCACGCGGCCTTCCGCCCCTGTCGCCTGCGTGCCTTGCCGCTCCTTGCCGCATCGCCCCGCGCCGCTCCTCCCGCGTCGTCCCGCCTCGCCTTTGCCTGCGCGCCTCGCCTCCGCCCGTCGTGGTCCCGGCTGGCCGCGCCGGCTTGCCCCGCCGTCGGAGCCCCGTCAGCCTCGTCTCGCCCAGCGGGTGAGTACCCGCTCGGGTGCGCCCGCACCCGTGTGCCCGCCCCGCCAAGGCCCCCCTGGCCCTATGACAAAGGGGCCCCGCCCAGAACGAAAATGGAAAAAAAATAGAAGAAAAGAAGAATTAAAATAAATAATAAATAAAATAATAATCAATCAATTAATTAAAGAATTAATTAACTTAATTAACCTTGATTAATTAAACTAAACAATTAATTAAACTAACTAATCATAATCAGATTAACCAAATAACTAATTAACCTAACTACTGTTAGTTAATTAAATAGTCAATGACAGTGGGGCCCACCCCTAATTAATACTGACTAGGTTAATAAAATTGGATAATTAAAATGTGTCAATGACAGATGGGACCCACACGTCAGCTTGACCTAGTCAAGACCTCTGTTGACTACTGACGTCATGCTGACGTCATGATGATGTCAGCAATCACTATTCTGGATAATGTTGAATTTAAATAATTAAATAAATCCTTAAATGATTTAGATCTTTTAAAATTAATATAAAATAAACCGTAGCTCGGATGGAAAAACTTTGTACATGAAAGTTGCTCAAAACGACGAGACGAACCCGGATACGCAACCCGTTCGTCCACCACGCATCCCTAGCATAGTGAACACGCAACTTTCCCCCTCCGGTTCATTTGTCCGAAAACGCGAAACACCGGGGATCTTTTCCCGGATGTTTCCCCCCTTCACCGGTACCACCTCATACCGCGTTAGGTCACCTCTAGCACCGTGTAATACCATGTTACACTTTGTGATGCTTTGATTGCTCTGTTATTTATTGTGTTCTCCCTCCGTTACTTCTTTCCGGTAGACCCCGAGACTGCTGGCGACCCCCAGTCCGACTACGGTGTTGACGACCCCTCCTTGCCAGAGCAACCAGGCAAGCCCCCCCCCCTGATCACCAGATATCACCTATTCTTCTCTATACTGCTTGCATTAGAGTAGTGTAGCACGTTACTGCTTTCAGCTAATCCTATACTGCTGCATAGCTTGTCCTTGCTACTACTGTTGTTACCTTTACCTGCAATCCTAATGCTTAGTATAGGATGCTAGTTTATCATTAGTGGCCCTACATTCTTGTCCGTCTGCCATGCTATACTATCGGGTTGTGATCACTCGGGAGGTGATCATGGGTATATACTATATACTTTATACATGATACATGTGATGACTAAAAGACGGGTCAGCTCATAGGAGTACCCGCGAGTGGATCTTTGTGGCGAAGCGACAGGGCAGGTTGAGACCACCTAGGAGAGAGGTGGGCCTGGCCCTGGTCGGCGTTCGTGGTTATTTCAAGATAACACGTTTAACGAGATCCTGGTATTTGATCTGAGTCTGGCCACTGGCCTATACGCACTAACCATCTACGTGGGGACAGTTATGGGCACTCGACGTCGTGGTATCAGCCGAAGCCTTCGTGACGTCAGCGAATGAGCAGCGCGCGCCGGATTGGAACGTAAGCCTGCTCTTGTATTAAGGGGGCTAGTTCTGCTTCGGGCCACCCTCGCAACGTGTAGGTGTGCAATGGGCGATGGGCCCAGACCCCTGCGCCACAGGATTTAGACCGGCGTGCTGACCTCTCTGTTGTGCCTAGGTAGGGCTGCGACATGTTGATCTTCCGAGGCCGGGCATGACCCAGAAAAGTGTGTCCGGCCAAATGGGATCGAGCGTGTTGGGTTATGTGGTGCACCCCTGCAGGGAAGTTAATCTATTCGAATAGCCGTGATCTTCGGTAACAGGACGACTTGGAGTTGTACCTTGACCTTATGACAACTAGAACCGGATACTTAATAAAACACACCCTTCCAAGTGCCAGATACAACCGGTGATCGCTCTCTCACAGGGCGACGAGGGGAGGATCATCGGTTAGGTTTATGCTATGTGATGCTACTTGGAGGACTTCAGTCTACCCTCTTCTACATGCTGCAAGACGGAGGCTGCCAGAAGCGTAGACTTCGACAGGATTAGTTATCCCCCTCTTATTCTGGCATCCTGCAGTTCAGTCCACTGATATGGCCCTTTACACATATACCCATGCATATGTAGTATAGATCCTTGCTTGCGAGTACTTTGGATGAGTACTCATGGTTGCTTTTCTCCCTCTTTTCCCCTTTCCATTCTACCTGGTTGTCGCAAACAGTTGTTGGAGCCCAGGATCCAGACGCCACTGTTGAAGACGGCTACTACTACATTGGACGTGCCTACTACTATGTGCAGCCCGCTGACGATGACCAGGAGTAGTTTAGGAGGATCCCAGGCAGGAGGCCTGCGCCTCTTTCGATTTGTATCCCAGTTTGTGCTAGCCTTCTTAATGCAAACTTGTTTAACCCATGTCTGTACTCAGATATTGTTGCTTCCGCTAACTCGTCTATGATCGAGCTCTTGTATTCGAGCCTTCGAGGCCCCTGGCTTGTAATATGATGCTTGTATGACTTATTTTTATTTGTAGAGTTGTGTTGTGATATCTTCCCGTGAGTCCCTGATCTTGATCGTACATGTTTGCGTGTATGATTAGTGTACGGTCAAATTGGGGGCATCACAGTAGGGTGCAATACGGTGCTCTACAATGAGGTAGTGATCGTATAATCACCGCAAAACTATATATAGTGATCGTAAAGAGCGTATTGTTACATACGTTGACTGCTAGTGTATTTTTCTCATTTGAAATTAAGCCATATTAACCGGAAAGGACGCAGTATGGACTAGTACTAGTACTGCTTTGATGTGTCCCGTCAACTCGCCGAACGAGGAGAAGCTTGCTTACTACGCCTCTCCCTCGCCCACGCGCGCGGTGGTTCGTAGGACGAGGAGAGGGTTTTGACTACAGCGCCCTCTCCCTCTCCCTCTCCCTTGCCCTCGCCCTCGCGATGGACGTGCAGCAGTTCAATCGGTGTCAGATTGCTAGAAGCATATTGTACTATAGTATCATCATTGTTGGACCTTCCGAAGAGGCGAAGAGCCAAGTTCAAGGTTCACACGAGTACGAACTGTTGAACCTCCCGAAGAGGCAAAGAGCCAAGCGCAAGGTTTTATAGGAGTTGTCGTCCTAGTAGGAGTGTACTACAACCATAGCGAACGACGCTACTGTATGATGCCGCCACGTCACGTATATCCAAAGCTGTGCCACCTTTTTTCTCAAAGAGCATGTTGGAGCCCGTGCAACAACCACACAAGTTGCACGTACACATAACACATTTACTAGTAATAAATTCTAAAGGACAAATGCCAGTATGCCACACAAGTTCATCTCCAATTCATGTGATAAATTTGTGTACGAATAGTCTACATATATTCACAGCGCTACCGTTCACAATTTACCATACTCCACTTACACGTTATAGATGGGCTACATGTCCTCCTCCAGGTTCCAGTCCCACGTGTTCTTCATGGATGGCACGATCCATAATGGTGGGCAATGGGAATCATTGTCGCAGCTTTCTAGTCCGGTTCCACACGATGGAGACTCATCCAAGCTGAAGCGGCATAAATCAGGGATAGCGTGTCCCAGCATGTCGTTCATCCGGCGGTGCGCACTGAAGACACAACCATGCTTCATGAACGGTAGGCCTTCCGTGTCATGCACGGAAGGTGGCATCTGCTTCACAATGGGGTAGATGTCCCCAATGAAAAGCGAGTACTCTCCAAGAGTGTTCCTCGGCACCCACATAGCATCGCAGGGGTCGAACTCTGCGCCATTCATCTGGTACACGCGGCATCTTAGATTTGGACACATGGTGACGTACATAGTCAAGGTCCATGCATAATAATGTTGTGCTCAAATATGGTGGTCAGTAATACCATGTAGCAAATAGTACTACTCCGGTATAGAGGAAGTAAAATAACTGGCTCATTATATATAGCCACTCTTGGCTACATGGATGAGATAGTAAGACATGGAAAAAAATGGTGGCAGCTAGTGGGTTCAAGTCTTCAAGGGCCTAGCTAGCTACACGCGTCCTCCAAGGTAAAAAGTACTCCTACTACTACCTCCGTCCGGGTTTAAAAGGCCCCCCGGCCAAAACACTAGGATCAAGGCAAATTTTACTTTCCATCGGTAATCGCATGGACCAATGGAAGAGGGAGCACCGCGCAGCTAAATCACGCATGCACATGCAGCAGCATTAACTAGGCGCTTGCATGCATCCCAAAAACTCGCGCCTGCATGCAGCTTCATCTCCCATGCCTTGCATGCAGTCAGCTTTTACTACTCGGCCAATCAACTTTTGTAATGCCAATCGATTGTAGCGATAAAGCAAGACCATAAATACAATCGGCCTTAAAATTTCGGACGCGCAGTCGAGGCTGCCGGGTCTTGTAAACCCGGACGGAGGTAGTAGTGCGTAAGTAGAGTACTAGTACAACAATGAAAGAGAAGGCGAGAGGGTTAAAAATGGAATACCTGGGTAGATGGTGATGGTCCGATCGTGGTAGATTGTGTGACCATGTTGCACATCAGTGGTACCATGGGTAACGACTGCTAAGATAGTTGATCCCAATATGCCAAAGTCAGCTACAAGGTTCCAGGTTAGACCGAATCGCGGATGCAAATGCACATCCAGGATCGGCCATCTTATTTTGATCGCGGGATGACTGGTCCCTGCAAAATAATGGAGTACCGTTAGGGATGCAAATGATGGTTTGTGCATTCCATTGTAATCTCCCGTACCATAGGATGGCAACCAGATGAAACAAGTCCCCTGGCTTGTCACCACGAAGATGCGGCCTAGATGGCGCACGGCGTCTTCGAACGTGTAGGGGTACAAATCTGTCGCCGCCAACATGCGCCAGCCTCTGCTGTTACTGCCTCTTGCATTGATGGTAATCCTTATGTCAAACACCGCGATGAGATAGTAATCGTCGTAGCCGCGTCGCTTTGTCGGTGGGTCCGCAATTGCTATATTCTTCAATCTCATGTAGGCATCATCATACGTATTCAAGCCCAGCCAGTCCAGAAGGCCGATCCCAATGGTGGAGAAGGGGTCTACCGGAAATGCCGCACTGCTGTGGATGTTGTGCAAAATGATGGTGGTATCCGGGCGAAGGTATGCAAGCCAATCTTCGTTGGCACCAACCCAGACCTATATATAAGACGGTGGGCAGCGGAGAAATTACGGGATGGAAATGGAATAACTAAGCACTACATGATCAAACTCCATTACTGACCTGCTCATCGGACAAAATCCGACTACCTCTCAACGTCAGCAACTCTAGCGGAGTCAACGTGCAACCATGGCCAGGGAGCGGTGGACTGTTCGAAGGATTGTCCCATAGAAGAACCTTCTCCTTGAGGACACATGGAAGACCAACAAGCATGGCCTTTTCCCGAGCCTTTTTAAGCACCGTCTTGAAAAAGTTGGTGCAGGAAGCACCAAGTCTTGCGACGGTGAGGACGTCGGAGCGGCGTGCGATTTCTCCCAGAGGATCGTCGTCCAAGGTCTCCCAGCCCCGACGAGGAGGAGAACCGCCTGGCGAATCCATGGGAGCAGCGACAAACGGCCTTCTCTTCGGGGGGAGGGGAACTGGCGAAGAGGAGATAAGAGTGTAGTAACCGCAGGGCCTCGTCCCTTCCAACTGTAGATCATTCCTTAGCGAAGGGGTGAGGCTATTATTTACTACTAGTACTAGCATTATGGGACGTTATGGGATTGCATTATACTATAAATAATAGCACTAGTAAGAAATTTTTGGCACTAGCTAGTAGTTTTTGGCGTGGATTAAGAAATTTTGGGTATGTTTTTGCTATTTTTTGTACACGCCAACTAGTGTCAAAAAACATCTTACATTATGTGACGGAGGAGTACGTACTCGTACTGTAGCAGTACTAGTACTACTTTCTCAACTAGTAGTGCGATGTACTGTACTTCTAGTATAGTGCACCAGTTTTGAACTCTTGAATCTCAGGGCCAAGGAGCTACAGTTGGAAGTGGAGGGTACTGCTGTTCTCTAGAACCATCGATGTACTATCAATGCAGGGAAAGTACACCTGTGTAGTGGCCTAGTGGGTACTCTTGGTGCTCTATTCAGCCGCTCCTCTCACGTAGCTGGCCTACTCAGCCGCTCCTCTCATGCACACACTAGCAGCCTGTTTATCAACGATGGTTACTGCGGGGGCAGAACATTTGAGTTATTTGACACAGCGAGACTAGGCTTTTCGCTTCCATTTGCGGAGGTGTAATGGATCTCGTCGAACTTTGTTATTAGTTCCTTCTTTATGAATGAGATGAAGCAAAGATTTTGCCTCCGTTTCAAAAAGAACACGTCAAGAGGAATTTCTTTTATAGTAGAGCCGATAATGGAGTGAAGTCCATGCGTGCAACGCCACAAGCTACAGAGTAGTAGTAGTAGAGCACTTTACATACAGAGCCATATTGCACAATTCCCAATGCCCCGCCAGGCTTTTCCGACTCCTCGGGCTTAATTGGGAGGCGCTAGTTTAAATATGCTACTAGCTAACGAGGAAGCTGCAAGCAAGGTGCGGCTAGGGCGAGCACGCGAGCCACGAGATGCTGGGAAGGAAAACCCGTTCATGTGGCTAGGCTATCTAGTGCACCCAGATTGTGGTGCCACACGTCCGTTTGACTTCAAAACTCAAACTACCCGTGTAAAATATTGGCTCGCAGCGAAGTTACTATTTAAAAAAGGCCGTTCTATGTTCGGCCGGGATCGAACCCAAAAAACGAGGTATACACTCCTGCGACCACTAGTAGTACTCGTTGGAGTACAATGCAACCTAGAATCGCCTTTTGTCGCTAGTAGTACATTGTTCCTTACAAGAAACTCCTAATAATGCAAGAAACCACTAATAATGCTAAGAAACTACTACCACTTGCATATGTGGCAGACATAAGATAAGACTACCTTATCAACCATTGTACATGCTCTTACCAACCAGCCCTACCAAGAAACGACTACTCTACAAAGTCCTGTTATAGGCACGTTTCAACCCATGGCCCTGTTTGGATACATTTGTTGTCAATCTAACCCTGCCATCCAAACACCACTTTGGTTAGAGTTAGTTCAGGGTTAGAATCTAACTCTAACCTCTGACTTAGAGTATCCAAACAGGGCCCATGTCGCCCATTAAGTCAACGCCTTCTATTCGACCGGGCGTTATGACTTGTGGGACCTACATGTCAGTCTGCACAAAAATCCCCGAGTGCCCTCCTACCTACGTCCCATCCACCTAGTCATCCTCGGCCATGGGACGCAGCTACCGCCGCCGGCAGAAGGCGAGGTCAACACCGCCGGTGGTGCAGAGCCCATCTTGCGGCAACCCGGATGCCGGCTCCGTCCGGCGCTCGCGGCCGCTAGCTAGCCAAGATAGCTCAGTCCAGCTGCTTGTCTGCAAGGTTCACTAGCTAGATTGGCATGGCAGCGCGGCGGCTTGCTCGCTCGTGAGTCAGGCTCGAGCCAGCCTGCCAACCCGTGCGGAGGCCAGCGCGGCGTCCGGCCCTTCCGGCGGAGCGGCGGCCAACTCGCTCATCATCGGCGCCACCAACGAACACGCATCAGTACTGTTTGAAGTAATGTTCAGGAAAAATAATGATTTGAGGGGGAATAACAGGACAGAAGGTCAGATGTGGGTCCCTCGTGTCAACGGTAAAACAAAATGTGTTGGTTTATGCTGCCTCATCAGCACGGACGTGTGGGCCAACCCTGTCATAAATGGGTTTAAACTAACCTAATTGGTACTCCCTCTGTCCCATAATATAAGATGTTTTTGCAAGCTAAACTAGCTTGCAAAAACGTCTTACATTGTGGGACGGAGGGAGTACTAGGTAGTAGTTTTTGGTGTGGATTAAGAAATTTTGGTATGTTTTTGCTATTTTTTGTAGAATAGATTCTTCCTAGGGCTGGTTGAAAGTGGTAGTTTTTTTGTTAAATACTCTATATATTGTAAGTAGGAGTGAAAGTTAAGCTTTGGAACCCAATAAGCAAGGCTAGTTACATAGTGCATATGTGTACATGATTGAAAGTAAATATCAACCATGAGTGACTAATATCTTGATGGAAAACTCGAAACTATGGAATACTAGGAAAAAAATTGCATGGTTGGAAATACTAGCAATGTTCATGTGCGTTGCAACGAATCATAATTAGAATAATACTTATTCACAAACTTGATACAAAACACTCTAATTTTGATATACATATATCACTAGAGATATATTATGTTTCAATTAGAATATATTCCTTGGGCTGTTTTGGTGAGGTCGGGGAGGGATGTGGTTGGTTATAAGATACTAATTATGGGTTTTCTGCAAATTGGTAGACAAGTGGGATGTTGGTGAGAAAAGGCAACAACTTACCTCACAGTCGTTAGATGTAGATCTAATGGTCACAAACGACGGATGGCAGACACACCATCATCACCAACTTAGTCTTCTGTAGGAGTACTAGCAAGATCCGCTCATTGCACAGAACATCAAGATGCATTTTTTATAAAACACTTGTTGTGATTAACCCATGCGATAGTAATACCATGTGTAAAAACTAATGATATCTCGAGAAATAGGAGATAAGGTCAAGAGGAGTGGGGCGTGGTGGTGATTGGTGGTTGGACTGAGCGGAGCCATGGGGATTGACGACGCGGGCAGCGGCCACCAGGCCAGTTTGTTCCAGAGGCTTCCTTTCTTAATTGCTCAACAATGAGGTTGTTGGAGATAAGGATGAACGAGGGAAGGCCTTGTCTGCAAATATGGAGAGGGGTGCAGGTATCTTTTAGTTTAATTTCCATCCATCACATATAGATCAGACGGTCTATATTGCAAGATGGCACGCGTACCATCATCACCAACTCGGTTTTTTATAAGAGAAGAAATATAAGTATGGAGATACAAACGTATTATCGATACTTGTTTCCGTAAACTAGCATCTACATTCTATTCAACACCTCAGCATGTGAGGCCTTAGCACATTGACTTCTCAACTGTGTAAAACAAAGGTTTTCCCGTCGCCGATAAGGAGGGGGTGACGGTGGCGCGCTTTTTGGCTTTCTCTAGTCCTAGTAGTCATACTAGGTGGTCTAAGCACGTGTAGATTTATTCTTTTTCACATCTCGTGTTCGCTATACTGCCACGACTATTGATGAATAGACGGTAAGTTATTCACGGGGAAACCCTTGTTCAGCGTGTTTGCGAGAGAGAGAGAGAGAGTGCGTGTGTGATATGTCTAAAGACTGAGGCAATGATAACATATTCTTTGTGTCTATGTGTGTGGAGGATAGAGAGAGACATGTACATGGGGCTTTGTGTTGTGTAACATGGAGACACATATACATAATTAGAGAGTGAGTGTGTGAGATACACATGCGGAAATGGGGAGAGATGAGGATCCAGATTAATGGGTGTTTGTGCGTGTCTGTGTGTGTTTGTGCGCGCATTTGTGTGTGAGAGGGAGTGTGTGTATGTGGAGTACAGAGACCACTAATGATGTAAACCTAGTATAAGGGAAGGGGGAATGGTGTGACATGTGTAGTAGCGGGATAGCATGGGTGCGGGCGGGGGGAGCAGACTATTTGGAAGAGACATCGAGTGTGTGTGGGAGAGGGGTGTGTGAGAGAGAGAGAGAGAGAGAGCTAGCGATGGATAGAGAGAGAGAGAGGAAGAGAGGGGCATTTGTGTCCATAAATGGCGTATAGATAGGGAGACAATGTTGATGTTGTTTGAAATTGGCCTATGTACGGAGACACAAGGGAAGCGAGTCATCGTGTGTGTGATAGGGACTTCATGAGAGATCTAGAATAGATGGTGTAGAGAACAATGTGCGAGATTGAGAACGATGATACATTAGGGAGCTATGGAAAGAGTCACGACATATATGTATACAGGGAGGAGCTGGGGCGGGTCCGCATGTGGGAGAGATAGAAAGATAAGAGTGGTGCACAAGAAGACAAAGTGTGCTTGTTTTCAGTGGGGGTGGTGTGTGAGGTGAGTGTGCGAGAACCACATAACTAGGGAGATAGATGTTTGGGGTGACGTTTTGTGTGTATGGGAAAGATACACTCTACATAGTGCGTGTGCTTGGGAAAGAGAGATGCCGGGAGACCTAGCTAGAGAGTGGGGGAAGATATGTGTGCATGCCCAAGAGACAAAGTGATAGAGACCTATATTGGGGTCCAGACTTTAGAAGAGAGAGGGGTGTTAATGTGCTCGTGTGTTGGTGTTTGGGGGAGAGAACGACTTCTCTGTGTGTGGGGGGGTGGGCGACGAGGGGGGGTTGGCTTCAGATAAAGAGTGAGGTGTCTATATTTGAGGGACTTTAGCGTAATTGAGATATACATGGTCAATAGTGTGTGCACTTATGGTTGACCAATTTGTTTCACAGTTTGGACTATGAGATAACGATACTTTTAAACATGTGTGATATACCTTGATGTACCAGAATTACAAACCTAAGTTTGGAATTTTGGAATTCGACTCCATCATTAGCTTTTGTAATTCATTTAAACGAAGGTACAATTTTTAAGCCGGGATTTTGTGATTTCAAATTCATATATCAAACCTAGAGATATACACATACGGGCATGTTCAAACTTTATAATCATCCACTTTATTCATACACATACACATTTTTGCTTTTGTCATCATATTTAGGATAAACACACTTGGAATTTCATTTGAATTGGACTGTATGATGGTATTTTCTTGTAGTAGCTCAATGATCCATATTTGAATTGAATGGACAATCTAAGTTTCGAGTTGGAGACACTGATTGCAAAACTTGCACTTTTTTGCATGCAAAACAAACAAATTCTCGGCCATGATATCATAGTCGACCATACAAGAGCAGAATATAATTTCAGGCGCCAAAAAACTTCCCGCTCACATCGAAATATCTCGCGCCCGAAAGTTTAGCCCTACGATATTCCTGTTTTACCCCTGCCACATGAAGGGAAAAGGGCTGCTTTGGTAACTCCATTGTTTTCCCCTCTTTGCCCCCAACATTCTTCCCCAGAGCCCCTCCCCTTCCCCTCCCCGACCCCCCCCCAACCACGGCAAGCCGCCGAATCTAGTCCTCTGCCGCA
>NC_041380.1:507493331-507564125 GCF_002162155.2 Triticum dicoccoides
CGCAGCGGTGGACCTCACACCCCGACGGATCTACCTTCCGCACCTTGGAACCCCCAACTGCCAACTCACCACTTCACTGGAGCCGCTTTAGCGACTGGCTTGTCCACCCCTCCAGATTTCCTTGACTGCCATCATGGTCCACCGCACCGGATCTGCTTAACCAACACCCTCGTCCACCACAGTGTAGGCCCTTCACTGACTCCCTCGCCCGTCCCTTTGCTGGCCCTTCATACAAGCCCTCGTCCGCCGCAACATATCCGCCTCACCGAAAGCACTGTACAACGCGCCCGCCAAAGCCTTCGTCCACTGCACCGGACCCGCTCCACGGACGCCATATTCAACTCCACTGGCCCTGCTTTACCGACACCGCGGCCTCATCAGGTTATTTAGATTTGTACTCCTTTGGTTTTTCTCTTTATCGTGCAACTATTCACTTACCACAGATGAGCTTTCTTGTATGTCGATAGGCACCGCAACCGTAGCACTGGAGCCACTTCAGCAACGGTAACAGCCGGCCCAAACTCAACCGCAACACAAGAACTGTCGGTGTCAAAACCGGCGTATCTCAGGTAGGGGGTCCCGAACTATGCGTCTAAGGCGGATGGTAACAGGAGGTGGGGGACATGATGTTTACCCAGGTTTGGGCCCTCTTAATGAAGGTAATACCCTATGTCCTGCCTGATTGATCTTTATGATATGAGTATTACAGGAGTTGATCTACCACGAGATCGTAGAGGCTAAACCCTAGAAGCTAGCATATGGTATTATTGTTGTTGTCCTATGGACTAAACCCTCCGGTTTATATAGACACCGGAGGGGGCTAGGGTTACACAGAGTCAGTTACAAGGGAGGAGATCTACATATTCGTATTGCCAAGCTTGCCTTCCACGCCAAGGAGAGTCCTATCTGGACATGGGACGAAGTCTTCAATCTTGTATCTTCATAGTCCAACAGTCCGGCCAAAGGATATAGTCCGGCTGTCCGGAGACCCCCTAATCCAGGACTCCCTCAATAGCCCCTGAACCAGGCTTCAATGACAATGAGTCCGGCATGCAGATTTGTCTTCGGCATTGCAAGGCGGGTTCTTCCTCCGAATACTCCATAGAAGATTTTGAACACAAGGATAGTGTCCGGCTCTGCAAAACAAGTTCCACAAACCACCGTAGAGAGAATAATATTTCCACAAATCTAATCTGCTGACACGTTTAGCAACATGACATCATGCCATGGCCCGGTCATTATTCGAACCGTTTTTCTCAACCAGCACTGAACATATCGCGAGGCGGTTTTCTCGACACGTCTTGTCGAAGCAGAGATCGTGTCCCCCTTATTACGGGATTCTCATCAATACGGACATGGGTAACCCAATCGTGCCCGTTGGTATGACTCCTCGATTTTAGTCAAGTCCCAAACGGCCACGAGGAGGACGCTTGATATTCACCCTCTTTATAAAGAGGTCAAGGCATGTCCTTTTTCCCTCTCGTACTCAATCGAATCCTTCCCCCGCCTCGAGTTCCAACACCCAAGGCTCAGGTCAGGTGCTTCGGACCTTCAACCATGTTCGGATCTAACCTTCAAGGTCGGTGGATGCCTTCCTCTGTCACAAAGGAAGACATCAAGAAGCTAAGAGAGGCCAGGTATTTGATCATCGAAATCTCGCACAGGCTGCCTGCTCGAGGGCAGGTCATTCCCACTCCCGAACCCGGCGAGAGTGTTGTATTCATCTCTCACTTCCTCCGAGGACTAGGCCTTGCTCTAGATCCCTTTGTCAGAGGGCTCATGTTCTATTATGGGCTGGACTTCCATGACCTGGCCCCGGATTCCATTCTTCACATCTCGCCGTTCGTTGTCGTGTGTGAGGCCTTCCTTCGCATTACCCCACACTTCGACCTATGGCTCAAAACTTTCAATGTGAAGCCGAAGATGATTGGGGGGGCGACACATAGAGTGCGGAGGTGCCGTAGTAAGCAAAGGCACTGATGTTCCATGGCCAGAGGGTTCCTTCCCAAAGGTGTCCAGTTTATGGCAACGGGAGTGGTTTTATATCACAACTCCCTGGAGTACCAAGTGGGTAGCTTCCCCCGCCTTTCACTCGGCCCCCCACCACAACTAACGTCATGGATCAACAAGGGGCTGGACCGGGGGCCAGTAAATGATGTGCCGATATTGCAGAGTCGCATCCGAGATCTCCTCGAGAGAGACATCAGCCTGGTCACGGTAATGCAAGTCATGCTAGTTCGCCGAGTCCCTCCTTGCAAACGTTGACCACGAACTATTCAGCACTTCCTCGGCATGACGCTCGAAGAGATGTACAAATTGTTCTTCGGGCCACAAATAAAGTGTCCGGACACCACTGAGGATGCGGGTCTGAGTTGTAATCGCCCAGATACCCAAGTAAGTAATCCCGTGGCCGAACACACTATCTTTTTATTTATCATAACATCATTCTGAAAAGTCGCTCTTTGACCAGGACTGGGTAACAAAGTCGAAGATGATCAGGTGTTCGGCCCCCCTTCCTGAAGGCTCGGCCAATCTAGTACTAGCCAGAATGCTCGAGCCGGCGCCTTATCAGGCGCCCTCAGGGGAAGATAAAAAGGGAAATAAAGAGGCTGAAAGCAGGCCTCACTCATTATTCATCCCAACCGGGGGAATTAGCGCCTCCACGAAGGAGGATAACCAGGGAGAAGAATCTGAAATTCCCTCTCCCCAAGGAAGGAAGAGGACCACCTCTAAAGACCCGGAAACAAAGGTTTCCAAACGGGGGAAGAAATCTTCGCCAGAGGGTCCTGCCTCAGAGGGTACTCTTGCCGCACAGTACCCGCAAGGGGATCAGCCCTCTACCAAGCTGTAAGTAAACAAAAAGTACTTAATAGTAAAAATATCCTACATTACTTCTGAAGACAATAACCGAAGCATATATCTTGTAGTTTGGATCATAGCCCTTCTCAACAGAGTTCATCTTTGGGGGATCTTCTTCCGGAGATGATGGAGAGCGAAACACCTCCCCATGCCACCGCACCTCATGAGGTGAGCGACCCTGAAGTGTCATCGCGAAGGGTTTCTCCTGATCCGCCAAGGCCAGAAGGTAATCCTTTGGCCACCCAAAGTCCTCAGTATTCGGCTCCTAAAGAGAGCAACAGAAAGAGTCCGGAACCGTCCGGTGTGTGGTCGAACGCACTGAAGGATCTTCTGGAGCAAGCAGCCATCTCAGAATAGCATCATACGCTAATGGGTACGGTGATTGAGAGGATTTCATCCGCCGAAAGCGGGTTGCACGAAGCTTTTATGAGTCTGCTGAAAGGCTTTGAGGTACGTGAAATAGTGTATGTTTTTGACAGTACCGCACACGTTAGGTGTGCCCTATGCAGATAGTAGCCCCTGAGACTCTGGTTGCCGTCGAGAACGACGGCAAATAGAGGATCATAGTCCCAGGTAATAATTAGGCCACCTTCATGTGCAGGTGGCTGAAGGTCCGGTGGCTAGCCGGACTGGTGAGTTTGCCGAGCTAAAGCGGCAATTTGATGCGGCAGATGCCGACATCGTGCTTGTAAACAAGCGGCTCGACGAGGCACGGGGTATGTGATTTCTTCGGTGATCAACACATAGTAAGAGGAGCATGATGCTAGTATCTTTAATATGTTGTGACTACAGATGGAGCTGCCGCCATGGAGACCCTTCGGGCGGAACTTGCCCGAGCCAAGGAACAAGCCAAGAATAGTGATGTGGCCACTCTAAAGGCGGTCAAAGAGCTGAGGGCCAAACAGGCTCCGCATTGCCGAAGCAAGGAAAAAATAGCCAAGATGGTCGTTGAGTTGAAAGATGCCGCCGACCGTTACCAGCTTCTTGAAAAAGAAAGCTGTCGGATTTTGGGTTCCGACAGACCCTTGAGGTTCGAACACTAGGGTGCGCGCGGAGATTTCGCCTCCTACCTACCTTCACCCCTCCGCCATGCTAGGATCTAGACTACGGAAAGAACAACACAAGAGACACAGGGTTTATACTGGTTCGGGCCACCGTTGTGGTGTAATACCCTACTCCAGTGTGTGGTGTGGTGGATTGCCTCTTGGGCTGATGATGATGAACAATACAAGGAAGAACAGCCTCGCGAGGGTCTGTTCTTGGCTGGGGGGATGAACTACTGAGAAGAGTTCAATCACCTTTCTCTCTCTCTCTCTCTCTCTCTCTCTCTCTCTCTCTCTCTGATCTAGACCCTCTCTAACGAGCCTCTTCCTTCCTACTTCCCAACCTCTCCAACTCACCGACCCCTTGCTTTGTGGGTGGCTGGTCCTATTTATAGGGGCCCTGGTCCTCTTCCCAAATATCGAGCGGGAAGGGAGCCAACAATGGCGGGCTAATTTGAAGGGGGGCAGCTAGTATCAGCTATCCTGACAAAAGTAGTCTTCGCCTGCACAAAGCTCTGGTGATGACGCCGTCTTGGGCTCCACGGTGACCTCCATCTCGTAGTCCTCCTGGTCTTGGTCTCGTTGCACCGAAATGGCAACCTTTGCCTGATGCCTCGGTACTCTGCGGCTGCGCTTGCCCCCTTTTCACCAAAGAGGAAAGGAGGACGCTGCGCGGGCTGGCACCCACCTGGCGCCCTGAGTCGTCATGGCTTGCGTCACGGGCACCTCGTGAGGTACCCCGCCTTGATATCTCCGCCTCCTCGTGAGCCAGCCTGACAAGGCCGTGCCTGAGGAAGCTCTGCGTCGTCCGCCCCGCGAGGCTTGGCCCCTCGCGAGGATCTTGGGTTTGTGTTGGTGAAGACGGGCCATGCTGGGCCCCCCTTTGAGCCACGCCACAGGCCGCAGGCAGGCAAGTCTAGGGACCCCCATTCCAAGAACGCCGATAGTAGCCCCCGGCCCCAAGGCATGCCCGGACTTGGCCGTGTAGGGAGGTGGAAGGGCAAGAACGAAGCGCCGTGGGACCTAACAGCCTGCGGCCTTGGGCGCCGCGTGGTGGTTGATGGAACGTGGGCGTCT
Organism: Triticum dicoccoides; assembly: GCF_002162155.2. Classification (NCBI taxonomy): domain Eukaryota; kingdom Viridiplantae; phylum Streptophyta; class Magnoliopsida; order Poales; family Poaceae; genus Triticum; species Triticum dicoccoides. The sequence continues at coordinate 507,498,311 of NC_041380.1, forward strand.
CCACTTCCCCATGGTGCCTTGGCAACTGCACGGATTGGATAAGTCCTGCATGAAAAGTGGGTTATGATTACCTGCAATCGTGGAGGTAGGCGGTTGGCCTTCACCGGCCATAAGTACGGAACAGCGCGCGCCCTTCCAGTCCATCCCTCCTTGCTTCTCCTTCTTCCCGATCCTTGCTCCGTCTTGCTGCGATGGCTCCGATCCGCCGGTTCTCGATGGCAGAGAAGGGAAAGGCTCCCCGAGAGGAACCAAACCCACTCCCGCTGAAGAAACGGCTCGCCCCCCGTGGCCCGGACGAGGGGGCCCTTCAGGTGGTGTCGAGGCCTTGGTGCGAGCGGGCGCCGCCGGGGTTCCCGCTTCCATTGTACGCCCACGTCGAGGGCCCTGAAGGAGCTGATGCTGACCGCCACGGGCGGCGCCGCCGTCGGTGCCGGCGGGTCACAAAGGTGTGGGTCGTCCCCCCTGGGGTCTACACCGAGGGCTCCCCCCGAGAGTTTGTGATTCACGTCGCCATTCCTCTTCAGTCTTGGATCCGCCTTCCTCCCTTCTTCGCCTCCATCATCCCGCAGGGGGAGCCCTGGAGCTCTGGCTGCAGCACCCTCGCGACCGAGGCAGAGGTCGTGGTCGTTGCCCCAGGCGATGCCTTCATGACTCGGGGCTGGAGAGAGATCGCCCGGGTTTGCAGGGTAAGGGGCGTCTTCGCGGTCCACTTGGATTACGATGGTGGTTCGGTGATGCTCCTCAAGGTCTTCGATGCGAGCGGGCGCCGGCTGGAGTGCTGCTCCGGGGAAGGCGGCCAGGACCCTGCCGCGACGAGGACTGGGCCCGCCAGCCGCTCCCTTGGCGGCTCCTCAGGCGGTGGAGGCGTCGGAGGTTCCAGCGACTCCGGCGAGCTCTTCGCGACTCCAGAGACGAGCGATGACAGCTATGAGCCCCCGATCCGGCACCGCTCCTGGAGCAGGGCGGGCTCGTCAGGCCGCCGCCGACTCTGATCTGGATGGGGTTGGCGTCGGTGCTTGACGGCCCACTGTTGATGATGGCGTATTTTGCAGGGACGTGCGTAGTTTGTGTCCCTTTAGGATTTGTTCCCTGTGAGGAATCAAAAACGCGTCCCGTGGGGGCTTGTAAGGTGCCTGTGATCCTGTTTTGTTAATATAACCCTTGTCGTAGAATTGCGCGAGTTGCTCATTCTGTCTTAGCTCAGTCCTCCCTTTCGAACCTCACGAGGGCTTGGTGTTCTGCGCCGACAGGTCCCAGTCCCAAGGCGGCTTCAGCCATCGCTGGTATGCCAGGTTGCGATGCCGTGGTCAAGGCCAGGAGGTGAGCGACCCGGAGTCCGGTAAGAGCCCCTGAGTCGCGATGCTCAGGAGGTCCCCTTTGGCGCCCAAGCAGCCGTCGTTTGGTGAGAAAGGAGAGTGGTGTCGCTAACACGGGATGGCATTAGGTGCGGGGATGGTGCCACGGTAGCTGGCGCCTCCGGGTGATGACTTATCTCGAGGATCAGGGGCCGTTCTCTGATGTGTCACCGGGTCCGTGCATCGGCAGGCACGAGGTTGCTCGGCGAGGTCCTCGTGTGTCTCTCCCCTCTCGCCTTTGTTCCCCCTTTCTGCTCTACGTCCTCGGATCCCGGCCCTCGAGCGGGTCTCAGCCGTCGCTGGTATGCCAGGTCACGATGCCGTGGTCAAGGCCAGAGGGTGAGGGCTGGAGAGCTGGTAGGAGCCCTAAGTCACGATGCTCAGGCACCCCCCCCCTTTAACGTGCAAGCGGTTCACGCGGACGAGAGCGAAAGAGACACCGCAAGGGCCTTGCCTGACGCAGCTCCTTCAGGAGGTCCTGCAGGTCCATCATAGAAAAAAACATGGGGTTGCCATGGCAATTGACAGCCAGCCGTTGGTTGCTTCCGAGGGGTAGTGAGGCACTGAAGGCTTGACGAGGTGACACTATGCAGGGTTGCCGCGGCCAGAGCTCAGCCATCCAGGTTTGTCGGCATCGCAGGGACGGACCCATGCGCAAGCGTCGTGCCGTTTGGGAGCAGCTCCGTTAGTTGGCGTCAGCTGAGCAGGCAACTAGGTAAAACACATTAGCCGCGAAGGAGTGGATTCGTTCAAATAGATGCTGGGAATGCGGACATCACTGGGTCAGGCCCGAGCGACTTGGGGATCATGCAACCTGAGGGGCGCCCCCATCAAGGTAAGCTAACAACATGGAATAAAAGGGATACACGCCGCAGGGACGGACCCACGCGGCCTGGGAATAATGCAGCCCTGGGGGGGCGCTCCCAGGTGGAAGTAAAACTAGAAAGATGTCACCTGATGATGTTGAGGACGAAGGAGCGTTGATGTAGCAGGCTCGGTGGGCTGCGGGAGCCGATCCTCACGAGCCCCCAGGCCCAGGGGCCTCGAGAGGCTCCGGAGGCGCTGGTGGCTCCTTGCGGGCCATCTCCACCCCTGCCAGGGCAGTGGAACGCCTGGCCTCTCGTGCCACCATGATGCCCCTCATGAGGCGCTGGTACGCGTCAGCCGCGCTCGGCAAGCCGTAAGGCATGCGAACGTAGCTGTGGGGTGGGCCTTCGCAGCGCCCCACTCGCGAAGGCCAGAGGCGCTCCAGAGAGGCGACTCGGTTGAGCCCTGGTATGTCAATGCAGACGCGCAGCCCGCCATCCTCGCCTGGATGGGGAGCCATTGCTGGTAGGCGGCGGCCGCCTTTCATGACTCTTGACTCCTGTAGCTCCTGAATGGCCTTGCTGACGAACTCCTGAGGATCTGGATCTCCTTGCCTTGCTCCTTCTTGAGGGAAACGTGCTTCGAAACACGCCTCGATGTGGTGCCCAAGCGCCTCCCTCGTGACCCTAGCTAGGCCGGTGGCCCTCCAGGGGAGAGCCCCCGAGCCCTGCCTGAGGAGGGCGCCAGGCGCGCTTTCCTATCCGATGGAAGGAGGTTCCCCCTGGGCAGGCACGGGCCCAAAGGGGCCTGCCTCCTGAGTGGTCGGGCCAGACGATGTCTTCTTCTTCTTGGGGGCGGTCTCGGGAAGCCTCCTGCTTCCGTGATCTGGGTCATCTAGTGATGCGGCCTGAAAGGCTCGTTCCAGGGAACACACCGCGTCCTTCTCTTCACAGGGCACCGTGATGACTCTGCCGCTTCCTGGCATCTTGAGGACATTGTAGCCGTGGTGAGTTGCGGCCATGAACTTGGCCAGCGCTGGGTACCCAAGGATGGCGTTGTACGGCAGGCGAATGTGAGCGACGTCAAAGTCGATGAGCTCGATGCGGTAGTTGTCGCGTGCCCCGAAGGTGACAGGGAGGCGGACCTGCCCAATCGGGACCGTGGAGCCGTCGGTGATACCTGAGAAAGGATTGGTTGGCTGAAGCTGGCTGTAGGGCACTTGGAGGTTGTTGAATGTCTCCACGGACAAGACGTTGAGCCCTGCCCCTCCATCGATGAGGGTCTTGGTGACCACCACGTTGCTGATGATTGGGGAACAAAGCATCGGGAGGACTCTGGTTGTAGCTGCACACTTGAGCTGATCTGCTGAGCTGAACGTGATGGCGCACGCCGACCACCTGAGAGGGCGCGTGGCTTCGAGCCTGGGGAGGACTGCGTTCACTTTGCGGGCGAACTGCTTGAAGATGCGTTGAGAGGCTGGGGCTTGAGCCCCGCCCAGGATGCAGGCGATTGCGCGCGGCTCCTGGAAGCCCCCAGCCTCCTCGTCCTGGTGGCGGTCCTTGTTTCTCCTTGGCTGTGGCAGCAGCGGTGGGAGGCCTGCGTTGCCTTGTGGGCGATCCTTGCGAGGCTGATCCCTCCAGCCTCCCTCGCGAGGCGGGTCTTGCCAGCGATCCTCGCGAGGTTGATCGTGCCACCCCTGGCGCGGGCCACGGTCTTCCCAGCGTCCTACGTTCCTTCCTCCTCCTCGACCGTAGTCCTGGTCACCGCGGTCAAGGTGACGGCTGATCCTTCCTTCTCGCACGGCTCGGAGTTCTTGACATTCGTTGGTGTTGTGGGTGTGGAGGTCGTGGTACACACAGTACCGGCTGCCCTTAGGAGGTTCGGGCTGATCTCTGCCCGCTTGGTGTCTGGTTCTGCCGCGAGCACGGCAGCCCCCTTGCGCTTCACATCCTTGGCCTTGAGCTTCTTCTCTTCTGGGTCTGCGGCAGGCAGCTCGAGGAGGGAGAAACACCCTTCCTCAGCCCTGGTGTACTTGTTTGCCAAGTTGAACGGTTCCAAGGAAGTGCACAGGTCTTCATGCATCGCCAGCTCCTCCTTCATCTTGACATCGCGCACGCCGTCGGAGAAAGCTGAGATGATGGCCTCCTCAGTCACCTTGCGAATCTTGAGGCGTGCATTGTTGAAGCGCTGGATGTACTTCTGTAGGGTCTCCCCTGGTTGTTGCTTGAGGCGGTGCATGTCGCTCACGGCGGGTGGCCGGTCGCGAGTGCCTTGGAAGTTGGCGATGAAGCGGGTGCGCATCTCTTCCCAGGAGGAGATTGTGCCTGGAGCCAGGTTCAGAAGCCAGGTGCAGGCCTCGTCCTTGAGCGCCATGGGAAACCAGTTCGCCATGAACTTCTCATCTCCGTTGGCAGCTTCGATGCCCAGCTCGTAGAGCTGGAGGAACTCCACAGGGTCGGCCGTGCCGTCGTAGCAAGGAGGCAGGTCTAGCTTGAACTTGCCGGGCCACGCGATGCTGCGTAATCCGGTGGTGAAGGCGCGGCAGCCTGCTGTGGCCACGGGAGGCCTTGGGTGACGGAGAGCTTGGTCTTGCATGTCCCCACGCGCTGCAGCTGAGAGCAGCGCGGGGTCTTGACGCGCGGGAGCAGGAGCATGGTCGCGACGTGCTAGAGCAGGGAGCGCCCGGGCGGCTTCTTGCGGGCGAGGGACTTCTTGGCAGCTCTGTTCTTCTGCGCTGGCACCTGACGGAGCGGGTTCCGCCCAGGGGCCACACGCCTTGGAGCCATGGCGTCTTCTTGAGGAGGAGGCGGCCGGGGCGCCGCCGGAGCCTCGTCGCCCGCGCGGGGCGGGGTGCGGTGTAGTGGAACGGACGGTGCAGGAGAGCCCCGCGGCGCGAACGAGCTCGGCGACGCGGTCGAGCCATTCTTCGTAGACGTCGTCGACGGGACGGTAGCGCAGGAGCTCGTTTGCCGCGATGAGTGCAGCCCGAGCCTCCATGGGCGCGCGGAGCGCGCGGGACGAAGATCCAGCTGGGGCGAGCGAGGGAGTTGTGGTGCGGCCGTCTTGCCGCACGGACGGATGGTGGAATGATGCTTGTTGCTCGTCCCCCGCCGGGCCGATGGCGGCATTGACGGCAGGTGACGGGGAACGGCGAGGACGCCCGCCGACAGGGGCCGTCTGGGCGATGCAGGAAGCGAGGGCGGCCCGGCGCTCGGCTCGGGCCCAACGAGCGTCAGACATGGGCACGATGGTCGGAGGAGAACGGGGCGGTGGAAGACGAATTCTGGCGCACCCCTACCTGGCGCGCCAAATGTCGGATTTCAGGTTCCGGCAGACCCTTGAGGTTCGAACACTGGGGTGCGCGCGGAGATTTCGCCTCCTACCTACCTACACCCCTCTGCCATGCTAGGATCTAAACTACAGAAAGAACAACATAAGAGACACGGGGTTTATACTGGTTCGGGCCACCGTTGTGGTGTAATACCCTACTCCAGTGTGTGGTGTGGTGGATTGCCTCTTGGGCTGATAATGATGAACAATACAAGGAAGAACAGCCTCGCGAGGGTCTATTCTTGGCTGGGGGGATGAACTACTGAGAAGAGTTCAGTCACCTTTCTCTCTATCTCTCTCTCTGATCGAGACCCTCTCTAATGAGCCTCTTCCTTCCTACTTCCCAACCTCTCCAACTCACCGACCCCTTGCTCTGTGGGTGGCTGGTCCTATTTATAGAGGCCCTGGTCCTCTTCCCAAATATCGAGCGGGAAGGGAGCCAACAATGGCGGGCTAATTTGAAGGGGGACAGCTAGTATCAGCTATCCTGACAAAAGTAGTCTTCACCTGCACAAAGCTCTGGAGATGACGCCGTCTTGGGCTCCACGGTGACTTCCATCTCGTAGTCCTCCTGGTCTTGGTCTCGTTGCACCGAAATGGCAACCTTTGCCTGATGCCTCGGTACTCCGCGGCTGCACTTGCCCCCTTTTCACCAAAGAGGAAAGGAGGACGTTGCGTGGGCTGGCACCCGCCTGGCGCCCTGAGTCATCATGGCTTGCGTCACGGGCACCTCGTGAGGTACCCCGCCTTGTTCTCTCCGCCTCCTCGTGAGCCAGCCTGATGAGGCCGTGCCTGACGAAGCTCTACGTCGTCCGCCCCGCAAGGCTTGGCCTCTCGCGAGGGTCTTGGGTTTGTGTTGGTGAAGACGGGCCGTGCTGGGCCCCCCTTTGAGCCACACCGCAGGCCGCAGGCAGGCAAGTCTAGGGACCCTCGTTCCCAGAAAGCCGACAAAAGCCGAGCGAAGGTGACGGACCTAGATAAGGCCATGGTAGATGAGGGAGTCCTGGATTAGGGGGTGTCCGGATAGCCGGACTATACCTTCGGCCGGACTCCTGGACTATGAAGATACAAGATTGAAGACTTCGTCCCGTGTCCGGAAGGGACTTTCCTTGGCGTGGAAGGCAAGCTTGGCGATACGATATGTAGATCTCCTACCATTGTAACCGACTCTGTGTAACCCTAGCCCTCTCCGGTGTCTATATAAACCGGAGGGTTTTAGTCCATAGGACGAACAACAATCATACCATAGGCTAGCTTCTAGGGTTTAGCCTCTCTGATCTCGTGGTAGATCTACTCTTGTACTACCCATATCATCAATATTAATCAAGCAGGACATAGGGTTTTACCTCCATCAAGAGGGCCTGAACCTGGGTAAAACATCGTGTCCCCTGCCTCCTGTTACCATCCGGCCTAGACGCACAGTTCGGGACCCCCTACCCGAGATCCGCCGGTTTTCACACCGACAGTAGAAGCCAAGGAAGCCCGCTCTAAAATCAGAGCGGCGAAGGAGGAGCTGCGTCAAGCTGGAGATATCGCGGCTGGGAAGCCCTTTTTTTGCGGACGAAGTTCGGAGATCCGAAGTATGCCCCTCTTGATCAACTATGGAGTTCTGCAGACGCATACGTGGATTTGGCAGCCAGTGCTGCTGATGCGGCCGAGTACTTCAAGGAAATAAAAGATCGTGAAGTGGAAAGGCTATTCTGGTCACAGTTCCATGTTCCAGTGCGTCCGCTGCTTTTGAATGAGCGAATGGCCGAGTGGGCAAAGCTCCATAGGTTGTCCGGGCTTGCCATGAGGTCTGTTGTGGATCATCTGTGGCCGGAAGGGCCAAGGCCGAATAGTTATTTTAGTTTAGTGCAACAGTTCCTTCGTGATGTGCCGCACATCGACGCTATGAAGAGGTCGGCATGCATAGAGGGTGCGCGTATGTCACTTGCCCGTGTCAAAACATATTGGGCAGAGATGGAGGCCACCGCTATTGCAACCCAGAGTTTGGTCGTAAGCCGAGTATCTGTCGAGCACTACTTTGAAGAAGTCCTTGAAGGCGCTCGTTCAATAGAGGCTCAGTGCTCGAGGAATATAATGTTCTAGTGACATGTATTCCCATTGTAAAAACAATGTTTTATTGGATTATAACGGCTGTGTTTATACTTTTGCCTGAAAGTATTATGATGCCTCCTGTGCGGCCGTTTATGTATATATGTATATAACCTGAAAGTTTGCAGTCGTCGGCTTCAGCCCCGACGCATATAATGCGGGGGTGTTCGCAAAAAATGCGTATTCACACTTGATCCAATGTCTTGGTCCATTAAGGAGGTGGTAGCGCAGTGAAAGAGGCAATTGGACTATACTGCTTTAACACTTTCACTTAGCCATAGGAGTTTGATGGTGGGACTACTATATAGCCCCTGGTACCTTCGCGCTCGCCCGAATACGGTGCACGTACATACATGACAGGGAAACGGCCCTTCGTTAATGCGGAGGAATCCCGAAGATTCCGCTAAGTCATCGAGTGGTTGACCAGTCTCGCGCTTTATCATGACAGTCAGTTTTTGGCTTTCTCTACTGAGGTGCTCATCCGGATGAACCAGGGCACAATCGCAGTAGTTCTCCCGGTGCCGCCTTAGCCGATAGAGTGGAACGTAAGGTAGCAAAACATGGGAGCCGGGCAAACCCAACATTTGACCAAAGACATGATTCGGAGTTGATGCATATAAGGCCAAACTCACGACGCCGAACACTCCCTAAGGTATTCGGTCTTTATAACATATGTCGGGCTGAACAATGCCCTTAATAATAAACCCCGAGTGTCCAGGTACGTGCAATATTCTGACGTGGCGAAATGCCAATAACGTCAGCATCCTTCTCAGTTGTATTGAGTATCCGGAGGATGTGAACAACAAGAGACAGTAAAAAAAGGTTTACGCAGGGTCTTAATTTGAAAAGAAACCTTTGAGCGGGTCCCTGCTGCACGTCTGCGCCTGTGTCTCCGTTGTGCCGTGTCCTGGATGGGTGCAGCACGATTGTCATCTATAAAAGAGAAGAACTTAGGCGAAAGTTGTCGTGCCAAAAAATTGGTTATTCTCGATAAACCATTAAAATTCAAGATAAGTCAAGTTGAGCCGAACTAGCCCTGATTACACGCGGGAAGCCCCTGGTACCGTCAATGAAGGTTTAACCATCAAACCAATCTCATGTATAACTAGTGATGCGCCAGACTCGTCGAACCGTGTTCGCGGTCTTGACGACCTGTCATTTATTCTGGTTGGTGAGGCAGTCTAGTGCTCGGCTGTTAAAGCCGCCACACGTTCTTTCGCGCGTAGAGAACGCTCAATATTTCCACTAACTGTGATGGTGCCACGTGGACCAGGCATCTTAAGCTTAAGAGAAGCGTAATGTGGTATCGCGTTAAAATGAGCGAAAGCTGTTCTTCCGAGTAGCGCTTGATAGCCGCTTCGGAATGGAGCAATGTCGAAGTCTAACTTCTCACTTCGGTAGTTGTCGGGTGAACCGAATACAACCTCTAGTATTAGAGAGCCCGTGGAGCGGGCCTCTGGGCCTGGTATTACTCCCTTGAAGGTAGTATTACTATGGCTGATTTTTGTCGGGTCTATCCCCATTTTACGGGCTGTGTCCTGATATATCAGATTTAGACCACTGCCGCCGTCCATTAGGACTCGTGTGAGATGGTATCCGTTTATTATTGGGTCTAACACCAAGGCAGCCAATCCTTCATGTCGAATGCTTGTCGGGTGATCCCTGCGATCAAAAGTGATCGGGCAGGCCAACCAGGGGTTGAACTTAGGGGTGACGGGCTCTACGGCGCGTATGTCTCGGACTGCATGTTTGCTTCTCCTCTTCGTCATGTGGATCGTGTTTACTGTTTTAACCTCTGGTGGGAATTTTTTCTGTTCTCCAGTGCTTTGCTGGCGAGGTTCGTCCTCGTCTTCTCTTGGTGTCTCCATCCCCTTGTGTTCAGCGTTTAGCTTACCGGCCTGCTTGAAGACCCAGCATTCTCTATGGGTGTGATTTGCAGGTTTACGGGGGTGCCATGAATCTGACATAGCTTGTCTAGAATCTTGTTTAGGCTGGACGGTCCATCTCTGCTGCCTTTGAAAGGCTTTTTCCGCTGACCTAGTCGAGAGCCCGTGAATCTGGCGTTTACGATTGTATTATCTGGGTTGTCTTCTTTATTTCAATGCCTACTTTTACTGCGTCGTGGTTTTCCATTGCCATCCCTGACTTCGGATATGCTTGGGTCGCTGGTGCTACTGCGGGCTAACCAGCTATCTTCGCCCGCACAAAAGCGGGTCATGAGGCTTGTTAGGGCTGCCATTGTTCTCAGTTTTTCTTGGCCGAGGTGTCTGGCGAGCCATTCGTCTCGAACGATGTGCTTGAAAGCTGCTAAGGCTTCGGCGTCCGGACAGTCGACGATTTGGTTTTTCTTAGTGAGAAACATGTTCCAAAGCTTTTGGGCCGACTCTCCGGGATGTTGAATTATATGACTTAAATCGTCTGCATCCGGAGGTCGGACATAGGTCCCTTGAAAATTAGCCCGAAAAGCATCCTTGAGCTCCTCCCAACTTCCAATTGATTTCTCGGGGAGGCTTTTCAGCCAGTGTCGAGCTGGTCCTTTAAGCTTGAGGGGCAAGTACTTGATGGCGTGGAGATCGTCTCTGCGAGCCATATGGATATGGAGGATAAAGTCCTCAATCCAGACCCCAGGGTCTGTGGTCCCATTGTACGCCTCTATGTTCACTGGTTTGAATCCTTCTGGAAATTTGTAGTCCAGCACCTCATCGGTGAAACATAGGGGGTGTGCGGCACCCCTGTATTTGGATGTATCATGGTGTTCAGACGGTTGTAGTATTCGGTTTTGGTTTTGTGCCGGAGCACGCTTCCTAGATCCATAAATGGATCTGGTCATACTGGATTTTTTGCGCAAGTCCTCATGTAGATCGTGTGTTGACTTATGTCCGGCCTTGTTAGCCGCTCTATCACGGTCACAAGGTGGTTGATCCGGCCGGTTGGCCGTTTTATTTTTCGGCTGTGTGGGCTCTAAGGCATCATCGTCGAATTCAGGTAATAGCTTGCGCTTTGGATAGCTCTTTGTGTGGTAACTTCCACCATACTTTTCTTCGTTGTCGAGCACTTTGTTCCACCTGTTGTTGAGCGTATTTTGTGCGGCCTTAAGACTTTGCTTCTGCTTCTTCAGACTCCTCGCTGTGGTAATAAGCCTTCTGTAGAGGTTCTCTTGTTCCAAGTGCGTTTCCGGGATGATGTGTGCATCTTTGTCCGGCCTGTTTTCTTCCCCATAGGGGGTTTGATGAGGTTTATCCTCGGTGTCGCCATGTTCGGACATCGGATCCGTACTATGTTCACCGTTTGCAGTTTCATCGTGCTCTGCCGCTGGGTCAATGTGGTCGTCATTTCCTCTGGAGTCGACTGGAGTGTTATTTTCTCTTGCGCTGTTATCGCTGTTTTTGCTGAGGCGGGATTTTGAGCGGCGCCTATGCTGACACTTTGATTGCTTCTCGAGGGAGTTATTCTTCGCTGCATCCTGCCATTCTACGTCATTGTTTTCTTTGGGTGTATCCACCATGTATATGTCATGTGGTGAAGTGGTTGTCCAGCGCCCTGTGGGCACTGGTTCCTGTTCCTCTCCTGCATCGTCGTCCATGCCGCCGATGTCTTCGGAGTCGAAATCGAGCATGTCGGTTAAATCATCGACAAAGGCCACTAAGTGGGTGGTGGGTGGGCAGCGAATTTCTTCGTCGTCCGCATCCCATTCTAGCCAGACATAGTTCGGTCAAGGATCTCCTGACAAGGAGAGAGACCTTAATGAATTTAGCACGTCGCCGAAAGGTGAGTACTGAAAGATATCCGCGGAGGTGAACTCCATGATCGGCGCCCGATCGGATTTGATAGGCATGGACGCGGGAGGCTCGGAGTCCGTAGCCGGAGATGAATCCAGTGGTTCGGCAACACGGCTCTCGTAAGGGGTGAAGTCAGTATCCGGCTCCATCGCCACTGAGAGTGCGGCCTCCATGGCGGGGTCTATCCCCCGTCCTTGGATGGCGAAATTTGCTCCGGATCGAGGGCCGGAGTAGTTGCAGGTGTGATCTCCCGAACATTGTCCGACGGCAGAGTTACGTCATGCTTGTCGTGATTGTGCGGCGCACCTAACATGGGCTCGAATCCGTCGAATATCAAGTATCCGTGGATGTCGGCAGTGTAGTTTAAGTTTCCGAACCTGACCTGATGGCCAGGGGCATAGCTCTCCATCTGCTCCAGATGGCCAAGTGAGTTGGCCCGCAGTGCGAAGCCGCCGAATACGAAGATCTATCCGGGGAGGAAAACCTCGCCCTGGACCGCATCGTTACCGATGATCGAAGGAGCCATCAAGCCTTACGGTGAAGGCACAGTGGAACTCTCAATGAAAGCACCAATGTCGGTGTCAAAACCGGCAGATCTCGGGTAGGGGGTCCCGAACTGTGCGTCTAAGGCGGATGGTAACAGGAGGCGGGGGACACGATGTTTACCCAGGTTCGGGCCCTCTTAATGGAGGTAATACCCTATGTCCTGCTTGATTGATCTTGATGATATGAGTATTACAAGAGTTGATCTACCACGAGATCGTAGAGGCTAAACCCTAGAAGCTAGCCTATGGTATGATTGTTGTTGTCCTACGGACTAAACCCTCCGATTTATATAAACACTGGAGGGGGCTAGGGTTACACAGAGTCGGTTACAAGGGAGGATATATACATATTCGTATTGCCAAGCTTGCTTTCCACACCAAGGAGAGTCCTATCCGGACACGGGACGAAGTCTTCAATCTTGTATCTTCATAGTCCAACAGTCCGGCCAAAGGATTTAGTCCGGCTGTCCGAAGACCCCCTAATCCAGGACTCCCTCAAGCACCATCGACGATCCTTAGCTATCAAGTATGCCAACGATACCCATACGCCGCCGAGAATCAGGTACTATTATCCAACGGTCGGCTCCTACGTTCACTTTCTTAGCATAAGCACCACACCTTTGAATTTCTGCAGGGCATCATTCAGTTTTTCATGAGACGCGTTATTATGCTTGCACCTGTAGGGCCATACTTCTGGCAGTGAACATGTTACATGTGCTAAATTACATACCAGTGCACATATAGTTAATATGCTTTAGTTTTGTCCAAAGTATTACTGTACTTCCTAGATATCACTGCCTACTATTTTGCTTCTTGCATGCTATATTTATGATAATGGTGTTGTTCAGATGCCACCTATTGGTTCCATCAGACTGCTTCATGTTCTCTATGCTTCATTACACATCAGCAAACTAGCGTGTGGTTCCGCTGGTTTTTGTTTGTTTTACCCTACATTTTCTGATGCTAGCTATTACATCACTGCTCCGAGCCTCTGTTAATTACTTTTTTGTGTGTTCTTGATCTTCCCAAGTTGCACGACTAATTTGATGCTTCTATTAATTATGGAGTTGATAACCCCATCAAGCAAAATATTTGTTCTTTTGGGGCTGGCACCTCGAACAAGCATAAAAATAGAGGGAAGCAGATATATTGTCGTGTATGCACACACCCTTCTTTCATTAGTTTAGATGAACCATTGATGATCAATTCGAACCAGTGCATGTGGCTAAAATTAATTTTACCTAAATAGAGGGTGCAGAATAAACTACAACAAGTAGATTTGCAACCACGGGATGCTGATGATATCTTCAAAGAACATTACAATAGCAGCGGGGCTTCATAGCAACATATGGTAAGCCAGTGTGTTTTAGTACATGTGAAATGTAATGTGTGTGGGCTGCTTTCTTGGCTTGTGCCCTCAACCTGTAATCCTACAAAATAACAAATAGTTCAATTGACTGCTTTGATGTATTGCTTGATTCAAATGCTTGTTTGTTACTTGTTACGCTATACCTGAGTTGGTCAATATGTCAGGAGTGCCTGTTGTACTATCGTAAAGAAATGCATGCCTAGTTCATTTGATTCCTTAACTTTTCCTCTAGACTTCATCACAAGACTGTCTTCATAGTTTATATGAGGCCACACTGTTAAGTGCTTTCTTAGATTATTTCAACAGTTTAGATGCCTTGGCATCTTAAATATAGTGGTGGTACACTCCCTTTCAACTAGGGATGGCAACTCGGTCCCGTTTAATCCCGATTAAAGTCCACTAGTGGTATGATAGTTCAAAAGAGTTTTTGTTTTTTGAGGAAAATGAACCAGGGAGCTAGCAAAAACTAACTAGATGGGACTGGCGGATGTCGTTTATTTGCCATTTACATCCCTAGTTTCATCTTACCATTTTAATTTATTTTCGGCTGATGCTGCTTCGAACCATTTAAATATAGCTTGCCATGCTCGACAATAATTCGTATGTCATTTACCATGTAAGCTTACTGCCTGGATCATGCGATAACTATCTCTTACTTATGTCCAGCGGAAACCTTTCAGGATGCCGTTCACACTAGGACACAATGTACAACCCCAGAATCTATTTGTGGAAGCTGTGTGCCATCCATGTTACCAGATGGTAGCAGTCCAGAGGCAGCACACATGGAGAGCAGTCTAAGCACAGATATTATAGTGCTTGAGGCTCTACTAGAGGCAGAAAGAGATGGTGTGGCTGCCATGAATGAGGTAATCCTGATCTTGAAGCTGGAAATTATGCAATTAGCTGCACGCATTATGCAAGCAACCCAAGAACTGGAGGAAGTAAGAATGTTGCATTTGAAGACGGAGGAGGTCCTGCTGCTTCTGCTATCTGAAGCCCAGGGTAATCCCAGTTCTTCTTTAGACAGCAGTTGAAATTGTCATTATATTATTGTACTTGCATGTTATGTCATGTCTTTGAATGGATTATGTTGTAAGACCCCCTATGTTGTCCATGTGTTGTAATGATCCGAATTTTTTAGGCGAGGTAATCCTCGGTACTTGTATGATTGACATAAGGTGAACTATTTTTCGTGTGAGCATATTGTATTGGATGAAATAACTGTTTGCCTCAAAGTGTATCCAACCTACTCAATTCAAAGATCACGACATTTCTAAATAATAATCATATATAAAGGTGGAATAAATCTTTGTTGTGGTTTTGAATAAATAAATAACAAAACGTAGAATTATTTGTGGATATTCGTAATCGAATAAAAATTGGATTTGGATTTAGTTGCCAGGGCCCAGGGCAAATGTGAATGCTAATTCTCCCAAGTTTTGAACGAAGCGGCTAAACATCCACTATCATATGTGGGCTACCTGAAGCAAGTGTTTGCGAGATGGAAATTACTGTCTACCCCTGACACTTGACATCCCTATCGACCGGATTTACAATGCTGTCGATAGGGGTAGACTAGTAACTTCAATCAGACATGACACGACGGCCTTTGAGTCCATTCAGACATGGTGGGCGCCAAACGTGGGCGGCAAAACACATTTGATTCAAACTCGTCCGAAATACATGTGTCTCTCCCTCCATTTCCCCATTCATCACGCTGGGCAGCAAAACAAACTCTCCTCGTCCGAAATCGATGTAGGCTAATATTTTAAATAGGGGCAGATGTGTAACTTCCCTCGGATGTGACACAACCGCCCTACCTGTCAGCCCCGTTCATACACTATGGGCGCCAACCGTGGGCGGCAAAACACCCTCTCCTCGCCCGAAATCATTACCGGCAAATATTTGGGAGATGTGAGATTATCGTCCTATCCCCAATTGACGTGATATCTGAAATTTTAAACAGGGGATAAGTTCGTAACTTTACCACATTTCAGACAAGCGCGTCCCAAAGTTTGAGATCCCCCCTCCCCCTCCATTTCCCCATTCATACACCGTCGGCGCCACGACAACCTCCCCACTGCGGCCAGCCTCCTCCGTCCACCACCCCATCCTCCACCTTGTCGGAGCCACTACCCCTACCCCATCGTCCACTGCAAGAGATGGACGTCTCTCATCCATGGCGCCGGACCAGGATCCTTTCATCGCGTCGTCTCGCTTCATCGGCGCCGTTGTCCACCTTGTCGTTGCTGCTCCTACGACCGCCTCATCCACGACAACATGATTTATCCCCCGACCCATCCGCCTGCCATCTAAAGTCTTCTTCCCCGCCGCTGATAGCCATCGCACCTGCATCACCCTCAACGTATCAACAGGGGCCTACACGGCGTCACAAGAGAGGTGGTACTCTTCCATATGTGCTTAAGTTATTGATCTCAGCCAGAAATAGATCTTAAATTGTTTACTGTACTTTTCTTGTCCGTACCAAATCATAGTGGCTAGTTGAATGCAAACATTGGTTGTGAACTAGCTTTGTCCGGCTTGCACTGATACGTCTCCAATGTATCTATAATTTTTTGTTGCTCCATGCTATATTATCTACTGTTTTGGACATTATTGGGCTTTATTATTCACTTTTATATTATTTTTGGGACTAACCTATTAACCGGAGGCCCAGCCCAGAATTGCTGTATTTTTGCCTATTTTAGAGTTTCGAAGAAAAGGAATATCAAACGGAGTCCAAACGGAATGAAACCTTCGGGAACGTGATTTTCTCAACGAATAAGACCAGAGAGACTTGGAACCTACGTCAAGAAATAAAACAGGAGGCCACGAGGTAGGGGGGCGCGCCCACCCCCACCAGGCGCGCCCTCCACCCTCGTGGGCCCCCTGTTGCTCCATCGACGTACTCCTTCCTCCTATATATATCCACGTACCCCCAAACGATCAGATATGGAGCCAAAACCCTAATTCCACTACCGTAACTTTCTGTATCCACGAGATCCCATCTTGGGGCCTGTTCCGGAGCTCCGCTGGAGGGGGCATCGATCATGGAGGGCTTCTACATCAACACCATAGCCCCTCCGATGAAGTGTGAGTAGTTCACCTTAGACCTACGGGTCCATAGTTAGTAGCTAGATGGCTTCTTCTCTCTTTTTGGATCTCAATACAATGTTCTCCCCCTCTCTCGTGGAGATCTATTCAATGTAATCTTCTTTTTGTGGTGTGTTTGTTGAGACCGATGAATTGTGGGTTTATGATCAAGTCTATCTATGAATAATATTTGAATCTTCTCTGAATTCTTTTATGTATGATTGGTTATCTTTGCAACTCTCTTTGAATTATTAGTTTGGTTTGGCCTACTAGATTGATCTTTCTTGCAATGGGAGAAGTGCTTAGCTTTGGGTTCAATCTTGTGGTGTCATTTCCCAGTGACAGTAGGGCAGCAAGGCACGTATTGTATTGTTGCCATCGAGGATAACAAGATGGGGTTTTCTTCATATTGCATGAGTCTATCCATCTGCATCATGTCATCTTGCTTAAGGCGTTACTCTGTTTTTAACTTAATACTCTAGATGCATGCTGGATAGCGGTCGATGAGTGGGGTAATGGTAGTAGATGCAGGCAGGAGTCGGTCTACTTGTCTCGAACGTGATGCCTATATACATGATCATACCTAGATATTCTCATAACTATGCTAAATTCTGTCAATTGCTCAACAGTAATTTGTTCACCCACCGTAGAATACTTATGCTCTCGAGAGAAGCCACTAGTGAAACCTATGGCCCCCGGGTCTATCTTTATCATATTGATCTCATACTACTTAGTTATTTCCTTGCTATTTACTTTGCCTTTATTTTACTTTGCATATTTTATCATAAAAATACCAAAAATAGTATCTTATCATATCTATCAGATCTCACTCTTGTAAGTGGCCCTATAGGGATTGACAACCCCTATTTGCGTTGGTTGCGAGGATTTATTTGTTTTGTGCAGGTGCGAGGGACTCGCGCGTAGCCTCCTACTGGATTGATACCTTGGTTCTCAAAAATTGAGGGAAATACTTACGCTAGTTTGCTGCATCATCCCTTCCTCTTTGGGGAAAACCAACGCAGTGCTCAAGAGGTAGCAAGAAGGATTTCTGGCGCCGTTGCCGGGGAGGTCTACACAAAAGTCAACATACCAAGTACCCATCACATACCCTTATCTCCCGCATTACATTATTTGCCATTTGCCTCTCGTTTTCCTCTCCCCCCACTTCACCTTTGTCGTTTTATTCGCCCTCTCTCTCTATCCTCCCTCCCTATTTGCCACTTTTTACCCGCTTGCTTTTTGTTTGCTTGTGTGTTAGTTTGCTTGCTTGTCGTGATGGCTCAAGATAATACTAAATTATGTGACTTCACCAATACCAACAACAATGATCTTATTAGCACTCCGATTGCTCCTCTTACCGATGCTGAATCTTGTGAAATTAATACTGCTTTGCTAAATCTTGTCAAGAAAGATCCGTTCTCTGGCCTTCCTAGTGAAGATGCCGCTACCCATCTAAATAGCTTCGTTGATTTGTGTGACATGCAAAAGAAGAAAGATGTGGATAATGATATTGTTAAATTGAAGCTATTTCCTTTTTCTCTTAGAGATCATGCTAAAGCTTGGTTTTCGTCTTTGCCTAAAAATAGTATTGATTCATGGAACAAGTGCAAAGATGCTTTTATCTCTAAGTATTTTCCTCCCGCTAAGATCATCTCTATTAGAAACGATATTATGAATTTTAAACAAATTGATCATGAACATGTTGCACAAGCTTGGGAGAGAATTAAATTAATGATATGTAATTGCCCTACTCATGGTTTAAATTTGTGGATGATTGTTCAAAAAATTTATGCCGGATTGAATTTTGCTTCTAGAAATCTTTTAGATTCGGCCGCGGGAGGCACTTTTATGGAAATCACTTTAGGAGAATCTACTAAACTCCTAGATAATATTATGGTTAATTATTCTCAATGGCACACTGAAAGATCCACTAATAAAAAGGTGCATGCGATAGAAGTAATTAATGTTTTGAGTGGAAAGATGGATGAACTTATGAAATTATTTGCTAATAAGAGTGTTTCTTCTGATCCTAATGATATGCCCTTGTCTACTTTGATTGAGAATAATAATGAATCTATGGATGTGAATTTTGTTGGTAGGAACAATTTTGGTAACAACGTGTATAGAGGAAATTTCAATCCTAGGCCTTATCCTAGTAATCCCTATAATAATTATGGTAATTTCTACAACAATTATTATGCAAATTATAATAAGATTCCCTCTGATTTTGAATCTAATATTGAAGAATTTATTACTTTGCAAAAGAATTTTAATGCTATGATTGAAGAGAAATTGCTTAAGATTGATGATTTGGCTAGGAACATTGATAGAATTTCTCTTGATGTTGATTCTTTGAAACTTAGATCTATTCCACCTAAGGATGATATCAATGAGTCTCTCAAAGCTATGAGAATTTCCATTGATGATTGCAAAGAAAGAACCGCTAGGACGCGTGCTAAGAAAGATGCCTTTATAAGAGCGTGTTCTTCTAGTTCCTATGAAAATAATGATGAATGTCTAAAAGTTATTGATGTGTCCCCTATTAAATCTTTGTTTTGCAATATGAATCTTGATAATGATGGGACCGAATATGATCCACCCTTACATAGAAGGCGTTCCAAGAATTTGGAATTTGTTGATTTTGATGCTAAATTGGATAAAAGTGGGATTGAAGAAATTAAAACCCTAGATGTTGCTAAACCCACTATTATGGATTTCAAGGAATTTAACTATGGAAATTGCTCTTTGATTGATTGTATTTCCTTATTGCAATCCGTGCTAAATTCTCCTCACGCTTATAGTCAAAATAAAGCGTTTACTAAACATATCGTTGATGCCTTGATGCAATCTTATGAAGAAAAACTTGAGTTGGAAGTTTCTATCCCTAGAAAACTTTATGATGAGTGGGAACCAACTATTAAAATTAAAATTAAAGATCATGAATGATATGCTTTATGTGATTTGGGTGCTAGTGTTTCCACGATTCCAAAGACTTTGTGTGATTTGTTAGGTTTCCGTGATTTTGATGATTTCTCTCTAAACTTGCACCTTGCGGATTCCACTATTACGAAACCTATGGTAAGAATTCATGATGTTCTTATTGTTGCAAATAGGAATTATGTGCCCGTAGATTTTATTGTTCTTGACATAGATTGCAATCCTTCATGTCCTATTATTCTTGGTAGACATTTTCTTAGAATGATTGGTGCAATTATTGATATGAAGGAAGGAAATATTAGATTCTAATTTCCATTAAGGAAAGGCATGGAACACTTTCCTAGAAATAAAATTAAATTACCTTATGAATCAATTATGAGAGCCACTTATGGATTGCCTACCAAAGATGGCAATACCTAGATCTATTCTTGCTTGTTATGCCTAGCTAGGGGCGTTAAACGATAGCGCTTGTTGGGATGCAACCCAATTTTATTTTTATTCCTTGCTTTTTGCTCCTGTTTGATAATAAATAATTTATCTAGCCTTTGTTTTGGTTGTGTTTTTTGTGTTTAACTAGTAATAATGTATGTGCAATGCACGATTATATTAGGTAGGATATTAGTTGCACATTATATTAGGTAAGATATATTTGTTGCACGTTGGTATTTGGTAAGATATCAATTACTTTTTCGCGGGAATGCTAGGATATTAATTACATGACAGATTTCATGGGATAGCGTCGAGTCAAAACGTGTTTATAACCAATGACAGTGGTGGGTAATTAGAGCGTTAAACGTTTTGGTCCTCAACATTGGAGCGATTTCAACTGCTAGATAATATGATTTGACGGTCGTGATGGTTTGGATCTGCCCCTTTGGGTATTTTTATATTGGTATAGATTAGTGTTTGTGCCAAGTAGAACCGTTGGGAAGACTTGGGAAAAGTCTTGTTGAACTTGTTGTAAAAAACAGAAACTTTAGCGCTCACGAGAACTACTGCCATTTTTATTTGGAGAGTTCTATTTAGTTAATTCTTTTTGCAGATGATTAATAGATAAATTCCTCACGTCCAGCAATTTATTTTAGAATTTTTGGGGTTACAGATCTTGCGCTAGCTACAGATTACTACAGACTGTTCTGTTTTTGACTGATTCTGTTTTTCGTGTGTTGTTTGCTTATTTTGATGAATCTATGGCTAGTAAAATAGTTTATAAACCATAGAGAAGTTGGAATACAGTAGGTATAACACCAATATAAATAAAGAATGAGTTCATTACAGTACCTTGAAGTGATCTTTTGTTTTCTTTCGCTAACGGAGCTCACGAGATTTTCTACTTTAAGTTTTGTGTTGTGAAGTTTTCAAGTTTTGGGTAAAGATTTGATGGATTATGGAACAAGGACTGGCAAGAGCCTAAGCTTGGGGATGCCCATGGCACCCCCAAGATAATCTAAGGACACCTAAAAGCCAAAGCTTGGGGATGCCCTGGAAGGCATCCCCTCTTTTGTCTACTTCTATCGGTAACTTTACTTGGAGCTATATTTTCATTCGCCACATGATATGTGTTTTGCTTGGAGCGTCTTGTATTATTTGAGTCTTTGCTTGTTAGTTTACCACAATCATCCTTGATGTACACACCTTTTGAGAGAGCCATACATGATTTAGAATTTGTTAGAATACTCTATGTGCTTCGCTTATATCTTTTGAGTTATATAATTTTGCTCTAGTACTTCACTTATATCTTTTAGAGCACGGTGGTGGATTTGTTTTATAGAAACTATTGATATCTCATGCTTCACTTAGATTATTTCAAGAGTCTTAAATAGCATGGTAGTTTTCTTAAAATCCTAATATGCTTGGTGTACAAGATTAATAATAAAACTTTCTTATGAGTGTGTTGAATACTATGATAAGTTTGATACTTGATAATTGTTTTGAGATATGGAGATGGTGATATTAAAGTCATGCTAGTAGAGTAGTTGTGAATTTGAGAAATACTTGTGTTGAAGCTTGTGATTCCCGTAGCATGCACGTATGGTGAACCGTTATGTGATGAAGTCGGAGCATGATTTATTTTTTTGATTGCCTTCCTTATGAGTGGCGGTCGGGGACGAGCGATGGTCTTTCCCTACCAATCTATCCCCCTAGGAGCATGCGCGTAATACTTTCCTTTGATAACTTGTAGATTTTTGCAATAAGTATATGAGTTCTTTATGACTAATGTTGAGTCCATGGATTATACGCACTTTTCTCACCCTTCCACCTTTGCTAGCCTCTCTAATACCACGCACCTTTCGCCGGTATCATACACCCACCATATACCTTCCTCAAAACAGCCACCATACCTACCTTATGGCATTTCCATAGCCATTCCGAGATATATTGCCATGCAACTTTCCACCATTCCATTTATTATGACACACTCCATCATTGTAATATTGCTTAGCATGATCATGTAGTTGACATCGTATTTGTGGCAAAGCCACCATTCATAATTCTTTCATACATGTCACTCATGAGTCATTGCATATCCCGGTACACCGTCGGAGGCATTCATATAGAGTCATATTTTGTTCTAAGTATCGAGTTGTAATTGTTGAGTTGTAAGAAAAATAAAGTGTGATGATCATCATTATTAGATCATTGTCCCAGTGAGGAAAGGATGATGGAGACTATGATTCCCCCACAAGTCGGGATGAGACTCCGGATGAAAAATAAAAAAGAAAAGAAAAAAAGAGGCCATAAAAAAAGGAGAAAAGGCCCAAACAAAAAAATGAGAGAAAAACAGAGAAGGGACAATGTTACTATCCTTTTACCACACTTGTGCTTCAAAGTAGCACCATGATCTTCATAGTAGAGAGTCTCTCATGTTATCACTTTCATATACTAGTGGGAATTTTTCATTATAGAACTTGGCTTGTATATTCCAATGATGGGCTTCCTCAAAATGCCCTAGGTCTTCATGAGCAAGCAAGTTGGATGCACACCCACTTAGTTTCTTTTTGAGCTTTCATATACTTATAGCTCTAGTGCATCTGTTGCATGGCAATCCCTACTCACTCACATTGATATATATTGATGGGTATCTCCATAGCCCGTTGATACGGCTAGTTGATGTGAGACTATCTTCTTTTTGTCTTCTCCACAACCACCACTCTATTCCACCTATAGTGCTATATCCATGGCTCACGCTCATGTATTGCGTGAAAATTGAAAAAGTTTTGAGAATGTCAAAAGTATGAAACAATTGCTTGGCTTGTCATCGGGGTTGTGCATGATTTAAATATTTTGTGTGGTGAAGATAGAGCATAGCCAGACTATATGATTTTGTAGGGATAACTTTCTTTAGCCATGTTATTTTGAGAAGACATAATTTCTCTACTAGTATGCTTGAAGTATTATTATGTCAATATGAACTTTTGTCTTGAATCTTTCGGATCTGAATATTCATACCACAATTAAGAAGAATTACATTAAAATTATGCCAAGTAGCGCTCCGCATCAAAAATTATGTTTTTATCATTTACCTACTCGAGTACGAGCAGGAATTAAGCTTGGGGATGCTTGATACGTCTCCAACGTATCTATAATTTTTGATTGCTCCATGCTATATTATCTACTGTTTTGGACATTATTGGGCTTTATTATTCACTTTTATATTATTTTTGGGACTAACCTATTAACCGGAGGCCCAGCCCAGAATTGTTGTTTTTTGCCTGTTTTAGGGTTTCGAAGAAAAGGAATATCAAACGGAGTCCAAACGGAATGAAACCTTCGGGAACGTGATTTTCTCAACGAATAAGACCAGAGAGACTTGGACCCTACATCAAGGAATAAAATAGGGGGCCACGAGGTAGGGGGCGCGCCCACCCCCACCAGGCGTGCCCTCCACCCTTGTGGGCCCCCTGTTGCTCCACCGACGTACTCCTTCCTCCTATATATATCCACGTACCCCTCGAACGATCAGATATGGAGCCAAAACCCTAATTCCACCGCCGTTACTTTCTATATCCACGAGATCCCATCTTGGGGCCTGTTCCGGAGCTCCGCCGGAGGGGGTATCGATCACGGAGGGCTTCTACATCAACACCATAGCCCCTCCGATGAAGTGTGAGTAGTTCACCTCAGACCTACGGGTCCATAGTTAGTAGCTAGATGGCTTCTTCTCTCTTTTTGGATCTCAATACAATGTTCTCCCCCTCTCTCGTGGAGATCTATTCTATGTAATCTTCTTTTTGCGGTGTGTTTGTTGAGACTGATGAATTGTGGGTTTATGATCAAGTCTATCTATGAATAATATTTGAATCTTCTCTGAATTCTTTTATATATGATTGGTTATCTTTGCAAGTCTCTTCGAATTATCAGTTTGGTTTGGCCTACTAGATTGATCTTTCTTGCAATGGAGAAGTGCTTAGCTTTGGGTTCAATCTTGCGGTGTCCTTTCCCAGTGACAGTAGGGGCTGCAAGGCACGTATTGTATTGTTGCCATCGAGGATAACAAGATGGGGTTTTCTTCATATTGCATGAGTCTATCCCTCTACATCATGTCATCTTGCTTAAGGCGTTACTCTGTTTTTAACTTAATACTCTAGATGCATCCTGGATAGCGATCGATGAGTGGAGTAATACTAGTAGATGCAGGCAGGAGTCGGTCTACTTGTCTCGGACGTGATGCCTATATACATGATCATACCTAGATATTCTCATAACTATGCTCGATTATGTCAATTGCTCAACAGTAATTTGTTCACCCACCGTAGAATACTTATGCTCTCGAGAGAAGCCACTAGTGAAACCTATGGGCCCCGGGTCTATCTTTATCATATTGATCTCCTACTACTTAGTTATTTCCTTGCTATTTACTTTTCCTTTATTTTACTTTGCATCTTTTATCATAAAAATACCAAAAATATTATCTTATCATATATATCAGATCTCACTCTCGTAAGTGGCCCTATAGGGATTGACAACCCCTATTTGCGTTGGTTGCAAGGATTTATTTGTTTTGTGCAGGTGCAAGGGACTCGCGCGTAGCCTCCTACTGGATTGATACCTTGGTTCTCAAAAACTGAGGGAAATACTTACGCTACTTTGCTGCATCATCCCTTCCTCTTCGGGGAAAACCAACGCAGTGCTCAAGAGGTAGCATGCACCTTCAAATCCGCCATGTCACGGTCACTATACTCGTAAAGCTTATGGTTTCCCCCCTTTATATTCACTACCATCATCGTAGGTGCTGCACTGCTTCGTGTCGTGCTAGCACTGCTCCTCAAGACCTCAACCCATCAAGCGAAACAACATGCCACTCATAATTCCAAAGCTTACGTGTTGAAATACGAATCTGATATGATGCTCATATTACTAAAACAGAGAACGTTTAATTGGTCACCTAATGTTCCTATATTCGTTTCGAAAAGCATGTGTGCCACCCACTGGTCCAGCTAGTTTCACTTTCCTGATTTTACTCTTGATGCTTAGGGTTTTCCCCTTTTATCTACTCTACTATGATCTGCGTAGGTGCTTTCTGTCGTACTAGCATTACTCCACCCTTCAAGCTAAACAACACAACACTCAAAATTCCAAAGCTTAGTTGTTCAAATATGATTGTGATATGATACTGATATTAGTTAGCAGACACATTTAATTGGTTAGCTAAAGGTCCCACTTGAGTTTCCAAATGCATGTCGCGACATATAGAGAGACAGCAGAATTGCATTTCTTTTCACTTGTTGACTATACTTTCTTGTCCATACCAAATCTTAGTTGTTATTTAAAGCAAACATCGGTTGCTAACTACCCTTTGCGTGGTTTGTAGCTTCAGATCTGCCATCCCACTGCCACGGTCAACACTATACTCATCATGCTTACAGTTTCCCCATTTTATGATGACCACGATCAGCCTACGTGGTTCGTGTCATAATAGCACTGCTCCACCCATCGAGCTAAACAAGCTTAGTTGTACAAAATCAAATCTGATATTATGCTGATATTAGTAAAACTGGGAGATGTTTAATTGGTCAGCTAAATGTTCCTACTTTAGTTTCGAAATGCATGTGAGCCACATATGGAGAGACCGAAAGGAATAGTATTTCTCTGTGCACTCTGGTTCATCATGGGTGGCCAACCGGCATTGTATAGAAAGACTTGTAATATCTTCTATCTTCTTGCTCTTCTGCTCTTCTTTAAGATGATCCTCTTCTCTTGAGGTCGACTGGTCAGGTCGAGTTATTCTCCCTTAGTATATTTTGAATCTGTCAGGTTAGGTCGACTTGTTCTTCTTTACTATATGTTGAAGTTGTCATCTGCGAAGTATTATCACTTCTGGAGCTCTCATATTTTGAGCAGTAGGCCACATTATATTAATGCACACACCAAATTACAGCATGCATGGCACCTCTTAGAAGAATTGCAGAGATAGCACAAAGGGGTTTACAGGGAGGAAGTATTGGATTAGAATCACTTCTGCATTACAAAGATAATCTCACTTGTTTTTATGTTTTCATGCATGTCAGGTATTGAACATTATCGAAATGAATATGAGAATGGGTGCACGAGAGGAATATTGCGGAACAATCCACTGGCTAACAAACTTGGCATGGTGGAGGATGGCCTATCTTATTCACCCATCAAGGTGCATGCTCTAACTTGGCAAGGTTGTATTGGTCGCACATATTTTGCATCTGACCTCTTGCATTACTTCTACTTTGTTACACCATCTGCTTAGTTTAAGCATCATATATGAGTGTATGCCATACCTATCCATTTTCTGTACCTATTCCATATGTCATCATACTATGTTTTTCCAGTCAAATGTTGTTCTTTCGTAATGGATGTCCAAAAGGAAGAGGGTGAGTGCAGATCCTCAAGGAGTACAAACTAGGTATTTGCAAAAGGTAGTGATACCTGTTAAATCAGATAGATCAGCAGCCACAGAAAACACAGGCCCAACTGTACCAGACTTTACCCCTACTCTAGTGGCCAAACCCCTATTATAACTGCTGAGAGCCCAGCGTCGGGTACTGTCTATGATATCAATTCAAAATTTGAACTCCTAAATTTCTGCATGTGCCTTACCTTCTCTCTTGTATGAAAACTAATTTCAGATGAATCTCCTTGCTCAAAGGATCATAGGATCTCACGACAATACTGGGCTCTGCATTGCTCTTGTCAGTACCCACTACAAAAAAAAGACACATTCGTGACATTTTGGGCCGAACGAAATTTTTTCTGTCATACATATGACACTTCTATGATGATAATTGTGACAAAACCAGGTATCATCATAGATGTGGTGGGCTCCTACTTCTATGACAAAAAATCATGATAGAAAATGGGCTTTTCGTCCTGGGCGGGCCGGAGATGCAGCTGCATGACATTCTTTGGGCCGTCCATGACGGAAAAAACCATGGTAGAAGCGAGGGGGAGGAAAATTACGGGGAGTTCCCGGTTATGGTGGGAGGTCGGGGCCGAGCGATGCGCGTTTCTCTCATACACGTACGCTCGTTTGTGCGAGGCATTGGCTCTAACTGAACCCGAGCGAGGCGTCGGGCTCTAACTGAACCCGAGCGATTGCACTGCAGGCTACGTGTTACTGAACCCGAGCGATCGACCGATGGCTGTTAACTGAAGCCGATCGAGCGATTCCTTGGCTACTGCTGCTAACTGAAGCCGGTCGATGGGATGAACAGTGAGCGTTGCGGGGAGGGGGGGGTTGGATGAACAGTGAGCGGTGGCGTTGCCTCTGGATGAACAGGACCCCATGGTGTGGTGGAGGGCTGGATGAACAGTAGACGATGGAGGGGTGCCCGTGGAGGGGTGGATGAACAGGACCCCGTGGTGTGGAGGGCAGGATGAACAGTAGACGGTGGAGGGTGGTTGAACAGGACCCCGTGGTGTGGAGGGCTGGATGAACAGTAGACGGTGGAGGGGTGGTTGAACAGTAGCCGGTGGAGTAGCGCGCGGTGGAGGCTGGATGAACAGGAGCCCGTGGAGGCTGGAGGAGGTCGACGATGGATGAACAGTAGCTCGTGGAGGCTGGAGGGGGTCGACGGTGGAGATGAACAGTATCTCGTGGAGTCCCGTTTTGCGGTACGCCACACCCCTCCCGATGAATAGGACCCCCTTTTCGATCGTGGCGCTCCAACACAAGTCCGTTTCCTCCGTTTTGCGGTACGCCACACCCCTCCCGATCAACAGGACCCCCGTTTCGACTGTAGGAGGTCTGTTTCCTCTGTTTTGCGGTACGCCACACCCCTCCCGATCAACAGGACCCCCGTTTCGACCGTAGGAGGTCCGTTTCCTCCGTTTTGCGGTACGCCACACCCCTCCCGATCAACAGGACCCCCGTTTCGACCGTAGGAGGTCCGTTTCCTCCGTTGTGCGGTACGCCAGGCCTCGTTTCCATCGCCTCTTCCATCCAAGCCCTCCCGATGAACACGACCACGCATTCTGTTTCGACCCATGAACACGACGACGACGCTGTTTCTCCGTTCTGACCCAGCCATGTACACGAGCCCTCGCCGTACGTATGCGCGAGTAGGCGTTCGAGACCCCGCCCGTATGTACACATACATGACCGTACTTTCTTTCTTGCACCCTGGCCGCTGTACGTACGTGTACATGCTACGTGCGCGCCTCTACTACGACACGTGCGCGCCTCTACTACGACACGTGCACGCCTCTACATCGACCAGTATGTAGGTACACGTTCGCGACCAGAATGACAACGCTACGTACGCTTCGACTAGGTGGGTCCCGACTGTCAGGCACTTCCTTGCGTGCGAAGATGTAGCTGGTGGGTCCCAGCAGTCAAGGGGGCAAATCGTTTTTTTTGCCTGGACGCACTTCCTTGTGCGAAGATGTAGCTGGTGGGTCCCAGCAGTCGGGGGGCCGGTGGGTCCCAGCAGTCAGGGGGGCGAATTGTTTCGGTTTTCTTTTTTTGCCCGGACGCACTTCCTTGTGTGCAAAGATGTAGCTGGTGGGTCCCAGCAGTCAGGGGGCAAATCATTTTTTTGCCCGGACGCACTTCCTTGCGTGCGAAGGTGTAGCTGGTGGGTCCCAACAGTCAGGGGGGAAACGTTTTTTTCACGAAATACGGTGGCCCGTCCGGTGGGTCCCTGCTGTCAGGTGAAGGAATCATTATTTTCCGCGTAATAAGGAGGCACTTCCTTGCTGCCGCCATGGACCCAGCTGTCAGCCTCTCCACGTACAGTCCACGTCCGATGGAAGTTGTTCCTTGACCATGTTGACCACGCCGCGCCGAGAGCACCAGGGCGGTGGACGACGGCGAGGCCTAGGAAGGGGACGACACGGAGCCGGTGAAGACGTGGTAGTGGATGCCCACACGGAGAGGAGTATGAGGGTTCACTCGCTCGGCTGCGGTGTGAGGCTGCTGTCGCCGCAGGGCCTGGCCAACGGTGGGAATAGTAGGGGGCGGTGAGGCCTCCGTGGCAGCACAGCCGGCCACGGGAGGCAGGAGCAGGCGGCAGGACCGGCGCTGCTTTGGGCGGCTGGAGCACGAAGACCAGAGGTTGAAGAAGCACTACGGCCGTTGGATGGACATCGCACGGTCACTGCAGCTAGAATCGTTTATATTGACTAAGTTGACAAAACCCTTGGTACGTCAACTTAGTAGGCCCACAGGTCAGCTTCCGAAATGGTGCGCCCCAGATGTCAGGGGAAGGAATCATTTTTTGGGCGGGTGAAGCTAGAATATCCGAGATTGAAGAAGAAGCACGACATCCATTGGATGGACATCCAACGGCCACTGCTGCTAGAACCGTGTGTTGACTATAAGTTGACAAAGCCTTGCATACGCGTCAACTCTATTTTTTTAGGGAACGCATCAACTTAGTAAGGCCAGAAGTGTGTGGCAGAGAACTTATAGCCCATTTGAGATTTGTAAGAATGTGTAGCCCATTTTTGAATTCTAATGGAATTTACTACAACCCATTTACAGTTTGTTAAAAGTACAACCCATTTCAACCAACCGTTCAAAACATAATTCAATAAAAATTTCCCACATTTTGATGGGATCCGAAATATTTTTATCCTGAAATTTCTAGTCAGATTAAATAAATTTATATTACATAAAAATCCAAGGAAACATTGCGCTCGCAATAATTAATGAAATTAAAATTTTCAATATCCAAAAATAATATTTTATAAAGTAATCACGTGTTCGGTGCATTTTTTTATAGTTACTGCCTAGTTTTTATAATTACATCCCATTTATTATTTTTAAAGCCCATTTTCTTGTTAAGCCTAATGCATCCCTCCTAGGAAAGATTTGCAGCCCAGCGGGGCGGAGAATAACAACTTGACCTTGCCTGGGTATTCCTAAAAAAAAGTATAGCTAGGCTAGCCATTTTCAGCTTGAAAAAATTTAATATCTGGGCTGGATATCTGGCCTGGGCTAGACGGGCCACAGCCCGCCCAGTTAATATCTGCAGCGATGTTTTCATTGTTGTTCAGAGGAGAAAAATTAATATCTAGGTTAAACATCGAAAAACTCTGCAGTGCTCACACCTCAAAAACACAAATACTGCTCGAGCTGCTTGGTCCCAGTTGTCGGCCGCTTCTTGTGCAATTCTCTCATTTATTGACTACTACGTAGGTTGACAATGGTGTGGGACCGTGATGTCAGGAAACCAGGGGGAAGCAAAATAAATTACTCCAGCGAGCGCTTCCACCTCTGCCTTGTTGTCTCCCGTGGAAACCCCTTTCCTCCCTTTTTTTTGCTCGGGCAAGGACCAATGCATGCAGCACGTCCATGCGGTTATTAGGCAAGAAATAAAAGCGCTTTGCATGCTATGAATTACGATGGCCTGCATGGGTAGCTAATAAGGCATCATCTTAACTGATGTGATTAAATGTTGTGTTTAGAAGAGAGAAATATTCTTCTTTTCCACCAATCTGCTTGCACCTAGGTCGTGATGCACCTTCTAATACGACTTATTCACCTAGACGGAGGGAGTATAGTTTTATACATATATATATAATAAGAAGGCACTTGCATACGTGAGGCTATGGACCTGGTGGGTCCCCATTGTCATCCTCTCCAAGTAAAGTCATCTCCTCGCCCGCGCACGCTTTCCGCCCGAAACAGTCAGCGCTGCCCACCCAGCTTCCCGGTGCAGGCGATTGCTCCGCCTTCAAATGACACAAGTATCGTCTGCCCGTCCATCTGTCGCCCACATTAATGATACGCGGTTGCCGAGGCGGCTACTCCAGCGCCACACATCCATCCCTCCGCCCGCCCACCATTGCTATATAAACTGTTGCGCCGGCCATAGCCGCAGTCATCCGCATCCGTTCCCTTTCTCCTCTCACCACTACTGCCCACCATGGTTTCCTTGCGCTCCAGCGCTTTTCGGGATGAGCGGACGACGGACCACAAGGAGATGGCAGCCATTGCTACCGACCGGCTGGCCGGCAGGCAGCCGGAGGACGACGACATCCCAATGGAGAACATGGTAGTCGACGATCCGGCGCCAACCCCCTCCTCCGCGCCATCCTTGCTGGTGCATTGCACCATGACCATCAGCGAGGCCCGTGCCCAATATATGGACAGTGTGAGGCAGATGCGTCAGGAGCAGTTCCGGGAGGCGCAGGCCGACGCCGCCTAACCACCATCTCCTCCAGGAGCACCTGCAGGCAGAGGAGCAGATCGCCGCGGAGCGGGCGGAGCAGGAGGCGCTGCTCGACTCGTACCGCTCCGCCCGCAAGGGCCGCCTCGAGCGCTGGCGGTACAGCATGCGGGTGGCGAAGGCTGTGGCCACCTACAAAGAGGCTAGTAAAGAGGGCGATGAAGCGGGCGAGGCGTTGTTTGGCGAGACCGAGGACGAGGCAAAGGACAATGCCGACTCCGACGAGTCCCTGCTCCGCTGGCGTCGACGAGGCCCTGCTCCGCCAAGGCCTTGCAGCGCCAACAACGAGGCAGAGGACACCGCCGGCTCCGCCGAGACCCCGCCCCGCCAATAACGAGGCAGAGGACATCGCCGGGTCAGCCGAGGCCCCACCCTGTCGGCAACGCGGGGGAGGATTTCCACCGCTCCGCTGAGGCGCCGCCCGCCGGCAATGAGATAGAGGACATCGCCGGCTCCGCCGAGGCCCCGCCCCGCTACCAATGAGGCCGCGCCACATAGAAAACGAGGAAGAGTAGAACACGGTAGGTCGCCGCCGCTCGGGTCCAAGTAAGGCCACCGCTGCTATCCTCCTGTTGAAGCCAAGCTAGGCGGGTTGACCATTAACTTCTTGGCGGTGACGTGGAGTCGGGGAGTTCTGCTGGAGAATAACACTGCTTCTACTTAACTGCTGGTGCAGTTGGCTGACTGACACATGGGCCCAACAGGCCACATGTCAGTTACGCACCTGCACCTGCAATTAAGTCACGGAAGCTTCTGTTCGGCTCAGTGGGACACAGGTGGGTAGCTTCGGTTAATTAATTATACCTCCTTCGTCACCAAGCTTCCTCCTTCATGGATCTCATTGGCACTCTTGATGTGGAAGAAAAGGCGAGAGCAAAGGACACACATGCTTGAGGAATTGAGGGAGGATCTAGTGCCAATATGGTATAGAAGAACTTCCAGCCCCACAAGTTCAAGAACAAGGGCAAGTTTGATGGTAAAGCAAAGTTTGATGGGAAGAACAAGGATGTGCAACACACGAACTTCAAGAAGAAGAATGACAAGAAGAAAGGTGTTTGTCATGTGGTGATCCTGATCATTGGGCTCCTAGTTGCCCTAATCGCTATGACAAGCTAGGTCGATTAATTAATTATACATCCAGCGCACCCCTTTATAGTTGAAATGTAATGAAATCCGGCATGTTTATATGAAATCCGACCGTGTATGAATGAATTTATTTTGATTAGTTCGAATTCCTGTATCACTGACATTGGATGAACATGCAAAACAATACGTACTAGCATTATTCCCAGGGGTGATCACCTCGTTTGCAGCAGTTTCACATGTACTCCCTCCGGTCCTTTCTAGTCTGCATACAAGTTTTGTCTGCAGTCAAAGTATCTCTACTTTGACCAATCTTATACAAAAAAGTATGCACTTACACAATGTGCGAAGTAAAAAGGAACAGAAGGAGTACAAAGAGTTTGAGCATCTTTTTAGCGTTTTTGTACATTGCAATCAAACACACAGGCCTCGCAATCCATAGAGAACATTCAAAACAATCGATGATTATGCATCTCAGCGACTCACATGTCAGAGGCAATATTTACTTCACAACTAAAGAATAAAGAAAAAATTGACCGACGCTGCTGACAGCAAAGGGCGTCCCATTCGAAAATATCAAACGCATGTCTTGCTAAAATCAATGAGCAAGATTTGACAAGGTTGTCCCATTCCAAAATATCAAATGCCTGCGATTGTGGAATGGACACGGTTTGCCATCAGTTCGGACATTGACATGGCACCTCGTGCTAAATAAACCAGCTGTTCTTTTTGTGCAGTTCCACCAAAATCAACCAAATTCGCGCGTAGCTTGTATGATTTCGCCCTTATATGTTGCAACGCCTTGAACTTACCGGCACCTCCTTTCTTGTGGTGGAAATGAATGATTCGATGTATTCATGAACATTTTGTGCAGTTCCCATTGAAATCAAGCTGAGCATCCCTGTTTGCACAAATACAAAAAAGTGATTAGTATAGAGCAAATTGTACTATGAATTGACAGTTTCAACAGGCACATACATGGTCCATGTAGAGCACACTTTTAGAAAAATGGAACTCACCAGAAAGAATCCTAGAACAACAGCAAAAAATGGAGATTTTGTCAGTCCTTCTGAGTGAAGTTAGTTTGGTCTTGTGGGGAGTAATGTAACCATCCTTCAACTGCTCCTTCTGATGATAAGATAGACAGGGCTTCTTCATCCTGGCATAATTGGAACTAGTCACTTCACGTACTCCATATTCTTCTTCAGAGGAAGATGATCCTGTTGTGCAATGACAAGGGGACTACTAAATTCTAGCATCACTGTTTGCTCGAAAAAAAGGAAAGGAAATATTTAAAACAGCACAGATGAAGCACTTCTCAAGGACAATACCACTTTTTCATGATAGTATCTAAACAGTAGCACAACACCAATAGAGATGACAAAGCTCAATCATATGGATGAAGTCAGTGGGCGAGTATCAACCTTTGTCAGGAGGCTTATTGTGTAGAGCATATAGATGAAGCATCTACGGTGGTGGCCAAGCTTACTATATACTCCTTGATTAGTTTAATGTTCCCAACATCTTCTTGTGCAGTTCCACTAAAATATATGGTATCTTCAAAGAAGATCCATGTTTGCACAAGTAGAGATAATTACATATTACATTAAGAGTGGCATAAAATCAGTGGCAAAACAATTGCTTGTTCCAGCCATAGCAATAAATTAAGATGCAAAACTATATCATTACTTGTGCCATCATAGTTCCAGTGCTTCATTACAGCACCGGGAGTTGATTTTTGTTTTTCTTCCCCTTGTTCTTCCCCTTCATCACTTGGTTCAACAACAAACAAGCTTCACCTTCAATGTAAGATTTGGCATGTCAATTAGGGAGCACAAGTATAGTACTAAACTTAATTTTCTGATGAAAGTGGCAAAATACAGGCCAGCAGTTGTGAAATATCCTTATCTTACCTCAATGGGATATTACGGTGCACATACAGATTGGAAGTCTTGTCTCCATTTGTGCAGTTCACTAAAATCAAGCAACATTATCGTACAAGTAGCACAACATATGAATGCACACTGCAGAATCATGTGAAAGAAGGCTAGTACTAACCTCTAATGATGCGGAATTCAAACAACTCACAAGAAGAAGATCTGAACCAAATTCTCCTTAACGGATAGGAAGTAAGATCTCCTCTTGTGCAGTTCCACTAAGATCAAGCAATCAAGCAACGTTGTCGGTGTGACATTTTGGTTGAACTACACAAAACACTCTTAAAACAAAAGTATTTTGTGCAGTGCAACAAAAGGTCACAATGGCAATGAGGTGAAGCAGATAATCCTGTTTACACAGAGGTGCAAAGGAAACAATTAGTGGTAAATAACGGTGGATGACACAGAAGCCAACAAAAAGAAGCATCTACCTTATCTAAATGGGAAAGAAAGCAAGACAGTAGCATTTCTCAAACGGTGGCATTGATTAATATTAACATAGAGATTATATTAACAATAAAATTCGTTAAACATGTAATTTGCTTTTAACTGTGGCATTGCATCAATTTTGCAGCGGCATTATTAGAGGGTGTTTGTTTACAGGGACATTTTGGTGTAGGGACTAAAAAAACTCTGTGTC
Source organism: Triticum dicoccoides (assembly GCF_002162155.2). Lineage (NCBI taxonomy): Eukaryota > Viridiplantae > Streptophyta > Magnoliopsida > Poales > Poaceae > Triticum > Triticum dicoccoides. The sequence continues at coordinate 507,532,928 of NC_041380.1, forward strand.
AGTTCGTGTTGGTCCTAGTTTTGTTATCAGACGCCTTTCCCTATGTGAGCGCAACAAATCTAGTCCTGCTCAAACTCTATAGCCTTGTCCCTTCCTTTCCTTTTTGAACTAGTACTTTCGCCCTTTCCTTTCCTTTTTGAACCACGTCCTAGATTTATGTGATACAACTTTCCCCACTACTTTCCCCCATTCCTTTTCTCTTTGAACCACGTCCTAGATTAGTGCTATACAACTTTCCCCCTTCATTTCCTCTTTGAACCACGTCCGAGATTCATGCTATATACAACTTTTCCCACTCCTTTCCTCTTTGAACCGCGTCCTAGATTCATGGTATACATGCAGCTAGAGCAATGCATGTGGAGTAAGTAAATTATACCTTAAGGTTCTTGGGGCGTGGTTTGGCGGGCGACGGGACAGCGGCGAAGAAGAAGGGGTTGGAGGCCCTCCCGCGCCGCCGCTGGGTGGAAAGTGAACAGCTGCGTTGGTAGTCCCTCACCGACGGTGACAGCGTTAAGCCTCCTTTCCCTTCCCGGCGGACGGATCTTGTCGGCTCTTTGAGCAGCAGTGAGGGGAGAGAAGGCCAACGAAGTCTTGTTTAGATCTAGAGAGGGTGAGAGAGTGTGAAGAGAGCAACTACAAGCGCTGAGGCTCCAGCGGGAGAGGGCGAGAGAGTGTGAAGAGAGCAACTACAAGCGCTGAGGCTCCAGTGTGTATATATATACTGGAGAGAGAGTGTGAAGCGTGCAAACCCTAGAAAACATTTTGACCAGTCAAAGAATCCTCCTGGAACAAATTATGCTCTAGTGTAGTTATCGAACCCGAGACCTCAAGTTTGATGAGCGAACAGGCTAACCAGCTAGACAACCCTCCCATTATGTTCAACGAGAGGAAAATAACCTTTTTGTACATTCCTGAATCCTTATTATAACATGCACACAAATTTTGGGCACTTGTATTCGACTTAAGTCAGTGTGCCACCGTATCTCGTATACTTACTACTCCCTCCATCTAGGTGTAATAAGTCACGTTAGAAGGTGCAACGGGACCAAGGTGCGTGTGTGTGCGCGCGTGTGTGTGTGTGTGTGTGCGTGCGTGTGTGTTTAACACCATGTGTGTGTTAGAGAGAGCGACAGATCGACCTACTCCTACAGAGAGATGTTGTGTAGTGTACGATTTTAGCCGCGGGAGTCGGTGCATCCTCTCGTTTCCGAGCGTGTCCGGTAGGGACATGCGGACAGCTGCCACGGCCGCTCCTGACCAGCCTGGCCCACCCAAAGCCCCTTCATCGCCCACGCATGCTTCCCGCCCGAAACGGTCAGCGCCGCTCCAAAGAATCGGTGTCGCATTCATGCCCGGGCAGAGCGGACGCGACCTCTCACTGGCGCAAGAGTGATGGTTGCTTCGTCCGTCCAACTTACTGCTAGGTCTATGTGATTTGACGGCTCATTGGTCTTTATTACTAAGGTCGTAGGACTGCTGGATGTCCCACGCTTTCGGCGAAAGGAGGTATACCTACTAGATTACAATTTTCTGCATTCTTACAACGGAGGCGTGCAAGAGCAGTGAAAACACGCAGGCTCAGTGATCCGCATGTGGTTCATGGTGAAATCTCTACAGAGACTTATATTTAGGAACGGAGGAAGTACTAGTATAGTACGTACTGTAATTTATCAGCGAGATAAATTTGTACAATGCTATGAAGCTTCCAGCTTCTGTTACATGTATCTTGCGTCCAAGGTTGCCCGTTGCAACATTTCATCAAATACAAAGGAGACTAACATGCATGCTATTGCATCTCAATGATTGACAGATCATAGCAAACATGTACTCCCTCCGTTCCAAAATAAGTTTCTCAACTTTGTGCAAACTTTGGTACAAAGTTGTACTACTACTAAAGTTGACACTTATTTTGGAATAGAGGCAGCTAAAGAAAAAACGATCCATGCAGTCCCTAGCCCTTGAACCGTGAACCCTGACCAGGCTTCAATTTGTTGGCAACATTCGGGCTTCCTAATAAATGAAGTTTGCAACCTTTTGACCATCGGATCATTTTGTGCAATTTCACCAAAATCGAGATGAGCATCCCTGTGGCAAAGAAATTGAACAAGCGTGATTAGAATAAGATTACTGGGACTAGTTGATGAGACATAAACTCATCACAAATACAGTACGTAGAAGCCAGTAGAGGTATGTGCGGGGCAAAGAAGTAGAGAAATATCCACAGGGAGTGATGTGGGCAGCTGGAGCAGTGGTGCAAGTCGGCTGTAAAGGGAGTTGTACCTGAGGGACGTAGCTCAACCTTGAGGAGGGCGGCGGGAGGCGGCAGCTGCCCACGTCACGACAGTGAGCAAGGGACGAAGGCAACCTCACCGGCTTTGTGAGAGAGAACAGCGGGGACCCCTGATCGGGACGTGCCGACAGTGGTTTTTCACCGTCGGTGACGGCCACCGCATCTACACTAAGCATTCACCCCTTCCCCAAGTGGACGTGATCCGCTGGGATGTTAGAGATGTGGCCACAATCATTTTGTGCGAGAGAGCGTGAAGAGAGCAACCCCAGCAAGCAACCGTGTAGGCTGGCCCGTCCTGACTATGTATATAGTGGAGCGGTTTCCTTTTCTCTCCATATGAACCTATCATACTGCGTACGTGCCACTGAAGAAAAAAACTTTATTTATAAATGACGCGGCACCTACTACTCATTCTCCTATAACCTTGCACTTGGCATCTCCAAGATATTAACCTTGCGATTGGCTCTTCGCCTCTTCGGGAAGTCGAGCAATAATGGTAGTGCAGTATATATCGTTCTGGCTATATGAGACTGAATGAATTGTTGCACGTCCACCATGTGGGCGAGGGTCGAGGGGCGAGGGAGAGTGCTACATACGGAGCAAAATGAGTGAATCTACACTCTAAAATACGTCTATATACATCAGTGTTTGGAGTATGTACTAGTAGTTCATATTGAAATCTACTAAAGGACATATATATTCCAAACAATATGATAGTATAATCTCTATACCCAAGGTAGTAGGGACGAGGAGTAAACGGAGGGAGTAGTAAAATTTTCTCCTCGGGCTGCGAGCCACCGCGCGCGTGGGCAAGGGAGCGGGCGTAAGGCGTGGTAAGCAAGCTTCACCTCATCCTGCGAGCCACCGCGCCCGTGGGCCGGGGAGACGGCGTACTAAGCAAGCTTCTCCTTGTTCTGCGAGTTGACGGGACACATCAAAAGTACTCCAGTGTATAGAGCCTTGCCTCTAAGGTAGGCCCCACATGGTTTGCCTCTTTTTTAACATAACATGTTAAGTCGCAATTTGTTTGTTCACCCGTGGTAGACGATCCTCCCTCCACCAAGTGGACAACCAGTACACATGCCAAATTACCACGTGGGCTGCCTTTTTCATACAGAAATGAGCTCCACTGTGTACCCGCGCGGGTGTGGTTGGGAAAGAGACGGGAGTACATGCGCCGTGCATGCACCTCTTCTCTTCGTGCACATCCCCCACCTACGTGGGGTGTGTGTGAGAGATACAAACCGCGTTCGTGAGTGTTTTTTGTTTTGGGGTGGGGGTGGGGTGGGGGTTGATTTCGTGAATTATTTGTGGGAATATGTGTCGATGACATCTCAAACAAAATTTTGCATGCAATGTGTGTGAAATGGAGGCCTATCCATATCATACATAGAGGGTCGGGCAATCCACGAGAAGAGAGGGAGGGGTCATAGCTATCGATAGAGTCAAAGAGAGGATCAAGTGGGTGGGTGCGAGATCGATGAAGAGAGCCATCGAAATTGTTTGTGTGTACAAGTCAAAGATATAGGGCGACTAGCCTACCGGAACATTAGAGGGCACACGTCAAGTTTGTGTGTGGTAGGGAGACATGACTAGAGCGCTCGATGTATCGGTGTGTGGGAGGGGAGGGGGTGGTGGGAGGGGTAGGTAGAGGCCTAACTATAGAGGTAGAATGACTCGTTTATGTGTTGAGAAGGAGAGACCTAGCTATGTCTTGAGGGAGATAGGTCGACATCCATACATAACTGAAGGACGGGAAATATGATGGGACAGAGAGAGAGAGAGAGGAGGGAGAGAGGGAGGGAGAGGGGTAGAGTGTTGGATGGGTGATGGTGTTGCTTCTCGAAGATGGTGGGAGAGGCCTACTAGACAAACTGAGGGTGGAACTGCAATGTTATCAATAAGAGTGAGGATGTGTTTCTGTGTGTGCCTGTGCGTGATAGATCTGTTGGGATGCATCCATGGATGATGAAGGGGAACCATGTGTTTGGTAAGCAAACCTAACTAGATCGGTAGATCAATTGTTGTTTGTCGGAGGAAGGGAGAGACACAACTAATGAGGTAGATCGATTGACGTGTGGGTAAAAACGAGTTATAAGGACCTAGCTAGCTATATGTATAGCGAGAGATCGGTCGATGTACGTCCATTTGTTAGAGGCAAATAAGGCCCAGTGAGACGGATAGACAGAGAGAATGGAGCTAGGAGGTGGTGCGAGAGGCCCAACTACTAGCTAGATAGGGGGAGGAGTGTGCGGTTGTGAGAGAGATGAAAAGAGGGGCGAGAGTTTACACGTGTGTCTGACCGTATGAGAGACACAAGGCAAGGACACATAAAGGAGGAGATTGAAGGTGTGTTTGTATGTTGTAGGCAGGCACCGGTGGAGAGGTTTATCGATCGGTGTGTGTCGGAAAGGAGTTGTGGAGACTCTGGGAGAACGATCTAAAGAAAAAAATGAATGTGCCAGGTGGATAGAATGCCGAGGGAGGGGGAGCGCGAGGAGGGCATGTGCATGCACGAGAAAAAGTTAGTGGTAGCTACAAAGGTTAGAGGATTGTGTGGGTGTAAGAGACTAACAAAGATCATAATTTGATATGAAAGAGGATTCATATATTTGAATAGGAGATCATAGTGTTTTAAACATTGCATGAATGAATATAGCGGTGATACACGTGTTGTGCACATGTTATACCATAATGTGATAATGCATGGCGTTTGCAACTCACAGCTAAATGCCGAACAATCTAAACCATACTATACATCAAACAATCTCACATTTTTTTTGAATTTGTGATAATGTGTGGCGTTCGCAGCTTACAACTAAATATCAAACAATCTAAACAATACTATATATCAAACATTCTCACATTTTATTTGAATTTGTGGTAATGTGTGGTGTTTGCAACTCACATCTAAATATTTGTAGGCGTAGGGGGCGGGTCACCATACATAATGTGATAAACACATTATACATATGAGACATGGTTTAGATTATGAAGATCTAACTAGAGCTAGAAATGTAATGTGATTTGAAATCAAAATAAAGTGGATTCAAAAAATCTAGTTGGAGTTCATATAGGAGTACACATAGTTCATATGTAACTCGAGACTAATCATGTGGTGTGCTGTGAAGATAATACACAAACGATGGTTTAACTTGACAATAATGATGATTGTAGATCTTATTAAAACAGAGAAACAAATTCAAATGCTTTGACTTCACAACAATCATTACTGTAGATCTTATTCAAATAGAGAAACGAATTCAAATTTAGTTCATATTGAAGCGGTAGTATATACGTTTGGAATGCACTAAAACGTTCATTTGAGTAGTAGGTTGCATGCATTATACACATAGCGAAATATTTTAATTGAACATAACATGAATTCAAAGTTTTGAATGAAATTTGTAGGGTGCATTGATTTGGGACAGTACATGTTAGGCTTGTCTGGAAATTTCAACCCGCCCCTTGTTAGTCCGAAATATTTAAGATATATCTTTGTCTCGTTGTGCTCCGACAACTCCCTCCATCTCAACCCGCGCCTTGCTATTCCGAAATTACAACGTGCGCGAAAACTCCCACCTCCTGTGAAATCCAGACACGTGAAATGCCTGTGGTACCCCTGAACCGAAAGAACCGCCTCAAATCGGTGGGGGTACTTTCGTAACTTACCCCACATTTCGGACAAGAACGTCTCTAAGCCATGGTTCCCCACTGCCATCCCATCCGCCCACCCATTCGTACACCGAGGCCGCAAAAACCCGCGACGAAACCCCACACCCTGCTCCGTCCGCCACCCAGCCGGAGCCTCTTCCCCGACGATGTCGTCCACAACAACACCTCGACGTCCGTCATCCACCGTACCGGATGAGGATCCGTCGTCGATCTCATCGTCCCGCCGGTTCAGCCACCCCATCCTCCACCTCCAAGGAGCTGCCCTGACGTTCCCCTCGTCTTTCGCGCCACCTCCATTCCCACACAGCCGTCTTCACCTGCACCACCGGAAGAGCATCATCATCACAGTTTCCTCGGATGAAGCTGCGGCCTAATCGGCGCCACCAAAGAGGTTGTACACTAATCGCCACATTTAATTCTTGATTCGATTGCATGGTGCTGCCGGTGCTCGGTCCCGAGCCGACACGGCGCGGCTCCATCCACGGCGGCGTCGCCGGCCACTTCCTCCACGGCGTCGCTCCCTCGGCGGCGATGTCCACATCAGTAGGACCTGCTGCTGCTTTAGCCCTCGCTAGCGCTGCTGCTCTGCTCTTGCTCTTGGTCCCCTGCCTGGTCTGCTCTTGCTATTGCTCTTGCTCGCGCTGCTGCTCTCGCTCTTGCTCTTGCTTGTGATGCTGCTCCGATTTAGCTACACTTCAGTCGACTGAATCGACTTTTGGGTCAGTCGATTTTCAGGTGGTGGGGGGCTCGCCGGGGTGAAGGAAGAACCAGCCGCAGCGGGGAGGGGGGCTCGCCGGAGAGATACCCCACTATCTATCTTAGGGTTCAGGATGGGGGCGGTGGTCGCCGGCGGTGGCGGGGCGGTGGCGTGGGGATCGCCAGAGAAAAAGCTCGGCACGGGGTGGCCTAGAGGGATGGTCGGGGCAGCGGCGGACCAGCGGTGGGGAGTGTTTTCGGGGCGGACGGGGCGGTGCACCGCCGGCCACGGGCGGCGGGGGGCTGCTGTTTGGCCGGCTCAGGGGGGTGGAGGTTGAAGATGAACCGCAGGCCCTTGATTTCGTATCCAACGGCTGCAAAATCGACTGACCAGAGATGAAAAAGTCAGTCGACCGACATGTAGCCTCACCTTGCTAGTGCGTTCAGTTTCGACAGCAAAATTCAGTTTCGACAGCAAAATTCAGTTTCGACAATTAAGTTCAGTTTCGACAGTTAAGTTCAGTTTCGACAGTTAAGTTCAGAGATGAGCGGCTAATGTATTTTACATCTAGCACTTTATGGTTATGTATTTTACGTCATGTATTGGAGATGCTATTAGAATTCCACTCAGGTTAACATTGTTTGTTGTCTCTCTTGTCCTGCTTCAGCCTCGGCGTCGTACAACTCACTGGAGCTGCTCCAACGATGAAACCCTCCATCACAGCGGAGCAGTACCTCGGGCTCCATCTCCAGATGCCTAAGATCTTCTTCCCCTCCTCCGATAGCCAAGTCAGCCGGAGCATCCTCACCGGCCAACCCAATCACGCTGAGATCGACATGGCTTCGCCAAAGAGGTTCTACACTTGTTGCATCTCTTTTTTACTCTACATTATATATATATATATATATATATATATATATATATATATATATATATATATATAGTCCACTGAGCACACGGATTTGTTCCTTTAGTGTCTCCTTGAAAGAAAAAATGTAGGAATTTTAATTTTCACTTCTCCTCCTTTTCAAATTCCTATTCATGAAGCACAAGACTAAGAGATAGTAGCATAATAGCATTATAACCATACATTTTCTTGTGGTTTGACTTAATGTCGCCATGCTTCTTTGCATCCTGTGATCTTCCAATTGTTGTGAATCAAACACCCAGATTGGCAGAAATCCTGTGTTTTTAAATTCTCTGTTTTGCACGTGCATTCCTATCCTATTCATGTCTATTTCCTATCCCTGCATTGTTGGAATCCTCCAATTCAAACGAGCCCTTACAGAATTACTTCTCTTACAGATAGTTGTCAAAGAAAACCTTGCGTGGTTTGTCCCGCTCCTGCTGCGTCGTCGTCCACCCCAGCTCAGCTGCTCCAATGACAGAAGGGTCCAGCACAGCAGGGATCCGGCCTCCAGACTGTCTTTCGCCACCTCAGATCTTCTTCCCCACCGCTGGCAGCCATGAAAACTGCACTACCATCATCAACCGAGCAGATGACCTCGAGGACTACATGGGTCCGCAAGAGAGGTCTCACTCTTTCATGTCTACTTACGTTATGCATCGCTTAATATTACATGCTACTTTATCGTCCTGTTCACCGATTAGACTCCGAGTCAGCTCCAAACTAATGGTCAAACTTGAGTTTGTAAATGGTTGTGGGGTACATATCGGGGCCGCTATCAATAGTATCTATCTACTATCTGGTTAATCTTCGGTGTCTACTATGAGTTTCATGTTGGGTGGGAAACAAACAGTAAAGAAGCCATTATCTGTATTTTTTAACTGAAGCCATTATCTGCCTGCTATTATTGGTTTTGGGTCTATCCACAGGTTGCTACCATCACTCTGGATTTCTGCATGCACTCCTTACATAATCTCACTATGTTTTATTCCTATGCATGACAGTTATTGTAAACAGTGGAACTGAACATGTAGAGCAAAAGAGACGAGCCTTGCGTGGCAATAAAATTTCATGCAGACGTCGCTCCATGGTAGGCGCAAAGGCAGCCCCGCCTCCACGCATTTTGGATTGTAATCGAGAGGAAGATATCTGTTCTGAGGGGGATTCAGAAGGAGAAGACAACTCCTATTTACCCCCTGAGGTCTTCGTCTAACTTGGCATGCTGATGTTGGTTATATCATACATATGGTGTCTTGCATTGCTTACTTTATACATCAAATATGTCATGTACTTAGTTTAGACATCCTTTGTGCGAATGCCATCTGTTTACTTTATTCATCATTTATGTGAATTATGCAATGCCATCTTGTTTAGCCAGGCATCATATATGTGAATTTTGCAATGCCATCCTGCTTAGCCAGTCATCTTATATGTAAATTATATCAGGCCATCCTTTTTTTGGTTACATATTACATTTGTCAAAAATGTTATTACATTCAACTGCTCTTCGCGTGCATCAGCCATTTGACACAGTGATGGCAAATTCTGGAGTGAAAACAAGGTCTTCAGAGCAGACTATGCTATCTGACGAAGCGCATATCTCTCTGGTTACGGATAGCTCCTCAGAGGAGGATTCAGAGACAGATGACCAGTCCTATTCCCCCCCCCTCGAGGTGTATGCTCTAACTTGGCAGGGTTATGTTACTTATATCGTGCGTATGGTGTCTCGCATTGCTATGTCATTTGATTAGTTTAGACATGCTTTGTGTGAATGCCACCTATTCAGTGTCTAATTACCATATATGTGAATTATGCATTGCCATCTTGTTGCAAGACATTATATATGTGAATTATACAATGCTATCTTGTTGCAAAGGCATTATATATGTGAATTATGCAATGCCATGTTGTTTAGCCAATCATCATATATGTGAATTATATCATGCTATCATTTTTTTGTATTACGTGTTCCATTTGTCGACAACGTTTGTATATTCAACTACTCTTCCTGTGCATCAGCCATTTGAAGCGGTGATGGAGGTATCTAGAGTGAAAACAAGGTATTCAGAGCAGACAATGCTACCTGCTGAAGCAGACATCTTGCTGGTTACAAAGAGCTCCTCAGAGGAGGATTCAGAGACTGATGACCAGTCCTATTTTCCCCCTGAGGTCTATGCTCAAACTTGGCAGGGTTATATTACCCATGTCATGCATGTTGTCTTGCATTGCTTAGTTTTTACATCATATATGGATTGCCATCTGCTTACTTGCTTACTATATAAATCATATATTTAAATTATATCATGCCATCATGTTTACATAGTACATACACATCATCTATCTGAATTATGGCATGGCAACCCATTTAATAAAGACATCATATAGTTATATCATCTCATCCTGTTTAGTGTTTACAGTCATCATATTTTGAATTATGGCATTCTATCCGTGAATGTATGTGAATTATGGCATGCCAACCTATTTAATAAACACATTATATAGTTATGTCATGTCATCTTGTTTACATAGTCTCATATTTTGAACTATGTCTTTCCATCTTTTTTAGTTAGCCATCATAATGTGAAATTGTGTCATGCTATCCTATTTAGTTAGCCATCATATATGTGAAATTGTGTCATGCTATCCTGTTTGGTTAGACAACATAAATATGAATTATTTCATGCCCTCTTTTATTCCCCACTATCCATTGCACCTGTCTATCATACAATGTCTATACTTTCAATTACTTTTCTTGTTTATCAGCCATTTGAATTGGAGAGCGTGATGGCAGTATCTAAGGGAGTAACAACACGGTCTTCAGAAAATATAGTGCTACCAGTTGATGCAGATAGAACCACGATTGTACTTGCCCAAGGACCAGATCCACCGCACATAACCCAGACTCTCGCAGATTGTACCCCTACCCACTTGGACAGAGAACCAGCTACACCCCTTCTAACCCCAACCCCGGCACATAGTAACCCAGTTCCAGTTGACACAGCACCATCTCCACCACAGAGCACCCAAACACGAGCAGTTAGTAAGGGAACTGCAGTGCCCAAAGCACGAGGACCACCACTCCGAATCCCAACTCAATGCTTAAAGGAGAAGAAGATTTGTTCTCAGGTCAGGTTCTGTAGCTATGGTTCATACTCCTTTGCTCTTGCATGACTGTATTTACTCATACCAACTATTTTCAAATTTGAAGGATGGAATTGAAACTCCAATGGCGCAATAGGTATGTTTTAAATTTGTTTCTTTAACTGGTTTGCTGTTGTAACCTGCTCTATGTTGATTTCAGTTTCAATTGAATAAACAGTTATGTTCTCATGTCATGCACATTACAAGTGTTGTTATTGCTCTATAGTTACCCACACTTATATTCTATCTATTCTGATTTGTCTTGAACAAATATTATTTGAATTGTGTCTCTATCTTGATTTGGCAACAAAAACTAGAATGATATAGACCATAAAGTGACCATGGTACATAGATATATGTTTGTTTCATGTTGTTATCCTGTCCACTTTACTACTGAACTCATTTACCAAAATGAGTTTCATATACAACATGGTAAACATGTGATGTGTCTGCTTGTTTCTCTTTTAGAATGCGGACAAAATATTGGAGAACAATACCGCGTTATCCAATGGTAAAGGAAGTAATGCAGATAAGGTTCGAGATAGTGAGACATCCCTGTTGGTCTCCAAGAAAGCTGATAAAAACTATCTTCACGACAGTGAGGGAACCCAAAAGTCCTGTCTTGATGTAGTGTTCGAGTTACTGGCCACTACTGCTGGCACAAGCTCTTCGAACTCGCTGCCTGAATCAGTTCGTCTTCTTGAGTCTCAACTTCAAGTTGAAAGACATCGATCAGATGTGCTGTGACAGGAAGCTGAAGGACTGAGGAAGTCCCTGCAGAATTCAGATGCATATTTTCTGGTGCAACAGCAAGCACTGGAGGCTTTAAGCGCCAAACAAGAGAAAGTTAATAAGCTTGCTAAGCATCTTATCAGCATTATGGGTACACAGGATATTGTTTCTTAAGATCTTCTAAAGTGGTTTCAATTCTGGATTTGTTTTGCTGTGGCGTTTATTTGCGCTGGTCGCCAACTTTGACAACCAGTGTATATGATATGCTGCTTTGTTCCCTATATTTGCACTGGTGGCGAACTTTGATGCCCAATGGATGTAATATGTGTAATAGCCGTGATAGCCTAGCGTTAGTTGCTTGCGTATTTATTTCCTTATTGTCTTGTTTATTTGTTTGCTTGTAGTCATTGCATTTCTTTTTCCGCAGTTAGCTAGTGGCTACAATAACCTATTTTTTAAAACTAGGCCACAATAACCATGGGCTAATATTTACTATAGTGACACTGGGCCTCCTACTGGCCATAGAAATAGTGGGCCTTCTATGGGCCGTAGAAACAATGGGCCTTCTACAGGTCGTAGAAACAATGGGCCTTCTACGGGCCGTATTATCAATGGGCCTTATACGGGTCGTATAATCGATTGGCCAAACATGGGCCAAACAGACCGCATTATGGCCGTAAACGGGCTAGAGTTGGAATCGTCCGTTCATGGGCCGACCATAACGGGCCATCGTTAATAGGCCGTATTTGATGACGCTATGAAATCAGCCCAACGTATTAACGGACCACAAACGGGCCGACTGTAACCACGGGCTGAATTTGGCCCACAAGCAGAAAATGACAGTAACGGGCCGTAAGTAAACGAATGCTGGAAATGAGCCCAAGAATAAATGGGCTCTGAGAAGGCCGAAAGATAACATGGGCTGGAAACGCCCAACGGAATAACGGGCCGTTAATGGGTATAAAGTGATACATTGTTCATTACGGGCCAGTTTCACCACAGGCCGTTAATGGGTGTAAAGTGATACACTGTTCATTACGGGCCAGTTTCACCACGGGCCGTTAGTAGGCCAAGAGTTACATAGGGCCTCATATGGGTCGAAAGACGTCATGGGCCATACATGGGCCAGAAGTGAAAACGGGCTGGAATCATAGTGGATGGCCCAGATGACACTGCTGGGCCTAATTCGGATAGGGCTTAACGGGCCTTGGGTTAGCGGGCTGTAAATGGGCTATATTCGAACAGGCCGTTAACAGGCTTTCCATGGGCCGGTCCGCCAGCTTTTGACCAAGTCAAACGACCGACCTTTTCACAGGAATGGGCCTCTGTTGGCCCGTGCCACGTGTCGACGTATCATAGGCGCCTATCTGACCCACTGACGAGCTGACACGTGTTTCATCTGGCCAATAAGAATTTTACACGTGGAAATTTCCCATTGGTCAGGGCTGTTAACGGGTTATCGGATCCAAAACCCGACCCGATAGCTTAACGGTGTTCCGTTACGATGGATGTCACGTGTCGGTCACCCTTGACGAAAGCACTTCTGTGACGCGCGATTTATCGTCATGGAAGTGGACACTTCCATGATGATAATTTTGGTAATGTCATGGAACACTTCTACAACAGCACATGCATGACTATCTTGATTCTATCATAAATTTGTCATGGATGTACATGCATGACAAAAAAAGCGACCTACTGTGACAAACACGCATCATCACGGAAGTGTATTTTTTGTAGTGACCTCTTGCCCTTTATCAGCATACTTACACTCATTGCTGCTTGATTATGTAGCATCACTGTAAATGTTCGCTTCTTTATCCTCCCTTTGCTTGAAATTATAAGATCTATATTTACTCTTAGATAAATGTAGAATTAACACAATGGTTATGAAGTTTTGGATTGCTCATGTAAGTACCTGTTGTCATGTACTCCCTATGTATCGAATTAATTGTTGATCAATTAGATGTATTTAGAACTTAATAGTGCTAGATACATCCATTTGAGCGACAAGTAATAACGGACGGTGGTGGTATTACTATACATGCATCGCGAGATAGTTGATTGTCTAGCATTACTCTGCATCTTATATGCCCTGCCTTCCACTTTCTCCAAATTATCATATCTACATTTACTCTTACCAAAATGTTGAATAAAGCCAATGCCACAGCACACGTTGATGTCTGCATTCCTCTTGTCAATACCTTTTGCATTGTAATGCTGTACTTAATTAATTGCTATTTGATTATGTATCATCAGTCTGCACCTGAGCTTCATTATCCTCTATTTCTTCCAATATTATTTGATCTATATTTACTCTTTGCAAAATGTAGAATAATGGCAACGCTTATAAAGAATTTTCTTTGGGGAATTTATTGAATTATCCTTCCATCAACATGGAGAAGGGCTTTGTCCAGCCCGTGTTAACATGTAATGTAAGTTCATCCTTCTCAAGCCTTCAAACTTTGTTCTAGTATAGATTTGGATAGGCATCATTTCCTCCACTGCTGTTTACATCTGATTGGATGTTTGCAACAACTACCAGTTTTAAATTGTAGTTGTAAAAACATGTTCCTTATGCAGAACAGATCCATTTATTTGCTTATATAATTGTGAAACCTGTTACGTGTCTCCTTGTTTCTCTTTTAGAGTCATATCTCTTATGCCAGGCAGAACTTTAGGAAAGATAGTGAGCCAAACCATCTTGAGGACAGCGAGATGACCCCAAGGTCCTGTCTTGATGAAGACAGTGAGTTGAAGCTACTCACCAGCAGGTGTGAGACAACCTCTGTGTAGTCACTGCCTCAATCAGTTCGACTTCTTTAGTCTCAACTTAAAGCGGAAAGGCTTGCTTCAGCTCAGCTCCGACTTGAAGTCAAAGATGTAATGAAGATGTCAGGGGACTGCCTTGCGCACTATGGTGCCATACAGCTAGGGATGAAGCATCTATCGTTGACACAACTGAGGTCTCATCAGCTTGTTCGGCTGCTTGCGGGGCCCGACCTTGCCAGGTCTAGTGCCTTCTGAAGTGCTCTCAGTTTTGTATATTCTTTTGTCGGCACGTTTATATGCACTGGTGGCGACCTTTGATGCCCAGTGTATGTAATCCGCGGTCATGTTGCGCTTTATTATCACTGGTAGGGAACTTTGATTCCTAGTGGATGTAATATGCCGTAATTTCGTTATTATATAGTCTAGGTTTATTCTTTGGTCGATATGTTGTAATTTAGGCCAGAAGGTTCAGTGGATCTCAGTGTTGCCGGTCTTCAGGCCGGCCCGTTACTCATATGGGCCAAAACGTGGGCCTATAATCATCTTGGGCCATTAGCAGGTCTAAACCTATAGTAGTTTCCCGCCTTTAACAGGCCATGAGCTACATATTTACTGTAGTGACACCGGGCCTCCTACGGGCCGTAGAAACAATGGGCCTTCTACGGTTCGTAGAAACAATGGGCCTTATACGGGCCGTATGATCGATTGGCCAGACATGGGCCAAAAATAGACCGCATTATGGCTGTAAACGGGCCAGAGTTGGAGTCGTCCGTTCATGGGCCAACCATAACGAGCCATCGTTAATAGGCCATATTTGATGATGCTATGAAAACAGCCCAACGTATTAACGGGCCACAAACGGGCCGACTGTAATCACGAGCTGAATTTGGCCCACAAGCAGAAAATGGCAGTAACAGGCCGTAAGTAACCGAATGCTGGAAATGAGCCCAAGAATAAATGGGCCCTGAGAAGGCCGAAAGATAACATGGGCTGCAAACGGTCCAATGGATTAATGGACCGTTAATGGGTATAAAGTGATACACTATTCATTATGGGCCAGTTTCACCACGGGCCGTTAATGGGCCAAGAGTTACGAAGGGCCTCATATGGGTCGAAAGACGTCATGGGTCATACATGGGCCGAAACTTAAAATGGGCTAGAATCATATTAGACGGCCCAGATGACGCTACTGGGCCTAATTCGGATAGGTCGTAACGGGCCCTGGGTTAGCGGGCTGTAAATGGGCTATATGCGAACAGGCCGTTAACAGGCTTTTCGTGGGCCGGTCTGCCACCTTTTGACCAAGTCAAACGGGCCGACCTTTTCACAGGAATGGGCCTCTGTTCGGCTATGCCACGTGTCGACGTATCATAGGCGCCTTCGGTCCAATGAGTGGATGACATCTGTCCCAACGATGAGCCGACACGTGTTTCCTCCAGCCAATGATGATTTTACACGTGGAAAATCCCCATTTGTCGGGCTGTTAGCGGGTTATCGGATCCAAAACCGGCCCCGATAGCTTAACGGTGTTCCATTACGATGGATGCCACGTGTTGGTCACCCTTGACGAAAGCACTTCTGTGACGCGCGATTTATTGTCATGGAAGTGGACACTTCCGTGATGATAATTTTGGTAATGTCACGGAACACTTCTACGACAGTACAGGTATGACTATCTTGATTCTGTCATGAAATCGTCATGGATGTACACGCATGACAAAAAAACGACCTACTGTGACAAACACGTATCATCACGGAAGTGTATTTTTTGTAGTGCTTGCCCTTTTTCTTGAAACTAGTGGTCTTGTTAACCATCAACACTTGATGCTCTTTCTTGATTTCTACCTCCGCTGATTTCAGTATCACGAAGAGTCTCATACCTCTCAACACGGACATAAGTCTGAAATACCAATTTCAGTTCTTGAAACATCTCATATGTTCCATGGCGTTCAAAACGTCATTGGAGCCCCGATTCTAAGCCATAAAGCATGGTGCACTAAAATATTAAGTAATCATCATATCAAGCTTGCCAGACGTTCATAATGTCTGCATCTGCTCCCGCAATAGGTCTGTCACCTAGCGGTGCATCAAGGACATAATTCTTCTGTGCAGCAATGAGCATAATCCTCAGATCACGGACCCAGTCCCCATCATTGCTACTATCATCTTTCAACTTAGTTTTCTCTAGAAACATATCAAAAACACAGGGGAGCTACAACGCGAGCTATTGATCTACAACATAATTTGCAAATACTATCAGGACTAAGTTCATGATAAATTAAAGTTCAATTAATCAAATTACTTAAGAACTCCCACTTAGATAGGCATCCCTCAAGTCATCTAAATGATACGTGATACAAATCAACTAAACCATATCCGATCATCACGTGAGATGGAGTAGTCATCAATGATGAACATCTCTATGTTGATCATATCTACTATATGATTCACGTTCGACCTTCTGGTCTCCAGTGTTCCGAGGCCATGTTGTACATGCCAGGCTCGCCAAGTTTAACCCGAGTATTCCGCATGTGCAAAACTGTCTTACACCCATTGTATGTGAACGTAGTGTCTATCACACTCGATCATAACATGGTGTCTCAACACGACGAACTTTCGCAACGGTGCATACTCAGGGAGAACACTTATACCTTGAAATTTTAGTTAAGGGATCATCTTATAATGCTACCGCTGTACTAAGCAAAATAAGATGCATAAAAGATAAACGTCACATGCAATCAAAATATATGACATGATATGGCCATCATCATCTTGTGCTTTTGATCTCCATCTCCAAAGCATCGTCATGATCTCCATTGTCACAGGCTCGACACCTTGATCTCCATCGTTGTGTTGTGGTCGTCTCGCCAACTATTGCTTCTACAACTATCGCTAACGCATTGTGATAAAGTAAAGCAATTACATTACGTTTGCATTTCATACAATAAAGTGACAACCATAAGGCTCCGTTCAGTTGTCGATAACTTTTACAAAACATGATCATCTCATACAATAACGTATATCACATCATGTCTTGACCATATCACATCACAACATGCCCTGCAAAAACAAGTTAGACGTCCTCTACTTTGTTGTTGCAAGTTTTACGTGGCTGCTACAGGCTTCTAGTGAGAACCCTTTTTACCTATGCATCAAAACCACAATGGTGATTCATCAAGTTTGCTATTTTAACCTTCAACAAGGACCACCGCAGTCAACTTTGATTCAACTAAAGTTGGAAAAACAGACACCCGCCAGCCACCTTTATGCAAAACTAGTTGCATGTTTGTTTGTGGAACCGGTCTCATTAACGTGGTCATGTAAGGTTGGTCCGGGCCGCTTCATCCAACAATACCACCGAATCAAAATAAGGCATTGGTGGTAAGCAGTATGATGATCACCACCCACAACTCTTTGTGTTCTACTCGTGCATATCATCTATGCATAGACCTGGCTCTGATGCCACTGTTGGGGAACGTAGCATGCAATTTCAAAAATTTCCTACGCTCACGCAAGATCTATATAGGAGATGCATAGCAACGAGAGGGGGGGAGTGTGTCCACGTACCCTTGTAGACTGAAAGCGGAAGTGTTTGACAACGCGATTGATGTAGTCGAACTTCTTCTCATTTTGACCGATCAAGCACCAAACGTACGGCACCTCTGAGTTCTGCACACGTTCAGCTTGATAATGTCCCTCGAACTCTTGATCCAACAAAGTGTCAAGGAAGTAGATGAGTTCCGTCAGTACGACGGCATGGTGACAGTGATGGTGAAGTGATCCGTGTAGGGCTTCGCCTAAGCACTACGAAGGTATGACCGGAGGCGTAAACTGTGGAGGGGGACGCCGCACACGACTAAAAATTGTTGGTGTGTGTTCTAGGCGCCCCCTTCCAACGTATATATAGGTGGGAGGGGGAGGGGAGCAGCCTTGCGGCGCCCCAAGTAGCAGGAATCCTACTTGGGGCCTATTCCAATTCGGCCTCCCCTTCTTCCATAAGTTCTGAAGGGGGAAGGAAGGAGGAGGGAGGAGGGAAGGAAGGGGAGGCCGAATCCCTCCCCTTCCTTCTCTCTTCCCCTCTTTCCTTCTCCTCTGGTGCGGCCCATATGGGGGGTGCAGCAACCCCTGTTGGCTGATGTGTTTCCCTTCTTAGCCCATTAGGCCCATATCTTTTGCCAGGGGTGCCCGAAACCCTTCTGGTGACCTGATATGTACCCAGTACCCTCCGGAACACTTTCGGTGTTCGAATACTATCATCCTATATATCAATCTTTACATCTCGACCATTTCAGACTCCTCGTCATGTCTGTGATCTCATCCGGGACTCAGAACAACATCCGGTCACCAAATCACATAACTCATATAATACAAAATCGTCATCCAACGTTAAGCGTGCGGACCCTACGGGTTCGAGAACTATGTAGACATGACCAAGAAACCTCTCCAGTCAATAACCAATAGCGGAACCTAGATGCTCATATTGGTTCCTACATATTCTACGAAGATCTTTATCGGACAAACCGTAATGAGAATATACGTTATTCCCTTTGTCATCGGTATGTTACTTGCCCGAGATTTGATCGTCGATATCTACATACCTAGTTCAATCTCGTTACCGGCAAGTCTCTTTACTCGTTCCGTAATACATCATCCCGCAACTAACTCATTAGTCACTTTGCTTGCAAGGCTTCTTATGATGTGCATTACCGAAAGGGCCCAGAGATACCTCTCCGATACTCGAAATGACAAATCATAATCTCGATCTATGCCAACCCAACAAACACCTTCGGAGATACCTATAGAGCATCTTTATAATCATCCAGTTACGTTGTGACGTTTGATAGCACACAAGATATTCCTCCGGTATCCGGGAGTTGCATAATCTCATAGTCGAAGGAATATATGTATTTGACATGAAGAAAGCAATAGCAATAAAACTAAACGATCAATATGCTAAGCTAAAGGATGGGTCTTTTCCATCACATCGTTCTCTTAATGATGTGATCCCGTTCATCAAATGACAACACATGTCTATGATTAGGAAACTTAACCATATTTGATTAACGAGCTAGTCTAGTAGAGGCTTACTAGGGACACGGTATTTTGTCTATATATTCACACAAGTATCAAGTTTTTGGTTAATACAATTCTAGAATGAATAATAAACATTTATCATGAATAAGAAAATATAAAACAACAACTATATTATTGCCTCTAGGGCATATTTCCTTCATCTTATTCCAAAGATTGCTAACCCGTCAAAGCGTTTAGATTTCAGGCCTATAAGTCTTTGTAATGTGATACACAAATTGGTACATGCATGGTATTGATGACCCACAAATATAGGGGATCAATCATAGTCTTTTTTATAAGAGTGTTGAACCCAACGAGGAGTAGAAGTAATCGATAAGCAGTTTCAGCAAGGTATTATCTGCAAGTGCTGAAAAATGACAGTAACAGATAGTTTGATAGCGAGACAATTGATAGCAAATAACAAGTAACCAATATAGAAAGGTGCAGTAAGGTGGCCCAATCCTTATATTAAGCAAAACGTTCTTGAGGACACATGGGAATATCTTCTAGTTAACTTCATCATGTTTTAGTCTTGTTCACTACTTTGATAAAGTTGTTATGTGGGTGGATCGGTGCTAGAGTGATGTTCTTACTTGAACAAACAACCCATTTATGATTACCCCCTCTCGCAAGAATCCGTAACTACAAAAGAAGAATTAAGATAGATCTAACCATAGCATACGACATATGAATCCAAATCAGCCCCTTACGGAATAACGCATAAACTAGGATTTAAGCCTCTGTCACTCTCGCAAACCATCATCTACTTACTAATCCACAATGCCTTCTCCTAGGCCCAAGCATGGCAATGTGTCGTGTAGTTGACGTTCACACAATACCACTAGAGGAAGAGCAACATACACATCATCAAAATATTGAACGAATACCAATTTGACATGATTACTTATAACAAGAATTCTCACACGTCACGGGTCGACCTGTTTAATAAGTGTGCCATGCCTAGGCCTAGGGGCGAGATTTGCGTGCCGACACGACACGTCCCACTCACAAATATGCCTAGGAGAGGCGTGTCGTGCATGGCACGTTTAAGCGTAGGCAAGGCAGGGCTGACCCACTTGGCCAGGTTTGCCTCACATCTCCCCACGTCACGGGCAAAGGGGCACATCGGACCTCCATAGACGTAGCCAACCTCGAGAGTGTCGGATCTAGGCGTAGGATCGACCATAACCGCCCGAGCAAGAAGCTACATGCGGCCCCGCCACCGCATTCCAACCTCCACAACTATCGCTGCCGCCATTCGCCTCCTGCTGATGCACGCCCTCGCTTGCGAAGGAAAGACATCTAATGCGAGCCACCCCGGGTGAAAAGGTAGTGTTGTTGCCGCTGCCACCGACCGGCAATGAGGAATGATCCGAACAGGGGCCGCTAGCTAGGGTTTGGGTCGCCTTCGAGCGGCCCGAGCGAGCAACCCAGGAGGCACCTTTTTTGAGGGATTTTTTTTTTTTTTTTTGCTTTGGGCTGAAACTGCAACGAACATGTTTTTTTTTTTGTTGAAAAAACAAAACTGCAACCGCAACGAATAACCCGTCTCAAGAGGTGGACAACCACATGGACCAGGTCCACAGTCCAGATTGGTCACAGCCCATTCTTGCAGCCGACGAAGCACGCAAAAGTAGTCCATCGAACCAAACGAGCTCGTCACCGACATGTGGACCCGGGCAACAGCCTAAACGCACTGTCGTCCATCCCACGGAACAAACCAAGCTAGAATAACTCGAGCGGAAGGGCGCAGGCAAGAGAGGCAACCACCGCTTCCGCAGCAAACCCTTCCCGATTGTTGGAGAGCACGCCGAGATCTGCCCCCCATGGCTTCCGCGCCGACGCAGCCGCCCCTCCTCCCGGTCACCAACCCCACGGCCGCGGGCTCGGCGCCCGCCGCCACAGGCGGCGGCGGCGGCCTGGACGCGCCGATGGCCACGCCGGCGTTCCGGCTCTTCATGAGCCGGATCTCCGAGTCGGCGCGCCGCTCGCTGTCCGACCGGCGCCCGTGGGCCGAGATGGTCGACCGCTCGGCCTTCTCGCGGCCGGACTCCCTCTCCGACGCCACCTCCCGCCTGCGCCGCAACCTCACCTACTTCCGCGTCAACTACACCGCCGTCGTCGCCTTCGCGCTCGCCGCCTCGCTCCTGGCCCACCCCTTCTCGCTCCTCATCCTCCTGGGGGTCCTCGCCGCCTGGTGCTTCCTCTACATCTTCCGCGCCTCCGACCAGCCCGTCGCGCTCTTCGGCCGCACCTTCTCCGACCGCGAGACGCTGCTGGGGCTCGTCGTCGCCTCCATCGTCGCCTTCTTCTTCACGCCCGTCGCGTCGCTCATCATCTCCGGGATGCTCGTCGGCGGCGCCATCGTCGCCGCCCACGGCGCCTTCCGCATGCCCGAGGACCTCTTCCTGGACGACGCCGACGCAGCGAGCGGCAACAGCGCGGCCCAGGGGCTGCTGTCCTTCCTCGGGGCACCCGGATCTAGGGTTTGAGGCGCCGGGCGACGAGATCTGGTAGGCTTCCTCGGCGCGACAAGTTCGTCTTAAACTGGAGTTACCCTGGATCTGATATTGCTTTAACTGTGCCCTGTATCTTCTCCAGTTCATCGTTCTGTAGTTACAGATCTATTGGTTTATTGTTGATCCTGATTGATGCGCCGACTTTTGCCAATATATGCACCGTTTTCTCTTTTGAGTTCCACGCTGCGATGGAAGTTTAGTGTTCAAGACTTGAGTACTTCTATATATATGTATGATGTTTAACTATATCAGTGATGTAGATGGTATGTTCTTGAGGGTAATGAAAGCAAAGTACTAGTACAATCCTTTGGTCCTTCTGTTGTTTGTGATACTTGATAGATGAATGTTTGAGTATTTTCTGGCATTTGTTGTTATTTAGTAGTTATTCTCTGAGAAATCAATGTTTACTGGTATGGTATTGCAATGCTGCCCTGATGTAGTGTTTCAGTCAATAGATCTTGGTGACAAACTTCATATTTTTGTAAGTTAAGCTTTGTTAATAGCTGACGCTAGGGATACGATAATGTTGTGCTGCATCAGCATGCACTTGGCTTCATGTTATTTTTAGATTGATGTGTGGTAGTGCTATTTCTGTTGGATTAGACTAGAATCCTGCACTTGGCTTTCCTGGGTCCGCCCTTCTGTCTCAGGGCCCTTGATGAGGAATCACCTTTTACTTTTATTCTATGATCGCACATAGAAATTCAAGAACAGTCCAATTTTTTTGTCAAGATATGGCAAAGCTTCTGAGGAGTATCAAATCCGTGCCAAGTCAGCTTTCAACTTTATCTGTGTTTTGATTAAGAATGCTGAATTCCTAGTTCTAAAGGTGTTGTGTCTTGCTTGTTGAACATGTATCTCGGAGCTTTCCTATAACCTAAGATTGATTTTTTAGTGTACTCCCTCTGTAAACTAATACAAGACCTAATAGGTCAATATTTTCTTTTAGGTCACTAAAGTAGTGACCTAAAAGGTCTTATATTAGTTTACAGAGGGAGTGTAAACTAAGAAGGCAGTACAGTGCCTGGTTTTGCACTTTTGCATGCTGAGCAGTGAATTTCTATGTTGCAAATCTTTGAGCAGTTTTTTTTGCCTTTCCTGCGTAGGCTCAGGAAGGGTTTATTTCTAATACAAATGCTATGAATGATTTTATTGTGAAAATAAAGTGCAGAATTGGTATACTCAGGTGCCCAATGAAGGCACCTTGTTCCTTTTCTTGACTGTAGAATGTGATCCATGTTGTGACCCTCTCAAGCTTGTTTGGCATTAGAGCTGATCATACTGGAAAGTGCTACAATCCTTTGGTGCTTCTGTTGTTTGTGATACTTGATAGATGAATGTTTGAGTATTTTCTGGCATTTGTTGTTAAATAATAGTCCGTCCGTCCGAAAATACTTGTGTCATCAAAATGAATAGAAAGAGATGTATCTAGAACTAAAATACATCTAGATACATCCTCTTTTATCCATTTTGATGACAAGTATTTCCGGACGGAGGGAGTAGTTATTCTATCAGAAATCAATGGTTACTGGTATAATGGTATTGCAATGCTGACCTGATGTAGTGTTTCAGTCAGTAGATCTTTGTGAGTGTTATTTCTCTTGGATTGGACTAGAGTCCCGTGCTTGGTTTTCCTGGGTCTGCCCCTCTGTCTCAGGACCCTTGATGAGGAATCACCTGTCTCTTTTGTTTTATGATCACACATAGAAATTCAGGAACGATCCAGTTGTTTTTGTCAAGATATATGGCAAAGCTTCTGAGGAGCATCAAATTCGTGCCAAGTCAGTGTCAAACTTTATCTGAATTTTGATTAAGAATGCTGAATTCCTAATTCTAAAGGTGTTGTGTCTTGCTTGTTGAACATGTATCTTGGAGCTTTCCTATAAGCTAAGAATGTTTGTTTTAGAGTGTACTCCCTCCGGTCCTTTTTACTCTGCATATTAGGTTTGTCTGAAGTCAATCTCATCCAACTTTGACCAAGTTTATATAAAAAATTATAGACATTCACATAACAACACCAATATCATTAGATTCATCTTGGATTATATTTTCATATTATATTTATTAGATACTATAGATGCTAATAATTTCTAATATAAATTTGGTCAAACTTAGCAAAGTTTGACTTTCGGCAAATCCAATGTGCAGAGTAAAAAGGACCGGAGGGAGTACGAACTAAGAATGCGACACAGTGCCTGGTTTTACATGCTGGGTAGTGAGTTTCTATGTTGCAACTTGCAAATCTTGGAGCAGTTTTTTTTGCCATCCCTACTTAGGCTCAGGAAGGGTTTATTTCTAATACAAATGCCAAATATGGTTTTATTGTGAAAATGAAGTGCAGCTTGTTGGGGGTGGTCGTTCTTGACAAAATGTTTTGAGAGCAGCATTGTTATACTCAGGTGCCCAATTCCTTTTTCTTGACTGTAGAATGTGATCCATGTTGTGACTGACATGGACTGTGAAAGTCTGAATAGCTGCAATTCTCAAGCTGCAGATATATTCTTATCGTATACTCCATCTGCAACCTACACCGTCATAGCGTCAAAAAAGACTTACATTAAGTTACAGAGGGAGTAGATATCATGTTTGATAATGTTTTTTTAGGGGATGTTTGATAATGTTTCTGGTTTGCTTTTGTGCTGGTTGCATACCATCTCTCGCCTGGTCAGCCACACAGCGGCTAAATTAGTTGGTGTGTTTGTGTGTCTGTTTCTGTTTATACAGACTGTAGCCAGGATGAGCACGCCAACTAGATAATACCGATGCAATGATACTGAAAATGATGCTCATTTGACCAATTCTGTACTATTTGTGCCACTTGCATATGTTGGGCAAAACAATCAAATCTCTATCTTGTCTACCTGAAGCAGAACAGTCTTCGCTCCTTTGTGTTTGATCGAGCTATGCCCCCTACATCTCTCGTACCTTTGTTGATATGGAGTCTGATTTGATCGAACCATGCTATGTGTTTAGACTGGAGTTCAGTCTTGGTAAAGGCCACTACTGGAGGATCGGTGTGATCAAACTGTTTCCGATAAAGCCATGTGTATAGTCAACCAAACGCACTTTGAACACAAGTGGCTGCCGATGAATAATGGAATTCCCTATCTTGTTGCCTCGGAACGGGACGGAGGACAACACAGGTGCTCGCATACGTTGAACGGAGAAAGTTAGCTATCAGTGGCTTCGATTCGCACACAGAGAAAGGCGCTTTGCGTGCGTGTCGGGGCTCGCACGGTTCGCTTTTGTTGTTAAAATAAATGTTCAGGGCCCAGATGGCATTGACGGCCTCTTCCAGATAATCAAAGATAATTCGCAAATAGTATATTTTTTCGATAAATCTGAGCTGCCCCCTGGGTTACGCTTACGCAATACGCATACCCGCGGCGGAACACGCACGCGACACCACCACCCAGCTCCGGACTCCGGACTCCTTCCGCTCCTCCGCTGCCCCGACCCCGATCGATCCCTCCTCCCCTCGCCTCCCCTCGTCGCTCTCAGATCCCTCGATCTCCACGTCCAGCCCTCACCCCCTAAATCCCCCAAACCCTACCCACCCGCCTGCCTCCCCAAGCAGCCATGATGGCCGCCGAGCCCTCGTCGCCGTCCGCCACAGCCTCCGCGGCCGCCGACGACCTCGAGACCCTCGCCCTCGACTCCTCCAACTCCTCGCCGGCCGCCGCCACCGACCCCCTCCTCCGCCCGCCCTCCTCCTCCTCCAACGGCGCCGCCGCCCGCCACGAGCCCTTCGTCATCGACGACTTCCTCGACGACGACGACGACAACGAGGACGAGGACGACCACGCGCCCCCGCCTCCCCCCGCCGCCCGCGCGCCGGCCGCCGCCGCGAACGGCGACGCGGGCCCCGAGTTCTCCCGGATCACCGTCTCGGACCCGAAGAAGCACGCGGAGCCCGTCTCCGGGGCCGCCGGCGTCATCCCCGGCTCAGGGAGCTACTTCTCCTACCTCGTCACCACGCGCCTCGCCGACGGCGCCGACGAGGTCCGCGTGCGCCGCCGCTTCCGCGACGTCGTCGCCCTCGCCGACCGCCTCGCCGCGGCCCACCGCGGCCTCTTCGTGCCTGCCCGCCCCGACAAGAGCCTCGTTGAGGGCCAGGTCATGCAGCGCCACGACTTCGTCAGCCAGCGCTGCACCGCGCTCCAGCGCTACCTCCGCCGGCTGGCCGCGCACCCCGTCGTCGGCCGCAGCCCTGACCTCCGCACCTTCCTTACCGAGCCCGGCGCCATCGCCGCCTTCCAAGGCGAGGCGCCGCGGCACTGGACCACCACGGTGAATGCCGCCATCCCAACGGTCCCGGCCAAAGCTGGGAGGGACTTATTTGGGATGTTTAAGGATTTGAAGCAGACCGTTGTCAATGGGTTGGTGGCCACGAAGCCACCGCCTGTGGAGGAGGAGACTGATACAGAATTCCTGTCGCACAAGTCCAGGCTCGAGGACTTGCAACAGCAGCTCACAACGACGTCTCAGCAGGTGCTTGTACCACCGTCATCTCTCTTGCTTCCCAGACATAGTATCATTATCGTGCATAGACAACCTGCACTAGGTGGTATATCAAAGCTCAAAAGCAGATCAAACAGTCTCATATAACTTAAGTAACATCAATCTTATAGGAAGCTGTTACTTGCTTCATTCTTTTATCACCTAGGGTAAATCTAATTACCAAACGGTCTTAGTGCATGACCATCTGAGCGCCATTGATGGGAGGATGAATGAATATCAAGAGATGAAGGGGGAGGGGGAGGGAGAAGGGGAAGGAGCAGGAAGAGGGAGTGGGGCCTGACCTCAACTCTGACCACCACCGCAGGCGGGAATACGTTGCCCTGTGTTTATTTCTTATGCGTGGCAGCACAATTAGCACTTTATATAAATTTATGTACTGTTTATAATTATTTAACTCATGTTCGTAAGATGGTTTCTTTCAATTCCTCAAGCTAATTAGCTAAACAGTGGTTCAAATTTCACAACAATTTTTCGTGGTGGTTATGATCCCTGGCTATTTAAGACTTTTTAGATCGAACCCAGGCTATTTTAACTTTTTTTAGATCAAACCCTGGCTATTTTAACTATTATTGGCATTCGATAGTTTTAGGTTTTGCCAACATATGTAGTCATAGCAGAAAATTCTGACATTGATTCATGGGCGATGATGTGATCTGTTGGAAAGTTCTGAGGTCGGTCGGTTCAGTTCATCTTTAAATATTTAATAAGGCATTTGTGTGCAGAGGGCTACAAATCTTCTGGCTCCTCTTGTTCTGAGTCATTTCAGCTCGCGCCTTTACTTATTTTGATTGATATAGGAACCGGCTGCAGCCAACAAACATGAACACACTTTCAGCGGCCAAATAAAATTTCTATATGGACCATCTTACCTTCATTTTTCTAATGAATGACTAGGTTACTCTGATCTAGATGGTACTTATCTAATGCTCTGGTTTACGAAAGAATGAAAATTGAGTTTACTTTTCCATGGAGTTGACAAATTGGCCTATCAGAAGCAGTGTTACTAGACCCGGCCTTTGCCACCGACCTGGTTAAGGCCTCTTGGGGCCACTGGCCGGACCACATATTTTTGCTTATGTATAAAATGGTATGTGAACATACATGCATGATGTTTTATCAGAGAAGTAGCAACATATGGTATTCACCTTATATGCTTGAGGAATTTATGACATATACTCCCTCCGTTCCTAAATATAAGTCTTTTTAGGCATTTCAAATGGACTACAACATATGGATGTATGTAGACATATTTTAGAGTGTAGATTCACTCATTTTGCTCCGTATGTAGTCACTTGGTGGAATCTCTAGAAAGACTTATATTTGGGAACGGAGGGAGTAGTAGATAGCATGACATATTGAATAGTTGCCTCCAAAATAGTGCAATGTCAAGTTCTCTTGGTACATAGATAGAAATGTGCTCCATTCCACTTTATGGTCTTCCTTTTTTGTTATCTGCAGAATAAGTCTTGAAACGCCTATTCTGTTCTTGCGCACTCACAGTTTTCATAAAACTTTTGGAATGGTATGTTCTGGTTCAGGAAACTACTATTGTTATATTCTAATTTTGCATTTTATATAGGCGGAATCACTTGTTAAAGCTCAGGATGATCTTCGAACAACGACAGCTCATTTGGGAATGACATTGATTAAACTGGCAAAATTTGAAAGGGAGCAGGCAACATGTAATTCCGAGAGAAGACGGGCTGGTGTTATCCAACATTTTGCAAATTCTGTTGTCAAGTTCAGCAGATCTCAGGCAAAATTAAATTCTGAAGTTGTACAACAGCTGGTATGTGCATATGCCACAAACTCAAATAGACATGAATACTCCCTCTGTCCCTAAATAGGTGGCGTATAAATTCAGTTAAGTTAATTATTTCCAAGTTCGACCAAATATATGGAAGAAACTATCAACAACTACAACATTCAATAAATATATATGAAAGTATATCTAATGGTGGATATATTGATATTAATTTGGTATTGTTTATCTTCATATTTTTGTATATATGTTTGGTCAAACTTAGAAGACATTGAGTTTTTGACTCAATTTATACGTTATCTATTTGGGCACAGTGAGGGAGTATTGTATCTTAGAATTTCGTATGTATTTTATCATAACAGTGAAATATTTATGGGTATGCAGGATACTATCCATGAATACTTGGAGATGATGATATCTGTTAATCATGCGTTTACTGATCGTTCAAACGCTTTACAACATGTGCAAAGTCTGTCAGCAGATCTGTTTTTCTTGCACACTAGGGCAGGAAGACTTGAATCTGTATCATCAAGAGGTATTGGGCAGGAATGGACAAGGTATCAGAAGATAGAGGGATTGAAAGAAACAATAAGCACAAGAGAAGGAGTGAAAAACCAAGCTCTTAGAGAATATGAAAGTATTAAGGTAAACTGCCAAAAATTGTGAAGTGATATTGTTCTTTTGGAAAACTTATGGAGCATGAAGTTATATGGAAAAATGGAAAATCATATAGAAGAAAACAAAAGCTTAAGATAAATGTTCTCATTGGATGGTTTATTAATGAAAACTGGCGCACGTCCTCAACCAAGTCTGTTGACCAAGATAGTAGTACATGCTAGAATAATTGTCCTAAAGATTAATATTCTTGTGATAGCTGCACACATAATCGAATAATATTAGGCATGAGTAGCATATTTTTGAAGCTTCTAAACATTATAAGAGGCATTGCTGCTATGTTTGTGAATACAAAATACCAACTAGAAAAGCAGTTTGTTCAAGTCAAGTCATTATCCTTCAATATTATGCCTTTGAAAATCAGAACAAAATTTAGGATTACCGTCACCATGATGTAGGTTGGTGGCTAACATGTAGTTGAACTATGTTTGTCCATAAGTATATTCTGTTACCTTTTCTGGTTGACACATTCTGCAGGAAAGCATAGCTACAGCTGGGATTAATACAAAGGAGGGACGAGTTCTAGCTAGTGAAACTATATACTCCCTCCGTTCCTAAATATTTGTCTTTCTAGAGATTTCAAAA
Organism: Triticum dicoccoides; assembly: GCF_002162155.2. Taxonomy (NCBI): domain Eukaryota; kingdom Viridiplantae; phylum Streptophyta; class Magnoliopsida; order Poales; family Poaceae; genus Triticum; species Triticum dicoccoides. Next base: position 507,562,277 of record NC_041380.1, read on the forward strand.
AGTGACTACATACGGAGCAAAATAAGTGAATCTACACTCTAAAATATGTCTATATACATCCGTGTGTGGTAGTCCATTTGTAGTCTCTAAAAAGACAAATATTTAGGAGCGGAGGGAGTACATGCTAATCCACATATAATGTGTTAGTTGAGCTATTGCTGCTGCAAAAAAAAAAAATTCTCTTCAATTTTTTAAGAGTTTCCCAAAATTTAAATGACTGATCAGGTAGATTATGTACGCATACTAGGCTTTCTATGATAACATATTGCTTTGCTTTAAGAGATCCCAGAGGGTGGTCTTTGTCTTTGTGCTAAGATCCTGGGAGTGGATCATCACGTATGTGCGTCTTTTTTGGAGTTTCAACATGTATTTTCAGGGTATGCGGACAATGGTACAAACTGCAGGATCATTTTTTGAGTTAGAAAAATGGGTGGAGGTTGATTTCTTGTGTGGAGTTGGCACATCAATTTTTTGCAGGCCTCTGGGATGTTGGGAGTGTGTGTTACTGAATTTTGGAACCATGCTGCATCCGAAAGAATTATAATTTCGCCCTTCTGCCATTTACCTTCTCTATATTGAATGCAGGAAAATAACATGACTGAAATTAAAAGATTTGACAAGGATAGGCGTCGGGATCTTATTGAGATGCTGAAAGGATATGTTGTAAACCAGGTATGAATGTACTGCACAATTTTGACCATGAAATGTGTGGCAGGAACTGCAACAGCGTCGTTGAACAGAAATAACCTCTTTGATATGAATTGGCAGGTCTCATATTCGGACCATTTTGCTAATATGTGGGGAAAGGTCGCAGAGGAAACTAAAGTATACGCGAACAGGAGCAACTGATGCAGGCATGCAGCTTTGGTGTACAGTACTAGTATAGCAGTGGATTTTGCCCCTGACTTGAACACCGGCACAACCTTTCCTTTGTTCTCTCCAGTTTTGCCATTGTGATGCAACCTCCTCCTGAGATCTGTACAATTGCGCGATAATTTATTGCGGCTACCCGGTCTTGTTATAGACAAGGGACAGAAAAAAGAGAGGTGAAACAGGAGTAATATTTGGTTTGAGCACACGATCTTTCTCTATTGCCACGATGAAATGTTTGGTGGCACAGGAGTAGCATCTGGTTTGCATCGTGCCAGTGGCAAACACAACAAATCCAGCTTTCACACGCTGCCGACTGCTGACTGGGCTGGCTGGCGAGCGTGTGGCTGGCTATCTTTACTTATCCAAATGTGCATTTGGAGACCACAGTTGCCCACATGCACTTTTTTCTTCTTCTCTGCATACCCATTGCCAAGTTTGGGAGTTGCGTGGTATCTCCGCCCTACTAGTATTTCCCTCGTCGTCTTGTGCGCATGTCCAGTAGGAATCGCGTCGATGTGGATGGCCTGGTGCCAAGCTTACATGATGTGGCTGAGGAGTGTTCAACCATTGAAATCCTACCAGCGTCACAGATTCAACTGAGTTTGTCACCAAAATTTAAGTTCTTTTTGCTAGTTTTGATTGAAATCCCAAAAATTGCCTGTAAAAAAGTCCCGCAAGTTAAAACATTTTAGGCGAAAAGTGCTGCCGACATATGGTTTTATTTGAAAAATTAATAAAGCTCCAAATTGCCAGAACACAAATTCAAATCAAAATCTAAGTGAGTTTATCCATCACCACAACCACAAAGGGAAGAAGAGTTTCACTAGTCTAAGCACAAGAGATCGTTGCTCCCCCGCCCCCGCGGCCGCGGTGCTGCCGGCGAAGCGGAGCTCCGAAAATGTCCCACGCGCCGCTCAGAAACGCCGCCGCCTCCTTCAAACCGCTCCTCCCGTCTCCCCGCTCCCGCCTCAGCACC